>NC_136271.1:40521386-40723886 GCF_964187855.1 Myxine glutinosa
TTCAGTTTTGTCATCAAATTTTCAACAAAGCTTTATTATAAGAATATGGAGAAGGAAAATTAATAATTTGGTCAAAAGTTCAAAGGTCAGCATCACAAAATTGTCAATTTTTATCCAATTGACCTGAAATTTTAAGAATATGCATATTGGGTCACTGAAGTGGTTCACCAATCAAAACCTACAAGCCGATTGTTTTTTTATTGATGAAAAGGTCAAAGGTCAAGTTTGCGTAAAATCACCAATTTTCACCCGATTGACCTGAAATTAAAAGAATTTTTAATATCGGGTCACATAATTGGTTCATCAATCAAAAGCTAGAAGCTGATTATTTTTTTAGATCTTAAGCTCAAAGGTCAAGGCTGCATAAAATCATCAATTTTCATTTTGTATTTAAAAAAAACTGTTTTCGTTATTTTGAGCATATTGTTACGGTCCGCGGATTAGATGTTATTTACCGAGCGGAGGTACCGCGGCCGAACAGTTTTTCCCCGATTCACCCGATTCACCCAGACGTTGGCCGTATCGCGCCACAGCTATTCAATAGGGAAAAGACTAAGACGACGAATGCAAAGAGGAAGAAGAAGACGTACAGAAGAGTAACGGGGTTTATTATTTACACACACATAAGCAAAAAGAGCAGTCACGGTTATTTACAGGGGACATGAAAAAGCAGGTAACACAGTGAAAATTACTAGCTTATACAGACTTAATTACCTACCCAGGACAGAACAAACAAAACAAACTCACGTACGCAAATGGGGAACTTGCAGGCAGGAATGGCTGGAAGGAGAGGAAAGTCCACTGGGTCCGGCAGCACGATCCGCACGTTGGGCAGCCGCCGTTCCTTCGCGGCCCTGCTCCGAAATGCCGTCCAGGCCCCTAAGCGGCTGGCGAGCGTTGTTGCTGCTGCTGCTGTAGACGCTGCCGCTGGCGAGCAAGGTGACGAATAGAAGGCTTTTGCGCTTCCCTGGATGACCTCTGCTTTGGACCTCACAACTCAGCTCTTGTCATAGCTCATCTCTCGTAAAAGCTCCTCTCCTTTCTGTAAAAGCTCATCTCACCACGCAGCTCAGCTCAGCCTTGGACCTTTTTGCGACTCTCTTAAAAGCTCCTCTCCTTTCTCAGCCCATCTCATGTCTGTAAAAACTCATCTCTCTTGGACCTTTTTGCAACTCTCGTAAAAGCTCCTCTCCTTTCTCAGCCCATCTCATGTCTCTTCTCAGCTCATCTGCCTTGGACCTTTTTGCGACTCTCCCTGGGGAACGTCCCGCGGCGGGTTATATAGGCCCCGCCCCTCAACCTTTGCGAACCTCCTTGCTGTTCCTTTCCACACCCTCTCCAAGTCCAACCCCTTGTTCGTGGTTGGTTGAGTGGGGCTGACTCACTCCTCCCCTCTATGACGAGGTGGGGACCCGCCTTCCTTCCCCAAACCTGCCTCGTGGTCAATGGTGGCTATTGGAGGGGATGTAATTGCCAATCGACGAAAGGGGAAATGGTGGTTTTTGGGAATGGGAATGAAGGGAATCTATCTCTTTCACTTGGTGCAATGGAGTGTCATTCTAATGGAAGACAAGGCCTTACTCTAAAACACATAATAAGATATAAGCTACTGAACAAGGGTTTTATCGTGTCCTTCAATGTGGTGTTTCATGGAATTAACTACCGGGACGCCCTTTTTACCTTTACACAACTCCGGAGGCAGGAGGGGCCATAATCAACAATGTTACACAGCAATTTACCACAATACAATACACACAATCTAAAAAATGCAATCCTCATATCCGCAACAATATGAAAGAAGAAGAAGACGTCTGAATACAAACGGACGCAGGCGGGTGCTTTGCATTTTCACATTCTTTCTAGTTTGAGCTTTAATCTGTGATCAAATATTTTTTGCTGATGACTGCAAAGTACACATTTGCTACCACTTATTTAATGGCCTTGTTCTGGTGTTGATGTCTTGTTCAGCCTGCCATCAATAAATTACCTGTTCTTCATGAAAGACACTTTGGGATGTTTAACATCCACTGATCACTGCCAGCAGATGGGACACCCATTAATGTCCTGCCAGGAGACGGCACACTTTGGGATACAACACTTTGCTGGCAAATCACAAATCCAACAGAGATAGGGATCAAAACAAGACATCTCAACGGTAAGTGCTCTACCTGTGCTCCATCATGTCGCACATATGGCTTCGACAAGTGAATGTCTCGCATTTACAAAGTGATTGTGTTGAAGGAAGGAGATGACAAAGCGTTCTTCCCAAAGCAATTGTGCTTTTCCTCTACTTATAGGTAGAGTTTCTCTGCTCTGCTGGTAAGATGTAGAATATTGTTTTGTTCTGTGAACAGGTGGATGCTGTGTGGTTTTTTCAAAAGAATACACTGCATATATCGATTGTTCATTTCCTTGTGATATGCTACCTCATTGACTTTAACACAGATTTTGATCAGAATGCACTGTTATTATTTTTTATTAATTATTTATGAGAATTCAAATTCAAACATAACTCTTTCAGTCTTTTATATTAGATAAAGGAAATGTTCTCTCATCCTGCCCTCTATAATTTTTCATTAAAACTGGAAATGAAAAATATTTGAAGCCCACAATGTTTCGATCTTACTTTTTAATCACAAACATAAGTTTGGTGTTGGCTTAACGGTGAAGGTGGCTGCCTAAAGATCTTCGCGTCTTGCGTTTGAGTCCTTGTGTTTTCCGTTAAATAACACCAGGTGGGTTGACTCAGCCTGTCATCCTTCTGAGGTCAGGAAAATTAATACCAGCTTACTGGAAACAGGGGGCACTGCACCAATGGCATAGCCACACTTTTAGCAGTGATGCAACCAGCAGCCATAAACTGCATCTTGGATTATCACAAACATGTCAGCAACAGAAATTCACAGCATGTCTCACTGTGTTGAGAACAACTTCTGTTTTTGCAATATTTAATGTCTTCAATACATATGGTGACATTCTGTTAATCCAGCATGATTATATCTCTGACATTACAGTGACATCATCACTAACCATCTCATGCTATCTGTTGTCTGGAAAATTTTGCAATATCCTGCTGTTTGGTTATTTAACACCTTCCTTTGTGTCTTTTACTAGTGTTACGTGCTCCTCCCCGACCCACTGGTCACGGTGTACCTCCGAGCCCCGAGAGGAGTCACGGCAGAAAAATGTGTTATTCTGTATGTCAAAGATCAATGGGGAAGCCACACCAATTGTTACTCACAAACAAATATTGTATTAAGATCACACAAGAATAACAGTACAACAATAATAATAAACAAAAGTACAATCAATATATATCCTATGTTGGTACCATCAGTTTCGTAATATGTAACTCACAGTGCTCCAAGTGAGCGGAAAGAAGAAGATTCCCAATGTCTCTAATTCCCGGCGTCAAGCCAAAGTGGATTCGCTCCAGCGATCATCAGATCAATGTCCAATCGAGACCAGAATCCCGTTGGGTTGGCAGTTACAGTCCTGCTGCCAAAGCTGTGCAAAGGTGCCCTCCAGGCGACTGGGAAATCCAAAGGCGCCCTCCAGGCGACTGGGAAATCACACCCTTGGGTATGGACGTTCCAAGGCTCACAGTCGGCGAACCTCAGATTTACCTTCAAAATCCGTGTTGCACACACACACACCAGATATGTCTGAATGCGGTGAAAACGGCTGAAGTCAAGCAAAGAAAAACCTTGCCCGGCGCGCAAAGGCTGAAGTGAAGCAAAGAAACCTTGCTCGAAGCACAAAGCGCGCGAGTCAAAATGGCCGACGGCCCATACTCGAGACGTAACGGCAGTCCAACGATTCTCTTCGGAATCGACCGCAAAACCTGACACACAGGTTGTTCTGTCACAGCGATAACAACTCTGTCGCAGGAATCCCTTTCCTGGGAAACCCAAAGTTCACTCGTGACTCTTGCTCGCCAACGTTCACTCTCGACCGCAAAGCAACTATGCTTCTTGTCCGACTCCACTCGCTCCGCCTTCTTTTTCCTCTTCGTCTTCGTCGTCCGGTTCCCGATCTGGTTTCCGGTTTCTTTTAACTCTAACTTTTTCACCTTTTGAAAACAGTTCATAAACAATAAACCTTTTGAAAACAATAATAGTACATGGAATCAAAAATGTTTACAGTGAATGAAAACCACCACAATGGAAGTGACGAATCCGTAACACTAGTGAATAATTGTTGAGATAGCAATACCAATTTAACTCCTGTTAAAGTGAAACACAATGCAAATTTCAACTAGAAAACATCTGAAAATGCAAAGCCCGTCCGCGTCCATTTGTATTCGGATGTCTTCTTCTTATTCTTCAATATGCTCAAAATAACGAAAGCAGTTTAAAAAAAATACAAAATGAAAATTTATTATTTTATGCAGCCTTGAACTTGAGCTTTAGATCTAAAAAAAAAAAATCAGCTTCTAGCTTTTCATTGGTGAACCAATTATGTGACCCAATATGCAAATTCTTAAAATTTCAGATCAATTGGATGACAATTGACGATTTTATGTGACACTGACCTTTAACCTTTTGACCATTTGTCTAAATTATTAATTTGCCTTCTCCATATTCTCATAATAAAGCTTTTTGAACATTTGATGACAAAGCTCAAATGGTAAATTTAAATTTCATTTCAATTCGATGAAAATTGATGATTTTATGTGACGCTGACCTTTAACCTTTTGACCTTTTGACAAAATTATAAATTTGCCGTCTCCATATTATCGTAATAAAGCTTTGTTCAAAATTTGATGACAAAACTCGGATGGTAAAAAAGTTACTGCAGACACATACACACACATAGACACACAAAAGTGATTGCAAAACTCCGTCTCTGACTGTGCAGGGGACGGGCTGATAACTGAGAATTATAAAATTATTATGGATATTTTCACCTTGCCACGTCGTAGAGTTTATCCATTCTCTATCCTCTAAATGCTGAGCATCAAGTGAAGAAGCAGCATGCACCATATTTAAAATATTTGGTATGACTCAGGCCAGGGTCAGAATTGAACCGCTGACCTTCCAGACGAGAATCAACACTCCAATCATTACGCCACCGATTCTGATTAAAAAGCAAAGTACACATTTGCTTTTTGGTTTGGCTATCGATATTGTCATATTGACCAAGTCATTAGGTTGCAATTTGTGACTTAGAGCTAAGTACAGTGAACTATAGATTATTCGTAAATATATAAAATAAAATAAATGTGGATGTACATATCACATAGTTATGAGGGACTGGACTCCTTTTTTATGTTCTACATTGTTGGAAAGATACAAAGAAAGTAAAGTGTAAAAATCAGATCGTAAAGCATTGTGATCATACCGCAACATCTAGAACAAAAACTATCAAACTTATTTTTGACATATCTTCAAATACCAATATAAAATATGCTGTTTTTTTTTATGTTAGAGGCTCCAGGCACGGACTGTATAGCCCTCAAAGAGGCCAGTCCTCAAATAAAAGAGAAGGAAAGTGTATGATGAAAAGTGTATGGTGTTTGTTTGCCAGAAAGAGAGGTTGAAGATAGCCCAGAAGCTATAGTTTGAGTGAGACAGAAAGTAAGACAAGCAATCCTGACACAGAGAGTGTGAGATGGTTGCGGGCACCACTTTAACGCTCCTAAGTCAGGACGGCAGTACCACCCTGGGCGGTTGCTGTCCACAACATACAACCTACTACCTAGTTAAAGCAGAAGAAATTTAAACTTCAGAAAAAGTCAATTCCGTAACCAGTGAAGTTTGAATGATTCAAAAGGAAATGCTATGGGGTCACATGTTATAGTCCAGGAGTACTGCAGCCACTTCAATTGAACATCTCTCCCACTTTAATAAAAATTGTGAACCTACATTTACTGTGAAGCTAATCATATTTAATAGGCGGCAAAGCCTTCCTATTGCCAATCTGGATTATCATCAACTTCTTTGAACCCCTTAAAATCCACAACAACTCATGACCTTACTCATCACCAGGAGAGAATTGAAGTTACCACCACACTCATTATGCATGACTTCTGCCTCATGGAAGATTATTGTTTGGCTTTTTGTGTTTATATTCCTCAACTACATGGTAAATCTTTACCTTGTGCTAACCTTCTGAGTTTTGTGATACGCGTTTGATAAAAACTAGAATTTGACAACAGAAAGGACCCCTGCCATGCAACCTTCAACCCACTGTGCTCATCTTGTGGATGGTACAACATGTGAAGCACAGAACAGTCTTTACTGAATAATCTTGGATGTGAGTTGCATTCTGGTTCATAGAAAGGCTACCTCCTGATGAGACCCCAGACATCAAAGGCTACCGGACACCCAGTTTTAGTGTCCTTCCAGGGCACAGAACACTTTGGGATGCAACACTTTGCCTGCAAATCACCAATCCAACAGAGCCAGAGATCAAAAATAGACATCTCAACTGTGTGCTCTAGCTGTGCATCATCCTGTCGCACATATGGCTACGACAAGCGAATGTCTTGTATTTATAAAGTGATTGTTTTGATTGTGGACATGCATTGACAGAAGAGGAGGCATGGATAGGACTCCTCCTCAGAGTGTGTAAACAGAGATGCAGGCCAGGTCAGGTATTGGAGCATGCGCAGGAGCAGCGTGTTGCTAAGTCCACTTTCCACCAGTACTCCAGGGGCCTCCATCTGGCAATCCCCCAGGCAGATGCATGACCCATCCCCATTTCCTCGAGATACTGATCAGCCTGCTGCAACAATGAAGTACGTGTTCAGCCTGTTGGCTTCCTCCACTCACGAGGCTCCCTCGCTGAGAGAATCTGGCGAGCAGGATCAGCATCAGGAAAATGAGCCACACGTCAATACAGCTGCAGCTGATGCTCACAGACTATACAGGTAACAAATCTCATTAGACACAAAGTCCAACCAGCAATATCCAAGGATTCTCCAAAGAGACCTGGTTAAGAGAAGGAATTAAGTCTTTGCCTCAGATCCTTGGCCAAAGTCCACGTCTCACATCTGTAGAGCAAGACTAGAAGCACCAAGCACTTAAAGACTCGGACTTTCATCCTCCTGCATAGGTACCGACAGTGCTGCACCCCATGGTCCAGTGAATCCATTACTCCCTAGGCCTGACACAGATCTCTATCGCCCTCTAGCTCACAACATGTGGAGACATGAATATCACTGCTAAGGTAAGTGAATCACTCTGTCACCTCAACATCTTCACCACAGACAGGTACAGACAAGATAGCAGCATCGAATATGTTACTGAAAGCCTGGATCTTAGTCTGGACCTGGGATGAGGAGACCCGTAATTCCAGTACCTCCAACTCCTCATTTAACACTCGAGGGCCCCAGTAAGGATGTCCATAGTATCTGCAAAGATTATTGCATCATCTGTGAAATCAAGGTCACAGACCTTAACATTTATTTCAGAAGGTCTTGGAGGTTGCTTTTATTTTTTTCATCCTTGGGATTGCCAACATCTAGCTTAGGCTTGATGGTATCACTCTCTTGACTTGAGCCGCAGCTTCAGAGGTGCTACAACAAGCCTGTGATCAGTATTTAGAAACTTAGCCATCCGTTAGACCCTGCAGTTCTCGAGCAGCCTCCTGTGGCCATCAATGAGAAAATTATCATTTGCCTTTGCCATGCCACCAACATTGTAAAACCAAGTCCATTGATGTGGCTGCAGGCACTGAAACTCTGAACCAGCCACCCTAGGTCCACAACATCTTGTGAAGTCAAGGAACTTAGTGCTATTCTGGTTTCAGACCCATGGGGACCAACACATGACTCATAACCTTCGATATAACTGCCAGTTGATGCATTTACATCCCCCAAGACTAGAAGCGTATTTCGCCTGGGGAAATGATCAACCACGGACTCAAGAACAGGGTAGAGTGTCTCCTTCTCAGTAAGATCACTTGCCTCAGTCAGAGCATTTACAGAGACTTGTGCTACGACAGACAAATGTACAGAGCCAAACACTGATAGACGTTCGGGCTAGGAGCTAGGGCTAGACATGTAAGGGGAAGGAGCTAGGGCTAAGAGTTAGGGATCTTTGTTCCTTTCACATTTCTTTCTACTTTTTCATATTTCTCTTTATTCATTCTAATTCTTGCTTCTTTATTTCTCTCTTTCTTTTTCTATCTGTCTTCGTAGAAGTGAATTCTTGCAGAATCATTTTTTTTCTGGAAGATTCACTTGGCTGCGCCTGGATGGGTTTGAGGGTAGAGGAGTAGTTGCTGAAACCCGAATCACATCCAGGTTCCTCCTTATGACTTCATTGTTGTTCTTTACTTTTTTTGTTGTGATTCCTTCTGATGACTCCAATGCAGTATTTGATTTCCTGTTTCGTTATGATTGCACGATATCCTGATGCTGTGTGGATTCTGCTTCCCCGCTGATGGACCTCTGGTAGCTTGTAACTGTTGCTGCGTTTTTGCCTATCTGGGTTCTTCCCAACATCTTTCTAGGGCTCAGAGTTAGGGCTAGGAGCTCGGGGTAGGAGTTTTATTTATTTTTTGGGTTTTTTTGTATACAAGATCGAGGCTCGTTAAAGAGCTAACATTAATCACACAAAAAAATCAAACAGACACATAAAACATATAATAAGGGGAGCGGTAGACAAGATGGGGAGAGATGGGGAAGCACACAAACACAACATTTGAGAGCAGGGACATCGGGAGATCTGTGGGAGGGAGAGGGCTTGGGGGGAGGACACGTGGGAATGGGGGTAGAAGGATAAAACATGTGAACAATGCAAGGACTTCCACGAAAGAAGTTGGTATTTCAAAAAAGTGGATCTGGGGTGAATTAGCGGGGGTAGAAAAGATCAAGGTTTTGGATGGGGGAAGATAAGAGATGTTGCTGAACAGCTGTTTTAAAGACCTGGAGGGAGGAGTGGGATTGAAGAGAGTGAGGGAGTTTGTTCCAGAGGCGGGAGAAAAGAGGGAATGAAAGAGGGAAGGTGAGCAGAGAGTCCTGTTTTTTGGCAGTTTAACCATAAGAGGGTTGCTGGCAGATCTTGTGTGACCTGTAGGAATATTTGGGGGACAGAACCCAGAGAGAGCTGGGGGAGCAGGGCCGGAGAGGAGTCAGTAGAAGACAGAAAGACCACCAACATGCCTGCGGTGAGTGAGTGAAAGGCCCTCAGAGGTAGCTTCATCACGGGAGATTCCAATGATTCTGAAAGCTTTAGTTTCAACAGCGTAAAGCCGAGCTTGGTGTGAGGCAGGAGCACCGGCCCAGAGGGGAGAACAGTATTCCATTGAGCTGCGGATGAAAGCCTTGTACCGTGCATTCAGAAAGTATTCAGACCCCTTCACTTTTTTCACATTTTGTTATGTTGCAGCCTCATGCTGAAATCGTTTAAATTCATTTTTTCCCTCATCAATCTACACTCAGTACCCCATAATGACAAAGAGAAAACAGGATTTTAGAAAGTTTTGCAAATTTATTAAGAAGAAAAAACTCCAGTATCACATTCACATAAGTATTCATACCCTTTGCTATGACACTTGAAATTTAGCTCAGGTGCCTCCCATTTCTCTTGATCATCTTTGAGATGTTTCTACACCTTGATTGGAGTCCACCTGTGGTAAATACAATTGATTGGACATGATTTGGAAAGGCCCACACCTGTCTATATAAGGTCTCCCAGCTGACAATGCATATCAGAGCAAAAACCAAGCCATGAGGTCGAAGAAACTGCCTGCAGAGCTCAGAGACAGGATTGTGTCGAGGCACAGATCTGGGGAAGCCTACAAAAAAATCTCTGCTGCATTGAAGGTTCCCAAGAGCACAGTGGCCTCCATAATTATTCAATGGAAGAAGTTTGGAACAACCAGGACCCCTCCTAGAGCTGGCCGCCCAGCCAAACTGAACAATCGGGGGAGAAGGCCCTTGGTAAGAGAGGTGACCAAGAACCCGATGGTCACTCTGGCTGAGCTCCAGAGATCCTGTGTGGAGACGGGAGAAACTTCCAGAAGGACAACCATCACTGCAACACTCCACCGATCTGGGCTTTATGGCAGAGTGGCCAGCCGGAAGCCTCTCCTTCGTGAAAGACACATGAAAGCCCGCTTGGAGTTAGCAAAAAAGCACCTAAAGGACTCTCAGACTGTGAGAAACATGATTATGTGGGCTTTCATCTGCTGGAAGACACCTCAGGCACCACCCCAACACACACCACGACAAACCGTACCAGCAGGGTTGTCCCATGGTTTACCCTGATCATCAAGGAATGGAGATCCCAAATACTTTCTCCAGTCCCATCATCTGGCGAGCTGCCATGCAAAGGGCAGCTTCACAGGCAGCTTCCATCTTCACAGGGGGAACCCATGGAGGGAGTTCTTCTTCGTTCGATTCTTTTTGTGCATGTTGAGGAATGAATTGTTTTACGGTGGCTGGAGTGCAAATCCTGCCAAACCTTTTTAGACCATTTTTACGTGCTTCAGAGATTGGACCCTTTCGATCCCTGAGACACTAACTACTGTCGGAATGTACCCATTAGAGTTTAGACCATCTAGATTTTAGAACCTTTCTTGCAAAACATAGGCTATACTTTTTTCAGCAAGTAATGCACAAACTCGACCCACCCAGAGGGTGGGTACTCTGTTATCCTATATATTGTCGCGTGGACGACTCTATTAAAATGGAGCACACCACGGATGACCAATTGAGCTTTAATGAAGGCGTTGATCAAACACGGACTCACAATATATGCGCGCGAGGAAGGGAGAGGAAGAAGAAGCGGGAGCTCTTACTTGTCGGTCCCCGAGCAGTCTTCACTCCTGCAAATTAATTCACATGCAAACGTCTTTTATGTGTAAAAATAAACACGGCTTTATTGCCAGACCCCGAGAACAATGAACGCGCTGGTAACTAAAATCCTCTAATGAGCGCTCCGACACCAAACGTTTAACAACAGACAAGGGAGTATATAAATGAAAGGAACTGTTGTGTTTGTGTTTGTGCTGGGCTTATCTCTTTCTGCAGAGTGTCCTCGTCAACATCGCCAAACTCAAGCATGCAGTCTGGACACCGCTCTGCTGTTAGCGGGAACTGCCTAATCGTTGGTGCGAAGCAGACCTTGATGCGCCCTTGCTCGTGCGCTGCTAGGCCAGCATACGCTGCTGCGGCAGGCCTCACGTCCCCACACGATCGCTCGCGAGGTCCCGTGCGTGAACGCAGGGAAAGGGGACCATCAGCGCTCCAACTTCTCTCCACCGTCCGCCGTCGCCCAACAAGCAAGGGTCCCAGGTCAGAGAGCAAAGGTGGTGAAAGGAGCAAGAGATTGAGGGAGAGGAATCATGAGGCAGCAGAGGGGGGAGGTCCGGGCATGAAGGGATCCAAAAACGAGAAGAAGAAAATGCCGGCTTGCGAGTCGTTTTGTCGCTCGTTGTCTGACGTCACCGGCCCTCCCTACCAATCAGTGGCCAGCATCTTGCCCCTGCCTTGATCAATCACAAGCTTCATCCTACCTCGTCTCCCTATTGGTGGTGTCTTGTCCAATCGCTGCCCCTCTGGGCGTGGCTCTGGGCCTGCCTGACCGATAAGTGTCGCTATGCAAGTTCGTGATGTAGCTGGCTGTAGCTCCATTGGCAGTGCCCCAAACTGGCTTCCGGTGAGTTTTGTTGTGAGAGGGGAATTTAAGTAGTGTGTGTGGTGTCACTAATGGGCCTAACTAATGTCTAAGATGCATTTCCATATGGGACAAAGGAATGATCACAGAGGGAACGATGTACAAGGGAATTAACATAATCCCTGAACTAAATAACATGCCCCGCCCCATTGTGGTGGGGACAAATATCCGACATTATCCGACATCCGGACTACACAGGTCCCTGACTTACTGTACATTGAAGTGACCTGGACAACTTACTGCACCCTGACTTAATGTAATGCACCTACCTGTGCAGATCTACCTAAATCTATATATATCACTATATGTATCATTCATAACAATATAAAGGTCTAATATATAAATGAGGTTTGTTTGTATACAGTCACGTGCAAAAGTAAGTACACCCCATGTAAAGTTTTGACTTTTTCAACATATTTCAACATACAGCTATTTGATCTATATTTCAACCATATTGACAGATAAAGGTGATATAATATAACAAATATCATGAAACATTTACATTTTGTAGTCCATTGTATAATTTAAATAAACATAAATGCAAATTTCGCATGTGGAAAAAGTAAGTACACCATTTATTATTATATATTTTTTTGTATACAAGGTCGAGGCTCGTGAAAGAGCTACCATTATTCAGAAAAAAGTCAAACGGACACAACCCGACACATAAAACACAAAATAACGGGAGCGGTAGACAAGATGGGGAGAGAGGGGGAAGGACACAAACACAACATTTGAGAGCAGGGACATCGAGAGAACTGTGGGAGAGAGAGGGCTTGGGGGGAGGTGGGAGAGGTATAAAACATATGGACACTGCAAGGACATCCAGGAAAGAAGTTGGAATTTCGAAAAAGTGTATCATGGGGTGAATTAGCAGGGGTAGAAAAGATCAAGTTTTGGATGGGGGAAGATAAGAGATGGTGGTGAACAGCTGTTTTAAAGACCTGGAGGGAGGAATGGGATTGAAGGGAGTGGGGGAGTTTGTTCCAGAGGCGGGAGAAAAGGGGAATGAAAGAGTGAAGGTGAGCAGATAGCCTATATTTTGGCAGTTTAACCATGAGAGGGTTGCTGGCAGATCTTGTGTGACATGTCGGAATATTTGGGGGACAGAGCACAGAGAGAGCTGGGGAAGCAAGGCAGGAGAGGAGTTGGTAGAAGATAGAAAGACCACCAACCTGCCTGCGGTGAGTGAGTGAAAGGCCCTCGGAGTTATCTTCGTCGCAGGAGATTCCAATGATTCTGAAAGCTTTGGCTTCAACAGCGTGCAGCCGAACTAGGTGTGAGGCAGGAGCACCGGCCCAGAGGGGGGAACAGTATTCCATTGAGCTGTGGATGAAAGCCTTGTATGTGGTGAGGAGCTCAGGTGTGCCAAGGAAGGACTTCGCACGACGGAGGATGCCCAGTCGGCGACTGGCTTTGGAGGCCAGCTTGGAAATGTGGTTTTCCCAAGAAAGATCATGGCAGATAGTGAGACCCAAAAGCTTGAGCTACAGAACTTCTTGGAGAGGATTGTTGAGAAAGTGGATGGGAGGGTTTTCCAGTCAGTCTTTTCGGAGAGACATAGTAAGAGTGTGAGATTTGTCAGGATTGAAAGACATGTTCCACTTGTTTGACCAGTTTGTGATTTTGTCCAGGTCTGCAGAGAGTGAGGAGGCTGCAGGCTGCCGATCTGAGGGATGAGGAATGCAGCGGCAGAGAGTGGAGTCATCAGCAAAGAGATAGAGATGATTTTCCAGAGAGTCGGGGAGATCATTGATGAAGACCAGAAAAACGCACAGGGCCCTAAACACTACCTTGGGGAACTCCAGCCAGAACAGGAAGGGGCGATGAGAGAAATCCATTCAGGGCCACACATTGACTACGACCAGACAGGAAGTCCGCAAGCCAAGCTGGACATTTCCATGGATACCATAGGAGGTGAGTTTGGTGAGCAGAGCTGGGTGCCAGACCATATCGAAGGCACGTGATATGTCGAGGGAGACAGCTCTGATTTCCTGTTTGGCATTGAGGACCTCCATCCATTGTTGAGACAGCAGAAGCAACATGTCCAGAGTAGAATGACCTCGTCTGAATCCAAATTGATGATCGGAGATCAGGCCATTGGAGAAGAGGAAGGATTTGATATCTGAAGCAATGATGGATTCCATGACTTTGCTGATAATTGGGAGCATGCTGATTGGTCTGTAGTTGCAAGGATATGTTTTTGCACATTTTTGTGTAAAGTGGTAATGTTTGCTGATTTCCAAGATGCTGGCAGATGACCTTGAGCAAAAGAGAGGGTGAAAAGAACAGAGAGAGGGTGAGATAGAGTGGCAGAGCAGGATTTTAGGACTCGTGGGCTGAAGCCGTCTGGTCCAGTTGCAGAATCAGAGTCGAGGTTTGACAAAAACTTCTCCACCTTGTCAGGAGAGAAGGACACAGAGTCCAGGAGCAGTTGGGTTCGACTGGGTAAGGTGGGAACAGAGAGAGATGGGTTTGGTACACAAGATTTTGAGGCAAACATAGAGTTGAGGCATTCGGCTTTGTCACGTGCGGTGTCAACTGTGTCGCCGTTTGAGGTGAGGGATGGGATGGAGGGGGAACAAACACCAGAAACGGATTTGACCAGACGCCACCAGGATTTGGAGGTAGGAGACAGGTTTGAGAGTTCATTCTTGAGTGTGGAGAGATAATGCTTCCTGGCACTCCTGAGGGTAGACACACACTTGTTCCGAGCTTGGTGGAAGGAACTGAGATTACCTTCAGTTGGATTTGCCTTCCAAGAGGCAAAGGCAAGTTGTTTCAGGGCAACTGCCTCACCACGAGATTCAGTGTACCATGGACGGGAGGAAGGGTAAGACAACTGAAGACGAGATGGGATAAATCTGTGCATGAGAGAGAGCAGTTTGCTTTGGAAGAATTCCCAGGAAGAATTGATGTCAGAGGCAGTAGAGATGGGAGACCAGTCCAGATGATTGATGTCTGCTTGCAGCCCGTGCCAGTCGGCCTGAGTGAAATGCCAGACTCGTCGACACTGAGGAGGCTCTCTGAGAATGGCCAGAGAGATGTCCACTTTAACAAGCACATGATCAGAAGAACCGATTGGAGCAGAAGAAGAGCAGCAGACATTTGCAAGGAAGTTTGTCATCACCAAGTCTAGAAGAGAAGATACTCCATTGACTGAGATCCGGGTCAGGAAATTGACAGATTGTGTCAGTCCCAATGAGTCACAGAAGTCCTTTGCTGAGGTGCCATGGCTGGTGAGAGAGGAACCCACACCCAGCCAGCTGGCATGATGACAGTTGAAGTCGCCACATATGAGGAAGAGAGAGTTGGGATGAGTTGATAGAAGTTGGTCCATGTTGTCAGACAGCGACATATAAATGGAGTCATCACTGTTTGGAGGACGGTACAGAACACATATGAACAAGAGGTGGGAGCGGAGAGGAAGCCGTAGCCAGAGGTACTCCTGGGGGTGGGGTGGAGAGAGGGCAGTGCTAGGTGAGTGAGGAAGAGTTTTTTTTATAAAGATAGCAACCCCACCACCAGGACGAGGCTCAGGTCTATCATACCAGAGGAGGGAGTAACCAGGAAGAGATATTAAGGAATCAGAGACATCTTGAAGGAGGAAAGTTTATGTTAAGCAGATCAAGTCTGGATTGTCAGAAGCAACCTGAATGGAGAGATCAATCAGGTTTGAGCGAAGGCCCCGGATGTTTGAGGTCCATATCGTTAATGAGGAGAGAGGGGGAGCATCGGGTGCAGGAGAGGGGAGGGGTGGGGTAGGGGCAGATGAAGGATGGGCGGGGGAGGTAGGAAGAGCAGTTAATAGTGTGTCAGAGATTACAGAAGAGTCACAAGAAAGGGATGGATGAGGACGAAAGGTTTGATGGTGATGGGATGAGGCACAGTGAGGGGTTCTTTGAGGGGGGGGGGCAGAGGAAAGTAGAAGGTTGGGGGAGGTGGAGGTATGAGATAGAAGGGAGATGAAGTGGGGTGGAGGCAGCTTTGAGAAGGGGGTGGGAGGGTGGAGAATTGGAGAGGGATGGTAGCGGGGGAGATTTGAAGGGGAGGGGTTGGGGGTAGTTTTGAAGGGGAGGGGTTAGGGGGAGTTTAGAAAATGGATGATTAATGAAAGACAAACATTTATAACAAATTGGGAAAATTGTGATTTTCAAGTTCGCGATCCGTTTAAGAACGATAGAGGAGGGGTGGAGTGAATATGAATTTAGAGCATGCAGTGATTTAGAATTATAAGTGATTGAATATTATTTTTTTGAAGTAGAATGAGTTGGAGAGGAAATTGAAAAGAGCCTTTTAAATAGGAAGAAAAACAGTGTGTTGTAATATATCACTGAATAACACACTGCAGGGGAAAGTTTAAACATATTTAAACAGAATCATGAAGAACAGTGTAATATTCACAAAAAAAACCAACAGGGAGAGGGAGCCTAGAGGGTCAACCACGAGTCATGTGAACAGGGCAAAAGATGTCAGCAAAAAGAACAGGGCAAAAAAGATCT
This sequence comes from Myxine glutinosa, assembly GCF_964187855.1. Taxonomy (NCBI): domain Eukaryota; kingdom Metazoa; phylum Chordata; class Myxini; order Myxiniformes; family Myxinidae; genus Myxine; species Myxine glutinosa. The sequence continues at coordinate 40,537,519 of NC_136271.1, forward strand.
GGGGAATGGCGTGAAAATTGGGGAGAAATGGGCGTGAAACACATGGTCGAAGAACGAATGAACGAAAAGAGCAAAGAAGGACCCCTTGACTCTAATAGGTGGTATTGCCCCCTTTGGCAGAAACAACCTCAAGTAGGCGTTTCTTATAACTGTCTACCAGTCTCTGACATCGACTGGGAGAAATTTTTGCCCACTCCTCCATGCAGAATTATTTCAGCTGTGCGATGTTTAAGGGGTTTCTTGCATACACAGCTCGTTTCAAATCCCCCCACAACATCTCGATGGGATTTAGATCTGAGCTTTGACTTGGCCATTCCAGAACCCTCCATTTCCTTCTTTTCAGCCATTCCTTGGTGGATTTACTGGTATGTTTAGGGTCATTGTCATGTTGCATCGTCCACCTTCTGTTGAGCTTAAACTTTCTGACAGGTGGCCTCACATTATCCTCAAGCACCCTCTGGTACAATGAAGAATTCATAGTGGATTCTATGATGGTGAGCTGCCCAGGCCCTGATGCAGCAAAGCTGCCCCACACCATAATATTTCCACCACCATGCTTTACAGTTGGTATCAGGTTCTTGTGGTCAAATGCTGACTTTGGTTTTCGCCAAACATGTCTTCTGGTACTGTGGCCAAATAGCTCTACCTTTGACTCATCTGTCCAGAGCACATTGTTCCAGAAGTGCTGGTCTTTGCCTCGGTGTTCATTGGCAAACTTTAGTCTTGCCCTGATGTTCTTTCTGGACAGAAAAGGTTTCCTCCTGGCACACCTCCCATGTAGATCAAATTTGTGCAGCCTCTTTCTCATGGTAGACTCGTGCACATTGACATCAACAGTGGCAAGAGCTACCTGTACGTCCCGTGATGACATTCTGGGGTTCTTAAAGACCCCTTTCAGCATCTTGCGGTCTGCTCTCGGGCTGAACTTGCTGGCGCGGCCTGGCCTGAACAAGTTGGCAGTTGTTTGGAATCTTCTCCACTTGTAGATGATCTTCCGGACAGTCGAATGATTGATTTCAAATTGTTTGGAGATCTTTTTAATCCCTTCCCATACTCGTAGGCATCTATAACCTTCTTTCTGAAGGCCTCAGAGAGCTCTTTTGATCTCGGCATGGTGACGCCGCACACATCAACAATAAAGAGCAAACCAAACGAAATGTCTGAGGTTTAAATAAGACAGCTTCCTCCAAGATCCTCTCTAACGATGATCTAATCATTTGCACCTGAGCTGGTGCACCTGATTCTAATTTTAGGTATTTAAAGTAGTGATAAATGTAGGGGTGTACTTACTTTTTCCACATGTGAAATTTGCAATTATGTTTATTTAAATTATATAATGGACTACAAAATGTAAATGTTTCATGATATTTGTTCTATTATATCACCTTTATCTATCAATATTGTTGAAATGAAGATCAAATAGCTGTATGTTGAAATATGTTGAAAAAGTCAAAACTTTACATGGGGTGTACTTACTTTTTCACGTGACTGTAACACTGGTTCCTGCTTTCGGACCCTGCAGGAACCGACGCGACCAAACTTTGCATGGCCTCCTACTTCATTCATGGCAAGATTGAGGGCTATGTTTGGATAAAATATTTACCCCAGATAAAACCAAAGAAATGGCCTTCAGGCCTTGATCGTTGGGACTTGTGCTTATACATTGACTGTGTTTTTTCCCCGAGAGCGATTTCATATTATGTATTGTGAAGATCGCATGTTGAGGTTGTAGTGATTTGTTGTTAACAACACAAATTTAAGTATTTGAGCATTTCAATGAATTTCTCTGGCAACGCCAAGTACTTTAGGTGGTGTAGCAATAATAGTGAATAAAAAAAAAATTCCCCTTTTAAGGAGTTATCCTTGCTCCTTATCCTTGCCTTGTCCTTGTTGGAGCAGGGGTTATCCTTGCAGGCCCCATGGCAATCATCATGGTTCCCTTTTTAAGGCAATGTTTTTATGGCCAGGTGCCCTTCTTGATGCCAACCCTTTCATCAACTATTATACTGTGTGCTGCACAGGGATACTGTGTACCTATTCTAATCTGGGGCACACACCTGCACAATCATCCCAGCAAGCATGGTGCTCAATTTGCCACCCTTGTTAGGTATGGCAGGCTGAGGGAACCCCCCTGGTGGTAATTCAACAATCGAGCAGGATTCGAGCTCAGGATCCTCGGATCCCAAGCCAGCACCCTAACCGCTAAGCCAACCACCGGTTGTGGAAATAAGACTTTATTAGTGTTTTCAAGTTTTGTCCAAATACCATTGTCATTAGTAAACAAGGAGAAAATGACATCAAATGTCTTAGCCCCTGTGGTTTTAATAAGTTTGCTGTCCGGAGTTAAAGGCCGCCAGTCTGCCATCTTTGATTGGATTACAAAGCAAAATATGCTGCATATATTTTGTATACCCTCATGTATTGTTTTTGTCCAAAGTTTCAACAAATTGGTCCGTGCAGGTCAGAGAAATGGTTGGGGACACGTTTAAGTAACACAGTGACCACCTGTCGGCCATATTGCATCTGATCTCTAAACAAAATGACGTGCAAATATTCTTTATCTGTGTGCCAAGTTTGAACAAGATTGGTAAATGCATGTCGAAGAAATGATTGAGGACATTTCAATATCGGGTTTTTTTACAACTAAAATGGCTGCCGGTCTACCAGTCGAACATCTTTAGTCAAATTGCAGTATAAAGTGAGGTACATGCATATGCCATCAAGTATTGTGGTTGTGCCAAGTTTAAACAAAATCGGAGCATGCATGTCCGAGAAATGGTTGGGGACACGTTTAAGTAACACAATGACCACCAGTCGGCCATCTTGCTCTGATCTCGAAACAAAAGGACGTGCCATCATTCTTTATCGGTGTGCCACGTTTGAACAAGATCAGTAAATGCATGTCGAAGAAATGATTGAGGACGTGTTCAATATCGGGTTTTTTACAGATAAAATGGCCGCCAGTCTACCAGTCTGCCATCTTTGATCAAATCGCAATTCAAAGTGAGGTGCATGTATATGCCATCAATTATTGTGGTTGTGCCAAGTTTGAACAAAATCGGACCATGCATGTCCGAGAAATGATTGGGGATATGTTAAAGTAACAAAATGGCCATTAGTTGGCCATCTTGGATCTGATCCCCAAAGGAAATGACGTGCATATGTAAGCCATTATCGTTATATGTGTGCCAAGTTTGAACAAGATCAGTAAATGCATGTCCGAGAAGTAGTTGAGGACGTGTTCAACATCGAGATTTTTTTTACAACTAAAATGGCCACCAGTCGGCTATCTTTGATTGCATCGCGAAACAAAATGATATGCATATGTATACCATCATGTGTTGTCCTCGTGCCAAGTATGAACAAAATCGGTCATTACATCTCCGAAATATGGTTGCGGACGGACAAGACTCAATCCGTAATCCCCCGTTTCAGACTAGATCCAACGGGGGCAAATAATTCCATGTGCAAGCACCACAATGCATAAAATCAAACGATGTACATCCGCATTTCTTCTGCTCAATATAATTTGTGGTCATCATGATTGATTGTAAGAGTAAAACTGTTGACTGATCTAGTTTTGTTTGAGTTAGATACACCTTCCATGCGATCCAATTAAAATCAGATTTAATTGCACTGTCATCTGTCACATTGTCAAACTAACCTGGTTGCTAACTTCTTATTTGTACCCAAAGTCCAACTATGAAGGGAATTGCCAAATAAAGAAATGTAGAATGGCTTTTGATGAATGACTTTTTCATGCATACATTTCGTGAACGAATGAGAAAAGTAATTTGGCAAACTGCATTTGATGTCTCACAAAAGCCACACAACTGAATCCAAAATGCAAATGTTCCAAGCTGGTGAGGATTCCCTAATTGTGTGGCAACAGCGGAGGGTTGAAACAATGTAATGGGAATCGATTCGTTGTCGCAGCCTGGAACCAAAGGATTGATTCAATTGCTGGCAGGAAGGAGTCTCGCGTTCCTGCTTTGCCGAGATTAAAGGTCTCTACATCGAGCTTTTCTGGACTGAAGACAAATTGCTACAAACGTGACACAGACAACTACTCTGAATATTGCAGCATATGTGTTGAGGATTAGAGAGTGGAAATTAAAATAAATTTTCATTTAGAAAAAGAAAACATACACAACAGCATGCTGTTCCGCTAGAGAAGTTTGATTCATTTGCTGTAAACTAAAAAAATAAATAAAAACATGGTGGGATATTTTGGAATTCAATTGTGCACAAACGTCACCATTTCAAGGCAATTCTAAATGGATTTTCTTTGAATCAAAGAGTTTTTCAAAACTCGAAATTACTCAAAGTTTATCAAAACTCATAATTGCAAAAAAAAAAAAATTCTTTTTTTATTGCAGACCACAGACCCTTTCCGCATGTAACCACATTCACAGGTTTGGCATTCACACTTTCGCCATTTACTGTATGTGCATAGATTTGCTGGTATGAAGCATTGCATACGTGGATACCATTGTCGAGTTGAGTTGACGTTGTCGAGTTGACGGACCATCTCCAGAGGAAGCGGCAATAACTTTTGTAGATGTGCAGCAGTTGTTTTCCACTAATACAGAACGCAACAACCCTTATATACCCGATTGTGAAGCCAATCGTCAAATGTACCTGTCCTTACATTTTGTCACGCCACCTGTGATGTAATCCTGTTATTGACTTCTTGCTGCGAAAGACAATCAGTGACATGGTTCTTTCAACAACGACATCACCGAAGGGTAAAAGAAACTCACCAGATTGATATACTGAGTTCAGAAAGTAAACCCGTCAAGAAAAAAAAAATATTCCATATTAAATGCCAAGTCTGTATATCTATATCTATATATATATATATATATATATATATATATATATATATATATATATATATATATATATATATATATATATATATATATATATATATATATATATATATATATATATATATATTTATATATATTTATATATATATATATATATTATATATATATATATACAGCCGTGGCCAAAAATATTGGCACCCTTGCACTTTTTTCAAATAATGTAACATTTCTTCTAGAAAATTGTTGAAATAAAAAAATATTTTGGTATCCACGTATGCATATCTTTGGTTTGCAGTTGCAAAAGAAAAACCAAAAAAAGCTGAAAAAATTACTAAATCTTAGCTTATTCCACACTGAAATCCTAAAATGGCCCGGACAATATTGTTGCGGATCTCCGACGCCGGCTCTCCCCTTATCAAGGGGGGCGGGGGGGGGGTTAATCCCCTTGTCCTTTTATCTAGCCGACGCAAGTCCTGGAAGTTATAACGTCCTTCCCGGCACGGCGTTAGGTAGGGTTTGTTAGGCCTAGGGATTCGCTACTACCGAAGTACTAACGCCGACCGGAAACGACGGAATAACTCCCGCTCGAATCACGGATATTGATGGGATATGCCGAGCGGATAGCAATCCGCGATCCGAGCTGTTAACAAATGACTAGACCCGATTCTAAGCGGTTGCGATCGTGCCACGCTTACCCAATGAGAGAAAAGACTGATGCGATCGGATAAGAGGAAACCAGGAAAATAGGAAGAACAGGGCAATTGATTACAAATGTACAAGAAGAAGAGGAAACGAAAGAAATGTACATGAAAGAAAGAGGAAGGAGAAGCACACAGGGCAGTCTTAATTACAGGCTTAACTTATTCCCTGGACAAACGGGCCCGTCTCACACACAGTCACTCACACGGGGAATTGCAGATGGTAGGTTGGAAGGTCACCAGCGTGTCCAGGCTCCGGTTCAGGCAATGGAAAACCCGGCAGGCAGCTCTTCGTATAGCGTAACGCAACGCGAACGGACAATTATATCACGGGGGAAGGCTGGTATATTGCGTACGTACTTTGCACACGACTTGAGCCAAACACCGCCTCCCCAATGTCCTGTACGCAAGCACCAATTGTGCAAGTCCTGCCCTCTCCGCACCGTCCTAAGGTCGACCTTCGCACCGTCCTCTCATCAGCGCGCTTCCTCGCAGTCCTCTGGTAATCAGTGCCAGCGAGTAAGTCCTTTCTAACGAGCGCTCTTCTCATCAGTCCTCTTTAACGAGCGCCGCTGCTTAAGTCCTGTAAAAGGGCTTTGTGCGCTGGCTTTTATAAGTGAAGCCAGCCAATGCTCCCCGAGCCCCAACCACGCCCTGTCAGACGATGTCACTCCAGCCCTGGTTGGCTGGTTATTGCTTACCGGCCCCGCCCTGACGGCTGGGTGACGTGGCCACACCTCTTCCCTGGTGCTCCGCCCCCTTTTTCCGGGCTTCACCTCGTGGCTTATGGCGGCGTTTAGCGAGCTCACGCTCAAGAGCAGCGAACGCTGCTAACAAAGGCGCGTAACAAATTGGGAAGGGCCATGGGGCACAGACTGGGGAGTGCGCTTAATGGCTTCGCTTGGAGGGAGGCTGCAAAATGAACGAAAGGCCTACTCTTATTTGATCGACGCAACGCAGATTCAACTATTGGAAAATGGCCTTATCTAACACATACTAAGAAATAACTGATGTCCTATGGTGACCTACGTGTTGCGTGTGGCCTATCTATGGGGTGCTAGCTTTAACATTTAATGATGTGATATTTACAAGAAGTGTGGGTTCTCAAAACCGCAACAATATCATTGGAACCTTTTAGAAGTTGTTAGAAATAATTAGATTTCAAGCAGGTGATTTTCCTTTACTTTGAAATTGAACTCACCTATGGTGAGTTGCAGGTGCCTGCAATATAAAAATCACTCATTCAACCAGTTTGAATGGAGAAAAGGCATCACTCTGCTGTTTTGTGTCACTGTGTGTACCACAATGAGCATGGAGAATAGAAAGAAAACCAGAAAATTGTCTGAGGAGGTCAGACACAAGATTGTAGCCAAGCATGGACAATCTCAAGGCTACAAGTCCATCTCCAGAGACCTTGATGTTACTGTGTCCACTGTCTGCAATTTTATCAGGACGTTTAAGGCCCATGGCACTGCAGCCAACCTCCCTGGACGTGGCCGCAAGAGAAAACTTGATCGAAGATTGCAGCGAAGGATTGTTTGAATGGTGGAGAAAGCACCTCATTCAACTGTCAAACAGATTCAAGCTGACCTTCAGACACAAGGTAAGACAGTTTCAACTCGTACCATCCGTTGCCAACTCAATGAAAGGGGGTTCTATTGTAGGAGACCCAGGAGGACCCCACTGCTGAGAAGGCCCGACTGGAGTTTGCCAAAAACACCTGAACAAGCCGAAATCCTTCTGTGAGAATGTCCTGTGGACAGATGAGACCAAATTAGAGATTTTTGGTAAAGCACATCATCTCTATGTTTACAGAAAACAAAATGAAGCCTTCAAAGAAAAGAACACCTTCCCAACAGTCAAACATGGAGAAAGTTCAGTGATGCTTTGGGGTTGCTGTGCAGCTTCTGGCACTGGGTGCCTTTAATGTGTGCATGGCATCATGAAATCAGGAGATTACCAAGGCATTTTGGAGCGCAATGTTCAACCCAGTCAGAAAGCTGGGTCTCCGTCGAAGGTCATGGGTCTTGCAGCAGGACAATTGCCCCAAACACACTTCAAAAAACACCCAGGAATGGTTCAAGGCAAAACGCTGGACTGTTCTGAAGTGGCCAACAATGAGTCCAGATCTAAATCCCATTGAACACCTGTGGGGAGATCTGAAAACAGCAGTTGGGAGAAGGGAACCTTCAAATATGGGAGAGCTGGAGCAGTTTGCACAAGAAGATTGGGCCAATCTGCCAGTAAAGAGGTGTAGGAATCTCATTCATGGCTATAAGAAGCCCTTGACTGCAGTTATTTTGTCCAAAGGCTACCAAAATACCAAATATTAAGTCGAGGGTGTCAATAATTTTGTCAATGCCATTTCTTTTTATTTTTTTATTTAAAAGGATATATTAAGTTCTGAATCAAAAACAAAGGTTCTGTAATATTAACAGCGAAATAAAGAATTGTGGAGACTAAATACTTTTTTGTGAATTTCAATTTATTTTTAGAGAAAATTGTGAGTTATTTGAAAAAAGTGCAAGGGTGCCAATATTTTTGGCCATGACTGCACATATATATATATATATATATATATATATATATATATATATATATATATATATATATATATATATATATATATATTTTAAATGTGCATCCAGTGTCTTCAGAAAGTATTCACACCCCTTGACTCTTTCACATTTTGTTGTGTTACGGCTTTAATTTAAAGTGGATTAAATTGAGATTTTTTTGTCTCTGATCTACATATAATACCCCATAATGTCAAGGTGGAGGTTTTTAATTTTTTTAGTAATTTTTACAAAATAATTAAAAATGAAAAGCTGAAATGTCTTAAGTCAATAAGTATTCAACCACTTTTCTATGACACTCCAAATTTACCTCAGGTACATCTAATTTCATTTGGTCATGCTTGAGATGTATCTCCAACTTCAGTCGAAAACCGAGCACAGCTCATCACCCATCTAACACCACCCCTACCCGGAAGCATGGTGGTGGCAGCATCATGCTATGGGAATGCTTTTCAGTGGCAAGGCCTGGGAGACTTGTAAGGATAGAAGGAACAATTAATGGAGTCAAATACAAGCAAATGCTTGAGGATAACTCTGGATACTATAATTTTTTCAAGTGATTATTCACCATTGAGAGAAAGTATTCGAGTCTATATATGAAAAAAATGGCATGATTGTAAAATAAATTGCAACAAAAGGTTTTTTGATCGTTTTTTGGTTTGTTGGGTCATACTGATGAACAAAAAATGTCTACAGAAATCTGACCCACGTAAAGTTATTTCCAAGATGGCGTCCAACATGGCCGACAATCCCGTAAAATGGCTATAAGTCATTTATTATTTGCCCTGGAGTGGTGATTTTGGTAAATATACCTTTGTTTTAGGAGTCATTACATCCTTTAAAACCAGTTAAAGTATGATTGAGTTATCAGGTATTATTCCATACATTGTGAATTGTGCCCGTTCACAATAATGTCTCACCTTCAACTATTTGTTTAGTTGAAAATATGTAAAACTGCTCAGGTAATTTGATGAGTAGATGTTACTTGGTGTTTCAATTTGGTAAATACTCCTTTTGGTACTCTTCCAGATCTTCAAGATGATCAGCAGCAGTGTTGTTCAGGAGGTTTGACTGCTTTGTCGTAAGGACATTGGAGTAAACGATGTCATTGTCATATGTGGAAAAGGTGCTACTGGTGTGGACATTCAAATTACCTGAAGTCAGCATACCTATAACGACAGAATATGAATCAACTTGGCGACAAACACCCATCAATTCTGGAGAAGTTCGAACAAGGACACCATGTCATTCGTCAAAGTGATCAGTTTTGGTCTGGGCTTGGATCGGACTTGGTCATTGAACAAACACTCATGAGACGTCTCACAAGGGGCAGTGGAATGAGAGAGGAGCAACATGCCATTTGGAGAATGTCATCCACAATCTATCTATAATTCCAGTAATCTCTGTGTGTGTGTGTGTCTGTGTGTGTGTGTGTGTGTGTTTGTCTGTGACCGCTGTTTCTCGACAACCACGGGTCCGATATACTTGAAACTTGCCAGGTATATTGCTGGGGACCCGAGGATGTGCCTTTTCAAGGTTTCATATTAATCGGAGAAGTAGTTACCGAGCTATGGCGATTTAGCCGTTCGCCGTTCGCTTTGGCTTTGCGAATGGACCGAACCATTTCATGTAAATAGAGGGGGGGGGGGGGTTCTGTGGTCGTTCGCTTTGGCTTTGCGAATGGACCAAACCATTTCATGTAAATAGAGGGGGGGGGGGGGTTCTGTGGTCGTTACTGCATGTAAACGCATGTTTTTTTGCACGCACGTACGGGCAAGCACGTAATCGGAGAAGTAGTTACCGAGCTATGGCGATTTATTTACCAAACTAATCACAGTTACCTCCCACGGGTAACCCACATACCCACGGGCACGGGCACCCACGTACGGGCACGTCCTAGTATCCTAAAGTACAATAGTGCCATGCAAGAACTAACCAATCTCTCGTACACCACGAGTGAACAACATAAGGAGGCCGCTGAATCAAGAGTCCACAGTGACTTGTCTGATTTTCAAAAGATTCTTTCCTAAGCTGATGACCTGCTTTCCATTCTGTCCCGATCCATCTCTAAGAAACATCCTCTCTGGTGTTGTGGCTAAAGATGATGTTAATATACAGGAATCAGAAAACGTGGGGAGTTAGATCATTGAAAAAAATGTGAGGTCAGCCTGTATTCTCATACTCATATAAACACAATGACAAATCCAAGACTCTCGGAGTCTAGGGGATGCATCGACTGTCAAAGTTGGGAGTGAGAGGACCATTGACCATGCATTACTGTTTCATCGATTTCTTGTTGTGTCACAAAATGGAGACTTTACACTGAAAGATGTTCTCAGCTATGAGCTAATGTTACGTATTACCTCCCCAAAGCCCGGTTACGGTGCACCTCAGAGTCTCGAATGGGAACAGGGCAGAAAGATTTGTTATTTTGAGTGTTCAACTAAACCATGGTAAAACCACACCAATGCAATTGTAGAACAAAACAAGTAATTGTATTAAGAACTCTCACATACACAATAATAACACTATTAAAGAAAGTACCATGAAAATATCACTTGCATCAAATGAACAATACATATGATGGTACTGAAGGAACTGCGCTCCAACGCGAGTCGAAAGAATTGACGCGACCAAAGACGGAATTCGTCCGAGTTGCTTTATTGAAACAAAACAGCTCAGGTATTCTGACAAGCCCGTTTTTCGGGCAACAATATATATACACATTTATGTCGGGAAGTTTGCCCGGCAAAAGCTATACCGGGGATGCCCGGGTATCAAGGGCGAGCCTTGGAAAGGCGAGTCTGGACCTGCCCGGGCGTGTTTGGCTGCGGCCTGGCAAGTCGAGGCTGGGCGTGCCCGGGCGCTCTGGGCGAGCACTGGAAAGTCGATAGCGGGCATGCCCGGACGCTCTGGGCGAGCCCTGGAAAGGCGATAGCGGGCATGCCCGGACGCTCTGGGCGTGCCCTGGAAAGGCGATAGCGGGCATGCCCGGACGCTCTGGGCGAGCCCTGGAAAGGCGATAGCGGGCATGCCCGGACGCTCTGGGCGAGCCCGGGAAAGACGAGACCGGGCGTGCCCGGGAGGTTCGGGCGTGCCCGGGAACAGTGAGTCCGGGCATGCCCGGGAGAGGCGCGTCTGGCCGTGTTCTGGCCGGTGCAAGGCGATTATGTACATCCAGCGGTAACCGCTACACACGCCCCTCCAGAATCGACCTGCACCGGCAGGGTCAATTTAAGGGGGGTCCGGATGACCCGGCCGTAGCGACCCCTGGAGGGTCGTGGGGAGGGGTCTGACGTGGTGGTGGGTGGTCGAGCGGGGGGAACTGTGGACGGGGGGCGGCCTCGCCGTGGAGGAAGGGCCAACCGTGGTGGTCGGTCGACGTCCATGTGCGCCGGTTTGAGGCGGTCCACAGAAATCCGGTCCGGCCGGCCGCCGAAGTCGACGATGAAAGACTTGTCGCCCCGTCGCAGGACCCGGAAGGGCCCGTCGTACGGCGGCCGGAGTGGCCCCCGGTGCGCGTCATGACGCACAAAGACGTACTCCGCTGTGCGAAGCGCCGGGGGGACGTAGGACTGGGGGCCACCGTGGCAGGACGTCGGCACGGGGGCAAATCGTCGGGCGGCCTCCTGGAGGTCCGAGCGCTGGCGAGCGGCGGACCAGGGACTGGTAGCGTCAGGCACGAATTCGCCCGGGACGCGGAGTGGCTGGCCGTAGACGAGCTCGGCGGCGGACGCCTGGAGGTCTTCCTTGGGGGCCGTGCGAAGGCCCAAAAGGACCCACGGCAGCCGGTCGGCCCAACCGTCGTCCTGAAGGCCGGCCATGAGTGCGGTCTTCATGGAGCGGTGAAACCGCTCGCACAACCCATTGGCTTGGGGGTGGTAGGCCATGGTGCGGTGCAGCGTGACCCCCAACGAACGGGCGACCGCGCCCCAAAGCTCAGACGTGAACTGTGGGCCGCGGTCGGATGAGATGTCCACTGGTGCGCCGAAGCGCGCGACCCAGGTGGCGATGAACGCCTGCGCCACGTCGGCGGTGGTGGTGGAGGTGAGGGGCACGGCCTCCGGCCACCTGGTGGTCCTGTCCACCATGGTGAGCAGGTGGGTGAACCCCCGCGAGGGGGGCAGGGGACCCACCAGGTCCACGTGGACGTGGTCGAAACGCCGTTCAGGCACGGCGAAAGGTGCCAGCGGGGCCTGGGTGTGGCGGTGGACCTTGGCTCGCTGGCAGGCCGTGCAGGTGTTGGCCCAGTCGCGGATGTTTCGTCGAAGGCCGTGCCAGACGAAACGCGCCGACACCAGCTTCTGAGAAGCTTTCCGGCCCGGGTGAGAAAGGCCGTGGATGGAGGCGAAGATGCGGCGCTGCCAGGAAACGGGCACGATGGGGCGAGGCTGGCCCTGGGAGACGTCGCAGAGCAGGACGGTGCCCGCGAAGGGGATGTCGGCCAGGCGGAGGCCCGTGTCCGCCACGCGGAGTGCCTGCACCGAGGCGTCGGTGGTCTGGTCGGCCGCCATGAGCGTGAAGTCCACGCCGAGGTGGACCGCGTTCGCGCTGGCCCGCGAAAGGCAGTCGGCCACGGCGTTGTCTTTGCCGGCGACGTGCTGGATGTCCGTGGTGAACTCCGACACGGCGGAGAGGTGGCGCTGCTGGCGGGCCGACCACGGCTCCGTGACCTTAGCCATTGCGTAGACCAACGGCTTGTGGTCGACGAAAGCCGTGAACGGGCGGCCCTCCAGGAGGTGTCGGAAATGGCGAACGGCCAGGAATAGCCCGAGCAGCTCGCGGTCGAACGTGCTGTAGTTTAACTCGTTCGGCCGGAGTTGCCGGCTGAAAAAAGCGAGTGGCTGCCAAACCCCGTCCACCCATTGCTCATGGACGGCACCCACCGCGTAGTTGGAGGCGTCCATAGTGAGGGCGATGGGCGCGTTGAGCACCGGGTGAGCCAGCAGCGTTGCGTCGGCGAGGGCCCGTTTGGCACTGGCGAAGGCCGTGTCCATGGCCGCGGACCAAACAATGTCATGCTTGGCCGGCTTGCCCCGGAGGGCCTCGTAAAGGGGCCGCATGAGCTGAGCAGCGCGGGGCACGAATCGGTGATAAAAATTCACCATGCCGAGGAACTCTTGGAGGGCCTTGATGGAACGGGGACGCGGGATCAGAAGGTTGCGTGTTCAAATCACGTCGGGGTCACCAATGAAGGAACTGCGCTCCAACACGAGTCAAAAGAATTGACGCGACCAAAGACGGAATTCGTCCGAGTTGCTTTATTGAAACAAAACAGCTCAGGTATTCTGACAAGCCCGTTTTTCGGGCAACAATATATATACACATTTATGTCGGGAAGTTTGCCCGGCAAAAGCTATACCGGGCATGCCCGGGTATCAAGGGCGAGCCTTGGAAAGGCGAGTCTGGACCTGCCCGGGCGTGTTTGGCTGCGGCCTGGCAAGTCGAGGCTGGGCGTGCCCGGGCGCTCTGGGCGAGCACTGGAAAGTCGATAGCGGGCATGCCCGGACGCTCTGGGCGAGCCCTGGAAAGGCGATAGCGGGCATGCCCGGACGCTCTGGGCGTGCCCTGGAAAGGCGATAGCGGGCATGCCCGGACGCTCTGGGCGAGCCCTGGAAAGGCGATAGCGGGCATGCCCGGACGCTCTGGGCGAGCCCTGGAAAGGCGAGAGCGGGCATGCCCGGGAAAGACGAGACCGGGCGTGCCCGGGAGGTTCGGGCGTGCCCGGGAACAGTGAGTCCGGGCATGCCCGGGAGAGGCGCGTCTGGCCGTGTTCTGGCCGGTGCAAGGCGATTATGTACATCCAGCGGTAACCGCTACAGTACCATCATACCCCAATGCTCTCAAAGCAATAAACTCACAATATGCCAAACGTGAGTGGAATGTAACATTCCCCAAAGTCCGTGCACAAATCCCCACGCTGGTTGAAGCCATGCAGAACGACGAGAACAGGCAGATATCGGCACAGCGGCAGACGAGGAGTTACGAGGTGAGAGGTCGATCTGGGATTGAGCCAATATATGTAAACCAATGGCAATCCACACGATGAGGTCGATATGGAAATCCCAACGACAAAACAAGATGCACCAAGTGGACAGTCTCTTTGAGGACAAAATGGTGTATATGCCTGTAATGGAGGCGCTGGCCCCCTCCAACAATAACTCACTCTTGGTGATACAACCTGACACAGTTTTAATGGCAATTGCAATATAGGACGATGTCACGGGCAATCCCTCCCCCGGGAAGCCTCAACTCATTTGCGACCAATATCAAAAACGTCCGCTCGCAGCCCCGATGCAACTTTACGGCTGTATCTCTCTCATGGCCGTCTCCTCTCTGCCAAGCTCCTCCTTCCTTTCACGTTCTTCACGTCTCTTCCGGCCTCTTTGTCGCGTCTTCCTTTTTCCTTCACAAACACTTATTTTTACCTTTTACGAAAGTCATCTCCATTTCACACAAAAATCTTAACACCAATATCACCTGAAACTAAAAATCCTACAAGTATATACGTAATAACAACAAAGGTGGAAGTGACGGATCCATAACATTAAGTACAATCCCTCCTGCTGTGTTTGAAACAAAACACATCTTTTGCAGAGCATACAAACCACAGCTTGCTGATGCTATATCTGATCATGTGAATTCATCTGATTCCATCAAGAGCACAATTCCCATCACCGATCAATACGTCCTAGACCAGTGGTTCTTAACCTTTTTAAAGGCACCGAACCCTTACGAAACCCACCGAACACTCGCGGAACCCCTCAAATTTGACAAAAAAATTGAGAAGAATTGCATCTTAATGCGTTTTCTGTTCTTCTTTTCGGGAGGCGATCTGGGAAATGCATCGTTTTGTTTTGGCAAGGGCCACCCTCAATGGGATGGGAATACAATTACATATAACATTTCCATTCGTTCGTAACATACATAGCAAAATAATAATAATATTAATAATAAGGATAATTACACATAGATTCAAAATTGATACAAAACTAAAAACAAACAAAAAAACAAATTGCAATGCGTTTCGGAGGACCTCCGCCGAACCCCTGAGACTGGCTCACTTAACCCCTGGGGTTCGGTCGAACCCAGGTTATGAACCACGGTCCTAGATGGAAGCTCTCTGATCCATCACCTGCCTTGGAAAAGTGAAGACATTTATGGGACCATTGCACAATCGTACAAGGATTTCAAGGTTCGGCATTATGGGAAAGCTACTGTTGTTTTTGATGGTTCCGATGGATCACCAACCGTAAAGGAGAATACCTCACCGAAGGAGAGGCAATAATGTGTGCCCAGTCATCAAAGTCACATCTGATTCCGAATTCACGAGAAAGAAAGATGAGTTTCTTTCCAGGGGTGAGAATAAACAATCATTGAAAAACCTGACCAGTGTAAACCTGGCAGCTAGTGCTAGTGATGTCATAAATGCAACTGGTGATGCTGATGTGGATATCGTAACGACAGCAATACATGCTGCAAAGTGCCAGTCCACAACTCTGATTGAGGAGGACACAGACCTCATTGTCCTCTTACTACACCATGCAGCTCTGGTTGACAAAGATCTTTATTTCCGCTCGGATAACCAATCTAAGTAGAAATTTCGTGTTTACGACATAAACATCCTGAAAGAGCATTTGGGCAGTAAAGTGTGCAGTCAAATGCCATTTATTCACGCATTCACAGGATGTGACGGTGCGTCCAGGATATTTGTGATCGGGAAAAAACTGTTTCCAGAAACTTGTAAAAGGCGACTCCACATTGACACCAATGCAGACACATTCAGTAAACTGAACCAGACATGCACCATGATTGAGGAATTGGGCACTGAAGCTATGGATACCCTCTTTGCTGGTAAACCATCGGATTCACTCACATCACCAAGACACTCTATACTTAGTAGAAAGGTAATATCCACAAAATCCTTTATGAAACCAGAGCGGCTTCCTCCTACGGCTTCTGCCACAAAGTATCACCGCCTCTGCTCCTATTATGAGACAATGGTCTGGTTATGGAAGGGAGCTGGTATCGACCCAACAAATTGTGGTTGCAGTCTCGATGACAATAACCTACAACCCATAATGATGAAAAAGAACCCTGCCTCAGAAACCCCACTAATGATCATCTATTGCAATTGCACAGCTGGCTGTAGCAACCAACGATGTGGGTGCAAGACATGGACTTCCACGCACCCCTCATGTAGACAATGCCAAACAATTACTGTGACAATCCACATAATACTGCAGTTGCGGAAGATGACAGTTATGACTCGTGAGAACGTTAGTAGGTTTCATAATGGGTAATTGTGTATAAAACTGTATTGAATTCAGGTGATGTTCCTTTTCATGCTGCAGATTACAGACTGCATATAACATTATTTGCCTGTAATATTTAGTTATTACATATTAAATAGTAACTTAATGTTACTTAAATTGGTTTTACTAGGTTCCTTGACCCCTAAAACATAGGGAAAGAAACCAAAATCACCACTCTAGGGTAAATAGTAAATGAAATAGCCATTTAAAATGTGCGGCGGCCATGGTGGACGCCATATTGGAAATTACAACTTTCCGGGAGTTAGATTTCTAGAGACTTTTGTTTGTTCATCAGAGCATCCCAAGTAACCAAAATCCCCCAAAAAACGTTTTGTTGGAATTTTTAGGGTCAAACCATATATTGACTCGGCTTTAGGGACAAAAACGATATACGCACAATTTCTCGAAAAGTTATAGATGGATTCGGACAAAACATGGTAGAAATGTTGGGTGTGTGACAATGACAAAATGA
The DNA here is from genome assembly GCF_964187855.1 of Myxine glutinosa. Taxonomy (NCBI): domain Eukaryota; kingdom Metazoa; phylum Chordata; class Myxini; order Myxiniformes; family Myxinidae; genus Myxine; species Myxine glutinosa. Next base: position 40,554,415 of record NC_136271.1, read on the forward strand.
TTCGATTTTGGTGCACCCGGATCCGGATCCGAGATTATTTTTTTATTATAAGTGATTCTTCATCATTGAGAGATGGGGCCAAAAACTATATACTTGTATATCATATTTCCAAAAGTTGTTGACGGATTATGACAAAACGAGGTGGATGAGTTGGATAGGTGAGAGAAACAAGTCTGCTAGATTTTGGTTCAGGTCCGAATCCAGATCGGGCCTATAAGTGAAATACAAACCAAACTGTTCAGCCTGGTGGAGGTATGCTCTCTACCGAGTGCTGTTCTATTTCCTCGAAGAGATTGAGCATTTATTGTATAATAAGAATCATTGTATGATTTCTCTAAACCTCTCTCCTCTTTAAAACCGACTCTTCCTTTACCAACCCAGTTGCTTCCAATTATATTTCAGCATTGGTTTTACATGTCACAAATCTATAAGGCTCTCTTTTCTGAGACTATTTATCATTCAGTATTTCTTTAGTAACAAATAATGCGTTATTCTGGTCGGATCTGCACTGAAGTTGCATGCTCCAGAGGATGTGTCAGCTGCGTTGCTTTGAGACTGTAACAATAATCCTGAACTGTTCACCTCTTGACTTGGAAAGGTCACCATGGACACAGTCTGATTACTCACTCGGTTCAAGAGCAGCAATCCACAAACATCCACTCTCTTTCCACTTCAATGCTTGGGGGCATCCCGTGCTTGTCATTGAAATCCTGGTGTCATGTATGACGACATCCTTAGGAAGTAATGGAACATGCATTTTTGATCTGCACTTTTTAAAAAACGCCTTTCCATATGCTAACACACAACAATGTTATCCCTCAAAGGGTTATTGCATTGTATGGCTATTTCTCTTTTCTTTTAAGATGTGACACACATTTCCAATGGTATACTCTTCACAAAAAAATGTTTTCGTGTGCAAACGTGTTCATATTCAGGAAGCAATCATTTTTTCATGTCTCCGTCGACGAAGTTGTAATATCCGCAAACAACGAAGTCGCCAGAGGCATTATGTTTTCAGGTTGTCCGTCCGGCTGTCTGTCCGTCCGTCCGTGATAGGTTTTCATTACCGCTATAACTTGAGAACGGCTGAAGGGATCTTAGTCAAACTTGGTGCAGGTATGTATAATGTGGTAAAGATGAACTGATTATATTTTGGGGTCACGAGGTCAAAGGTCAGAGGTCATGTTATGTAAAAATCCTGTTATCGTGATATCTTGTAAACCAGCAATGGGATTCTGACCAAATTTGGTACATTTGTGTAGAATAATGCAAAGATGAACTGATTCGATTTTGGGATCAAGAGGTCAAAGGTCAAAGGTCAAAGTCTGTAATATGTCTATAACTTGAGAACGGCTGAAGTGATGTAATTAAAACTTGGTACAGGTATGTATAATGATGTAAAGATTAACTGATTCAATTTTGGGGGTAAAGGTCAAAGGTCAAAGTCCGTAATAGGTCTATAACTTGAGAATGGCTGAAATGATCTAATTCAAACTTGGTACAGGTATGTATAATGATGTAAAGATTAAATGATTAGAATTTTTGGCCAAGAGGGCAAAGGTCAAAGTCTGTTATAGGTCTATAACTTGACAACGGTTGAAGTGATCTAATTAAAAACTTGGTACAGGTACGTATAATGATGTGAACATAACCTGATTAAACTTTGGGGTCCAGATGTCAAAGGTCAGAGGTCATGTCAGGTAAAAATGTGATAACTTGTGAACAGCTGAAGGGATTTAAATTAAAACTTGGTACAGGTATGCATAATGATGTAAACATGAACTGATTACATTTTGGGGGCAAGAGGTCAAAGGTCAGAGGTCATGTCAGGTGATAACTTGAGAACAGCTGAATGGATTTAAATCAAACTTGCTACAAGTATTATAATGATGTAATAATGTGGGCTCGTGTAATAATGAAAAACTCCTTCTCGTTGTCATGGTTGACGTCTTGATGTCAAAGAGTCGTTCTAGTTTATGTTGTAAGCAATCATTGATTGTAAATTATTATGAATATGTATACATGTGTAATTCAGCCTTTGGCTGGCAGACATGCTTTTAATAAACAATTTTATATTTGATTTGATTTGGAAGTGTGATGTTACTGGAAGCCAAAGTTAAATTGTAATGCAAAATAAACATGGCTGTATAAAATGTGTCCAAATTGACAATGAAGCAAGCCTTCAAATTAAACAAATTAGTTTACATTGGCATAAATGACTTCAATGATGTTTGAGACCACCATGGACACCAATGAGAGCTTAGACACATGTTGTTATTAATCAGATGATCCAGCTGTTGCTGTGAGTTTCCACCATTGCCACTTCCAGGTGATAAATAAACTGTGGGAAGAATTGCTGACCACAAATACATCTCGCTAGGTTGTACCAAGAATGTCAAATCAGATTGAAATCTGGAGAACTGCATACCAGTCCATGTGAGTGATGTTGGTGTGCTGAGGTATAATGTGTTGGTGTGTTGACAATGTGTATGGTTGTTGTTGGTGTTGTTGTTATATAGCCCCGGGCAGTTCTCTTGAACAAGCCCATGGCATGAAGACAGCCGATCGATCTCGCAGGAGCGACCCAGAGATCCCTCACATCTAGGATGGTGTGCCCCCACCTTCATGAAGTCAGGGTCACGACAGAGTTAGAGAGAAAGAGGAAGAGAGAGTACGTACTTGCATGTGTGTCTGAATTTTTAAAGTTCATTTTCTTGGCAACCGTTTGTCCAATTGCCACGACATTTTACCAAAGTGGCTCACCTCTGCCTGTAGAATTTTGTGATAATTATGACGTCATAAGTCACGTGGTACGGACGCCATCTTGGAAAAACGTTACAACTCCATATCTCCGAAACCACCAATGGGAAAAAATTAAATATGGCTCCTTGTCAAGTACTCCCCATGTGGAATAGACATGTTAATGATAATGTACTCGGTACCTTCATTATGACATTGTAGCGGTTCCCGCTGAATGTACACAATCGCCTTGCACCTGCCAGGACGCGGCCAGGGCGCGATCGCCATGCCGGGCTCGTCCGGACGGGCCCAGACGCGCCTCTCCTGGGCATGCCCGGACTCGCTGTTCCCGGGCACGCCCGCTCTCGCCTTTCCAGGGCTCGCCCAGAGCGCCCGGGCACGCCCAGCCTCGACTTGCCAGGCCGCGTCCAGGACGCCCGGGCATGTCCAGACTCGCCTTTCCAGGGCTCGCCCAGAGCGTCCGGGCATGCCCGCTCTCGCCTTTCCAGGGCTCGCCCAGAGCGCTCGGGCACGCCCAGCCTCGACTTGCCAGGCCGCGTCCAGGACGCCCGGGCATGTCCAGACTCGCCTTTCCAGGACTTGCCCTTGACACCCGGGCATGCCCGGTCTCGGTTTTCCCGGGCAAACGCCTGGGCATAAATGTGTATATATATTGCTGCCCGATAAACGGGCTTTTCAGAATACCTGAGCTGTTTTGTTTCAATAAAGCAACTCGGACGAATTCCGTCTTTGGTCGCATCAATTCTTTCGACTCGCGTTGGAGCACAGCTCCTTCAACATCATAATTTGACAAGTACGATGCTTGATCAAATCAGTATAAAACATTTTTCTCTGCAACTGTTTGTCGGATGGGCACGAAATTTTCACCATAGGAGTGCCTCCTCCTGTATAAAAATTATAATGATAATTATGCCGCCATCGTTTACGTTATGCCGCCATCTTGGAAAAACCGAAAAACGTTGCACCTCTATTTCTCCAAACCCACTCCATGGAAAAATTGAAACGTGTCTCATTGAAAAGAACTCTGCATGGTGAATAAGTGTTGTTGGTGATGACGTCATTGGTGCTTTAATTATGACGTCATAATTCGACAGGGACAATGATTAGTCTGATGAGTTTGAAATTTATTGAGCATGATCTACGCAACAATTCTATTACAGAATTTAAATTTATGATGTCATTGCTCAGGTGGTCTGGCAGCCATATTGGATCCAAGAAAAAAAACCTTCAAATACAGAGGAGTTGGCTCGCATCAAGTTGACTGTGTCGGGTAAGTATTCTATGAATACAATCTAGTTAAGTTGTTGGTCATTGTTAGATGTGTTGCTGTTCATTGTGCTGTCTTGGAGGGTTATGAAGCTGTAATCTTTTCAACCTCATACCACTGGCATTGAGCCAGTTGCAAAATATTTGAGGATTAATTCAATTATTGATTGTTCTTTGGAGATCATTCTGGAGGAATCGGGCTGACGAAAAGTGGTTCCTTCTGATAGGGGTGATACGATGACAATCCTAACGATGGGTTCCGAAAAACAGAGCAACCTGAGTGGTCTCTCCATGAACTGTCCAGGCTAATAATACATTGTCACTGGCACAGAGATGACATGGCGATGAACGTGGTGTTGGGAGGCAACTAAAGTCTGAGACACACCCCCTCCATCAACGATCCACATGGCCTGTCTGTTTGACTGTTCGTCTGTGAACAGGATATCTCAAAAAAAGTTGTGGACGACTAATGACAAAACTTGGCGGATGTATATGCTCTTCACCGAGTGTCGTTCTATTTTTCCCATGAAATGTTCGTTACCCAAACCCAAACCTATTTATACCATATGGACAGGCAATTATGCAGGGTATTGACATGGGTCATGTGCAGACATGTACAATTTGTGGCAGACGTGACCTCGACTCTATTAATTTAAGGATAGTTGTAGCATCACATGTTACACAACTAATTTCCTAATTAGGTAACGTTTGTCTTGCCATAGTTTACATACATGTGTCTAAGAAATTTCTGAACTGTGAACCCTTAGTTTATTTAGGCAGTTTAAAAGTTGTTGTTATGTTTTTTTGTGAGGTTTACACATTCCAAACAGTCTATCCTTCAGTTCCTTTATACCAAATCTTCTTGACTTTATTATGTCCACTATGTTTATAACAATAAACCAAAAATCAGGACAGTAGTGGATAATCTTTCATAGCCTTGGTGTTGGAACTTCTGCTTTTTGCATTCTCCATCCACTCACGGACGTGTTCACTTCTGAGAGAATGACCTCCAAAGCGAAGGATACCGTTCCGGATTTGTCTCGCATAACTGTTTAAGAAAATTGTTACCTGCATTGCAAGTCATCCTGTATGTCCATTTCTGTCTTGGCATGCATTTATTTTTGTATTGATTTCACGTGTGTGCAGCTCAACCATTGTTCACCCTTTCAAGTCCTCTCTTTCCTTCTTCTTCCCTGACATTTCCACTTGGCTCTCCCTCACCCACAGATCGAATTCCTTTTTTCTTTTTTTCTTTTTCTGTGAATGCATTTATTTTAGAAACACCAATTTAATAAAAACTTTTTTTGTTTGTTTTTGTTTTGCAAAGTTTTTGTCACCACATCAGGTATACGTATACAACAACATGCAACAACAACATGCATTTTAAGGCCATTTTCCCTGCAAGAGCGGGGGTTCGCCTTGCGGTCCCCATGACAATCTTCTCCATTTTGCCCTATTTTCTGCATCTCTCCTTGTTAACCCCCTTGCCCGCATTTCTTCTTCCACCATCTTTAGCCAAGTCTTTCTCGGTCTTCCCCATCCTCTACTTCCTTCTACATGCATTTCCATCACTCTTCTCAACCAGTCACTTTCATCCTTCCTCAAGAAATGACCAAACCATCTCAACCTGTTCCTTTTCACAGCATCAACCACAGGCTCTATTCCCATCATCTTTTGCAATTCATCATTTGTCTTCCTCTCTCTCAAAGACACTCCGCACATCCACCGAACCATTCGCATTTCCACCCTTTCCAGCCTTCATTGCTGCTCGACATTCATGACCCATGTCTCACTCCCATAAATCATAACACTTCTCACACATGCAGCAAACATCTTTCCCTTCAGCTTCAACGACACTCCCCTCCTCATCAGCGCGCCACTCAGTTCCCGAAACTTCTTCCATGCACATCTCACTCTAGCAACCGTTGCCGAGTCTGATCCACCTTCTCCATTCAGCATGTCTCCGAGGTAGCAAAATGTTTTCACACCTTCCAGCTTCATGCCGTCTCCAAGGATCCAACTCAACATTTCCTCCATCTGCAGCTCCCTCTGTGCACACCTTACATTTGAATGTAGCTGCCACACTGGTTAATGACCCTCTCAGACCACTACATTTTTGATGAACCCACTCAGCGCACATTGTACATTGAATGGAGTTCACTCCGACACCCTTCCTGCACCCAGCACATGGCCACTTCCCAGTTCTTTCCACCTCACCACATGCTTTACCACTTGCCATCACCTTCGTCTTTCCTATATTCACCTTCAGACCTTTTGTCTCCATACATTCCTTCCACTTGTTCATCTTTTCCTTCAGTCCATCCATACTTTCCGCAATCAACACCAGATCATCTGCATACAACAACTCCCATGGTAAACCCTCCTTTACGGTCTGAGCCAGCACCTCCATCGCAGCTACAAATAGTAGTGGACTTAGTACCGACCCCTGATGCACTCCCACCTTCACCTCAAACTCACCACTGTTCCCGTCCTTCGTCCTTACAGCTGTGCGCGCTCTTTTGTACATTGCCATCACAACTCTGATCAACCATTCCTCCACTTCTAACTTCCTCAATGCCCATGTCAATACTTCGTGTGGAACCCTATCGAATGCTTTCTATATCAGGTATATTTCTATATCAGAGTGTATATCAGGTATATACACTCTCCCAAATATCACAAATGCACCCCCCAACAAATGATGCTACACACAGCTACATATGAAATAACACCACCGTCACCCCGTCTGTCTCAGTCTATCTGGAGGTTGCTATTTTTCCTTCAATTGTCCCTTCCTGTTTCCTTCTTGTTATTACCTCTCATTTAATTATTTATCATTTCAATCTCAGAATCAATTGGCTAGTTATACTGTTGTTACTGAGCCTGATGTAGTTACTTGCCTTTTTATGTCGAATTTTCATTATCATATAATCAATGTTTCTTTTTTTTACTTTAAAAGTATCAAAAATTATTTGGTGATGTTGAAGACCCATATTCTTAACTGTGGATTTGGGGGTAAAATATAAAGTCGTGAATGTTTCCGCTGATGAAAATTTTCCTGGAAATTTTGCCACTCCATTCATTGTAGGATATGGATAATTGATCCGTGAACATTTTTGCCAATTAAACTCACACGGATGAGGGTAATGCAACAAGGGATTTCCCACCTCCCCTCCAAGCCGCTAAGTAATGCAGTATATTCGACAAAAATAAAAGATTTTCGATGAAAAATGAAAAATATACAAAATGGCACAACCTCTCTTGATTCATCCATAGTCCCCAACTAAAATTACAAGGTACGTTGATTTATTAACTCAACTTGACTACCGTCCAGTTGAGTTCATCACATACTGAACCCTCCGGCGTCCATCGTCTTTCGTCGTCGTCTGTCGTCCGGCAACTTTTCGACGTGAACACTCCAGCGTCCACAAATATCAACCGATTCTGATTAAACTTGACATGCAGCATCCTTACACCAAGGACCAGGCTGGTGTTACATTTCAGCCCGATCCGTTGAAAAATGGCTGACTTAAGCGATCATTTTGGTTTTGGTCATGAAAACGACGTTAACACTCTAGCGTCCACAAATATTAACAGATTTTGATCAAACTTAGAATGTTTAACCCTTACTACACAAGTTAGGTTGCTATTGCATTCCAACCGGATCCGTCACAAAATGGCCGCCATAGGCCGCCATATTGTTTTCACCTAAACAAGGATAAGTATAAGGATACAAGGACCTTAAAATTATTACACAAGGTTGTTGACTTTTCATTTAAGTCAAATATAGTACAGACAACTGACCTACTTTAAAGTTGTCCATTCATTTCAGTTGAGTTATGCTTCCCTGGAAGCTCTAGTTTAAGTATCAGTGACCTTAATGTACCTGAAATCATTATCAAAAGGTAAGATCTTCAAACAGCAGATGGTTTCTTCCCAACAGTTATTGACAGCCAATGGCAGCTAATTGTATTGTTAAACAAAGTCAGCTCCTTCTCGTTGTCATGTTCAGAACCTTTTTTTAGAAATGGAAGCACAACAGGTGCTTTGCCAAATTTGTCTGTACAAAATTACAACACACGGGATGTCGAATCACAACCCAAGATTAATTCTCATGTGGAGGATAAATTATATAGGAAAGATTACATGGCTGTCACACTCTTCACAGCTGCTGCTGACAGTGACAACCACGTACGACGTGAAAGCATCCAATTTTTCAAATCTCCAGCTGTGTCACAAAATTGCAAACAATTGTCTTGGGTAGGGTGAAAAAGGGGCAAAATGGTTCCCTTTTTATGGCTACTTGCCTGGCACATATCAATGTCAACAAATGACAAAATAGGACAAGACAGAAATACTCATAATTCATGCTGAGAACTGTAATTAAAAGCCTTGATCCAGCTCAAATGTCTCTTTGCCTATGAGCTCTCCAAAAGGACCTGTTTGGTGTCGGAAATGCTATCCAGCTGATGAAAATTACTTCTCCTAATTGCAGACCAGAACTCAAGTATATTCTCAGTCCCATGAAGACATTCCTGAAGTAGAAAATAAAACAATCATTATTAGATACTCCAGTTCCAATCCAATGGCCTTCCTGTTTTCCAGAGCATCGGCACTGCTGAAGCAAATACACTGGGTGATTTGCCATTGCTTTTCCCACTTTGGAATTTTGTAATTTCACCTGTATGCTGGCACGCAATTGCGTACTCTTGCAAAAAAAAAAAATGGGGAACCTGAAACATCCAACAACAAATGTAAAAAAAATAGGACTTTCACATTAATGTGCATCTGAAGGACAGCACATTAATTCATACAAGGGTCACAGTTTATATCGATCAGGAATTGAACCTGGACTAGACAGCTCAAACATATTGTCGTGTTCACCGGGGGATTAAGATCCCCCAAGTTGATGGGTGACCATTCGAGCTTTAACTCTGAGGCGTTCACTTAGTGAAGGTTAGCGAAGGTTAGCGGAGGTTAGCGAAGCTTCTTCATGCACGGATTCCACTGAAGCTGCTTCTGCTGTCTCAACAATGGATGGAGGTCCTCAATGCCAAACAGGAAATCAGAGCTGTCTCCCTTGACATATCACGTGCTTTCGATACGGTCTGGCACCCAGCTCTGCTCACCAAACTCTCCTCCTATGGTATCCATGGAAATCTCCATGCATGGCTTGCGGACTTCCTCTCTGGTCGTAGTCAACGTGTGGCCCTGAATGGATTTCTCTCATCTCCCCTTCCTGTTCAGGCTGGAGTTCCCCAAGGCAGTGTGCTGGGCCCTGTGCTTTTTCTGGTCTTTATCAATGATCTCTCCGACTCTCTGGAAAATCCTCTCTATCTCTTTGCTGATGACTCCACTCTCTGCCGCTCCATTCCTCTTCCCTCAGATCGGCAGTCTGCAGCCTCCTCACTCTCTGAAGACCTGGACAAAATCACAGACTGGTCAAACAAGTGGAACATGTCTTTCAATCCTGACAAATCTCACACTCTTACTATGTCTCTCCGAAAAGATCGACTGGCCAACCCTCCCATCTACTTTCTCAACAATCCTCTCCAAGAAGTTCTGTCGCTCAAGCTTTTGGGTCTCACTATCTGCCATGATCTTTCTTGGGAAAACCACATTTCCAAGCTGGCCTCCAAAGCCAGTCGCCGACTGGGCATCCTCCGTCGTGCGAAGTCCTTCCTAGGCACACCTGAGCTCCTCACCACATACAAGGCTTTCATCCGCAGCTCAATGGAATACTGTTCTCCCCTATGGGCTGGTGCTCCTGCCTCACACCTGGCTCGGCTTCACGCTGTTGAATCCAAAGCTTTCAGAATCATTGGAATCTCCCACGATGAAGCTATCTCTGAGGGCCTTTCACTCACTCACCGCAGGCAGGTAGGTGGTCTTTCTGTCTTCTACCGACTCCTCTCCGGCCTTCCTCCCCCAGCTCTCTCTGTACTCTGTCCCCCAAATATTCCTGCAGGTCGCACAAGATCTGCCAGCCACCCTCTGATGGTTAAACTGCCGAAATCTCGGCTCTCTGCTCACCTTCACACTTTCATTCCTCTTTTCTCCCGCCTCTGGAACAAACTCCCACACTCACTTCAATCACACTCCTCCCTCCAGGTCTTTAAAACAGCTGTTCACCACCATCTCTTATCTTCCCCCATCCAAAACCTTGATCTTTTCTACCCCCACTAATTCACCCCAGATCCACCTTGTTTGAAATTCCAACTTCTTTCCTGGAAGTCCTGGCAGTGTCCATATGTTTTATACCTCTCCCACCCCCCCCCCCCCTTCCCATGCCTCCCCCCAAAGCCCTCTCCCTCCCACAGTTCTCTCGATGTCTCCATGTCTCTCGGTCCCTGCTCTCAAATGTTGTGTTTGTGTCCTTCCCCCTCTCTCCCCATCTTGTCTACCGCTCCCGATGTTATTTGTTTTATGTGTCTGTTTGTCTTTCTGTGTGATTAATGTTCGCTCTTTCACGAGCCCCGATGTTGTATACAAAAGAAAAAAGAAAAAAAAAAAGCGTCCTCAAACCACGAAAATTAAACAAGGCCAACACGGATTTAAAATGCAATAAATAAAGGGTTTAATGAAATTAATGCAGGTAAGAAGAAATGCACAGTGAAATCTACCGGTACTTCCTAAATGTGGGTGCCCTCATACGGACTCGTATACAACACAAGGGGAAAACGAAAGTGAAAAATAAATGTGTTTGTGTGGTGTGTTCTCAGCTTTGAGCGGCCCTCAAACTCAGTTGGCCTTCAAATGGGTCCCTGAGTCCGTGCACGGGAAAACACATGCCTTGGCGCGAAGTCCGTTCACCTCAGCCGCCGAGCGCAAAGCGAGCAGGCCCTCGTTCCTTCCTCGTCGTCCACTCCACAAAGCACCGCGGTCTCTCCAACTCACTCGGCATGGCACACAGCCGTCATGAAGTCACGAGCCAAGGGCGTCAGAGTGCACGAGCTGCGACCGCCAATGTCAGGACCAAAGAGCGAGGAAGAGAAAAGGAGCACAAATTGTGACCGCCCACCACGCAGCCAGTACCAAGAGAAAGAAAAATGCGACTGTTCGCTTTAACTCGGGACACAAATGAAAGAGAAAATTGTGACTGCTCATCGTCAAACCCCAGACCAAGAGAGAGCAAATGTGCGACTGCACGCAATGAACACCATGAGTCAAGAGAGGGACGTGCGGCTGCCTCCTACAAACACCAACAACCGAGAGAGAGAAAAATTCCGAGACATGTCCTTTTTAATCCTGGTGCTCAAACGTTCTCTCATGACGTCCACGCGCGCTCCAATCAGTGAGTGCCATCGCAGCATTCCACCGCCCCGACCAATCACCAACCCCCGGGGCGGGGCCCCATGGCCCCTCCCGCTGTCCCTGGCGATGGCCCGGCTGGCGGCATCAGCGGCAGCGCTCAAATGTCTGAATCCTGGTGGCTTTTGTTTCGTGTTTATTTTAGGTGTTGAGTGTATGGCTGGTGTGGTGTGTGTCTTAAGGAACAAGGGAAAAACCACAGAGGCAATTTACATACATGGAATTACCCTTATAACTTACTTAATTATCATAGCCCCACCCCTCTCATGGAGACAATTATGCAACCTTACCGGACACACGGAGCTGACTTAAGTTACAGGTTTCTTCTTCTTCGTCGCGACATTCGGAGCACACTACCCTATACAATTCTACCTGGACTAAGGTATTTCATTGGTACCCCCCACACAAACATAACAATATGTACTGGATCTGAGTTAACCTGTCGGCTCATACCTTTGATATACTCTACAAATCTTTCTTTCTAAACGTCATTCCATTTTAATTATATTGGCTAAATGATACATTGAGATTTAAGTCAAAATGAAATATGCTTATATTCTTATTTCGTACTTTATTGATTGTATTATAAGTGACATCAAGGTCGAGTTATGCCCATACTCTTGACAGAGCATCAGGGTACTCACAATAAGTTGTGAACCTCACTGTGTCATAACTAACCCTGGACTCCGCAACTATTTGGGGACGCCTCTTCATGGTGGTTGTACACCCAATGCAAGTCGGAGGCCAAATCTTCACCCATTATTCCCTGCCCTGATTCGTCCTATCAGAAGATGGACCCAGGAAATTTTGGTGACATCCAATAACTGGCGATTTCCTGGTTTATTTGTACAGGTTAGTCACAGAGACTTGCCTCTAATTGGTGAAGGGCAAAACATTTTTCAGAAATATAGTAGTAAAGACCTGTATCGATTATGTACTACAGTTCTGCTTGGGAACTCACCGTTAAATGGAGTGGCCAGGTGGAAAGGGCTAATGCCGGAAGGACTCCCATCTGTTCCTGCATGGGAATCAATTTACAGTAAGCTGGTAAGCAAAAGGACAGGTGCTCTCCAGTGGCAATTGATACACTGGATCCTCCCGTCTAATAAATTGGTGAATCATTTCGCGCCCACATCTGCGTGTTGCCCGTTCTTTGTTTGCACAGAGGATGTATTCCATGCTTACGTTGATTGTGCAAGGCTTGTGCCTTTATTTCAATGGCTTAATTACATGTCTGGCAAAATGAATATCACTTTCTCTCTGCGATCATATATTTTTTGTTTCAACGATATGAAAGAACACTCCTCACTTGTGTTGCTATGTCGATTTCATTTTTTCTCCACTTTCGTTTTTCTTAGAGAGAGAGAGAGAGAGAGAGAGAGAGTGAGAAAGAGAAAGAGAAAGAGAAAGAGAAAGAGAAAGAATATGAATGAGAATGAGAATGAGAATGAATGACTTGACTTTTATTACAAAAGTATTTAAAAAAAACAACAATAAATGATGATTCAAAGAAAACAATCACAACAGTTGCACAAGCATTTACATGATAAAAAACAAATGATCAGCAAATAAACAAGCAAGTATTAAGGAAAACAACTACATAGTAAATACTAACTGACCCTCAGCTATTTTGCAAAGTGCATCTCTCACACACCATTGTTTCTCAAAGAGTTGTACCTCAGAACAACATCAAAATTCCAGCTTCACTCTTGAAACACAGAGAGCTTTAGAGAGACACAGAGAGTTGTGAAATAATGGTTGGTTGAAGAACATGGATCGAACATAAGTCGAAGGGTCACGGAGACAGGTAAAGGCTTGCCACGCATTGAGTAGGTTTTGGTGAAAGACAGGTAGCATCGATAGGTCTATCTAGGTCGAGTCCATCAGGAACAGCTCCTGTGCAAAGTCCAACTTCAACGCTTGACGTAAGATGCAGCTGGTAAGCTGTCTCCAGGCCAAACATGGTTCAAACACGATGTGCCATGTTGATCGTAGGTGGAAAGCCATGATGCGGCACTTGACATTGACCAGCCCTTGGCCACCCTCTGCAGTTGGTAAGTTTAGAATCTCTGGTCTCAGCCAATGCTTTCCGAACCAGTAGAAATGGGTGATGCATTTTTGTATGTCCTCCACCAGAGTTTTGGGTGGCTCCAGGGAAAGAACCTTGTACCATAACTTAGTGGTGACTAGACTGTTGATGACTAGTACCCTACCTCGGTAGGACAGTTGGCAGAGCAAGTTCTTCCATTTCAGCAACAGTACTTCAATGTGTGCCAACAAGCCTTCCCAGTTATGCCTCACAAAATTCCCATGGCCAAGGAACACCCCTAGGAACTTAATCCCATCTCTTCTCCACGAAAGATTGGCAGGGAGAGGGGGAGGGAGAGGAAATAGGGGGGCAGGTAGGGGGGGGGGGGTATGTAGAAGGTTGAAGCCACAGCGCTTCTGTTTTTGTCCAATTTATCTTGGCCGATGATTCCCTGCTGAAGAGATCCAATGCACTCATCATCAAATCAACGTCTTCTGACTGTCTGATGCAGACACAGATGTCATCTGCGTAAGCAATGCTTTTTAAGAGGTGGGTTCCAAAAGTAACACCAGACAAGGACTTCCGAAAGGTATTTAAGAGAGGCTCAAGGGATATAAAGCGTACAAAATTCCTGACAGAAGGTAGCCCTGCCTTACCCCTCTCCCAACACAAAAGGGGGGTACAAGTTCATTGTTTATCTTTAAGACAGCTGATATGTTTGAATAACATAATTGTGTATGGGATAGAAAGCGAGGTCCAAAACAAAAACATTTTAGCACTTCAAAAAGATTTGTATGAGAAACACAGTCAAAAGCTTTCTCCTGGTCGAGGAAGATCAAGCCACAACTTTCATAATTAGTCTCACAGATTTCAATGACATCTCGGACAACAGGGATATTATCCTGAATATTGCGACCAGGAACACAATAAGTCTGGTCCATGTGTATAATGTCTCCCAGTAGGGGTGAGAGACGCAAGGCCAAAGCCTTTGATAAAATTTTATAGTCCGTACACAATAAGGACACTGGCCTCCACTGTGATATGAGCAATAAATTTCCTTTATTAGGAAGCAAAGTAAGCACGGCTCTCCTGCAGCTCAGTGGAAGTTCACCCTTCTTCAAGCTCTCCAGGAAAACCAGAAGCAAATCAGGTCCAATCAATTCCCAAAATTTCTTGAAGAACTCCACTGGCAGACCATCCAGGCCAGGTGATTTCCCTCTGTCCAGGCTTTTAAGGGCATCAGAAAGTTCCTCAAGCGTGAGCGGTGACTCCAGATCCGTTCTTTGCTTTGGAGATAGTGTACCGACACCATCAAACAAGTTCGGAACAAGTTCTGCATTGACATCTGTTGCCTGGTAAAGTGTAGAGAAGAAGAGTCTTGCATCCTTCTTAATTTCTACAGGGTTGGTCGTGATTGAATTATCAGGACGTCTCAAAGCAATAATTTGGGAATGAGGAAATTTTGTTTCAAAATCAAAGAAAAACCGGGTCGGAGAATCCATGAGGTAAAGGTGCTGAAAGCGTAGTCTCGTTGACGCTCCTTGGGTTTGATGAGAAATTATATTATTAAGAAGAGACTTCTTCTCACATAGCCTGAGTTTCTTTGGGGGGGGGGGGGGGGGTTAGGATGGGTTTTTAAAATTTGTTTGAATCTGGAGAATCTCCTTCTCCAGCTCCCCTTTCATTCTGCATTCTACCTGTGTGTTTAGAAAACAAAACTGCTGACAGAAACTTCTAATTTGGACCTTTGTGTTGTCCGACCACAATCGCTGGTCCTTAAAACTGGGGAGAGTGGGAAACGAGTGGGGGAGAGGGGGGAACGAGTGGGGGGAGGGGAGGAACGAGTGGGGGGAGGGGGAACGAGTGGGGGGAGGGGGAGCGAGTGGGGGGAGGGGGGAACGAGTGGGGGGAGTGGGGGGGACGAGTGGGGGGAGGGGGGGAACGAGTGGGGGGAGGGGGGAACGAGTGGGGGGGGGGGGATGAGTGGGGGGAGTGGGGAACTAGTGTGGGGAGGGGGGAACTAGTGGGGGCAGGGGGGAATGAGTGGGGGGAGTGGGGGGGGGATGAGTGTGGGGAGTGGGGAACTAGTGTGGGGAGGGGGGAATGAGTGGAGGGAGGGGGGAACTAGTGTGGGGAGGGGGGGGGGAACTAGTGGGGGCAGGGGGGAATGAGTGGAGGGAGGGGGGAACGGTCGCACCTCCGCCGTTCATATTTAAGGTTCCAAAGGTGATTTGTTTTCATGGATTATAAAAAGGCTTTAGCGCTTGATGGGAAATCTCGCTCTCTGCTTTTGTAACAGCCTTTCTAAGCCGATAAAACAGCGAACTTGGTAAGTCAAATTCATCCAGCTTCCTAATTATGTCCTTTGCAGCCTGGACGAAAGAAATTAAATCAGGAAAACTAACAACGGTACCCACCCTATGGGCGGGGCTTCAATTGGGAGGCCCAAATGAAAAGGAAAAATATCAGAAATTGAAGGCTTTATTACTTTAAACGATTCATATAACATCCGTTGAACCATATCCCACGCAAATCATCAAAATCTAAACAATATATGGTGCCCATTTTGAAAAAAGATTGAATTCTGCAAAACGGAAGTGGCTGCTACACGTCTTTCTCAGTCGCACGTTTATGTGTGAAGAGTGCGCACCGAATCTGTAACACGGAAGCGGCCGCTACACCTGTTTCTCAATCACTTTGCACACACTGCCATGTTACTTCAGACACACACGTTTATATCGGAAGAGTTCGTCAGGAGTCGATCTACTCTCTCCTGGTACGTATAATTTCAACAAAAGCCACATCACTGTTCATATCGGTAAATATTATTCCATCGTGTTTGGAAAAACTGGAAAATTGGAAAATTGGAAAATTGGAAAAACAACATAGCCTATTTTACTCCAGGAGGTCCCAGGAATACACACCCAAAATATCGTTGTGATCGGTTGAACCGTTTTTGCGGTATCTTCGAACGGACGGATGGACATTTGGTGAATTATAGTAAGATGATCTTTTACGATCACATTTCGCTGTCGGTAGGTTTCATTTGGAAAGGAAACAATATGTTGAGGGGCTATGGATGACTAATATGATGAAGATTGAGACAACTCAGTCTTCTCAACTTCATCATCTGATTCTGACAAATCAGAAACAGCTCCGCCCGCGTCACATATATCAGTCTGCGCCGTCCCCATTTTGATACCAGCCAAGTCCGAAGATTGGCTGGAATGTTCTATTGTGGGGTCACCTTCACTCTGGTACCCGGGACATTCAACAGGAGCTGAAACCTCGGCTTCACACTCCTGTGGGGAGATGTTCACTGGCTCAGTTGGAGAACCAGTACCACGATTTAGACCTTGCATCGAAAAAGAGGTGCTCGGGGCTGAAACATTTCCATTCCGCTCGGTCTCAGCAGGTAGTGAAGGTGGCAGCTCACTAATGAGCTCACCATCATCTTTAGTCTCGACATCTACTTTGTCTCCAAAATTTTCGGTGCTGCCCGATAATGTTTCAGAATTAATTAATTCAGGTTCCTTCTCCCTGGTGTCAACACTGCTTATGGACACCTGAGAAAGACGTTTAGGGGCGTCTTCACCCACACTCTCTTTATCCAACACCACCTTTTTCACAGTAATGTTGGAATTACAAGCACCAGGTGCTCTTCGTTTTTTTTGTCACCACAATGGGATCTTCTTCCATCTCCTCACGACATGAGGCATCAGCCACAACAGGTGGGTTATCCGGGATTATTTCACAATTTACCACATCAGCGGTGTAGACGTTTTCAGGAACACGAACAGGAGTATTATCCCGTCTCCGCATGTGCGATGGAGCGGCGGTAGGAACCGTTCGGGTATTTCGATTTACCTTGTTCCGTACGTTAGAGACCGGGGTGTTATCTCTTTTACAATCAGCGTCACTATGACCTACTTCACCGCACCTTCTACACGACACCTTCGGACATTACCTTTTCACATGGGCAAAAGCTCCGCAATTAAAACATGTTAATGAGGCCGATGACGCATACATCTGGTACTCATGGTTGTTCAACTTTACCTTGAACGTGATGTTTAACCCCATGTCATCGCCTCGATCCAGAAGCACCATATACACCTGCCGTCTAAAGCTCATCACGTGTTTAACATGCTCATCGTGAGACCGGAGCGTAATCTTTGTGATTTTCGACACAACTGTTCCATATCGGGACAGAACGGACACCAGCTGATCGCAGGTTATAAATGGAGGGACATTAGATATGACGACCCTCATCGACGGAGTGTCCATAGGCGACACCAAGACAAAGAGACCATTCTCTGTGGTTAATCCCGCACGAACAACATCGTGAACGAATTTTTCCTCGGACACAAATACAACAACTTTTTGATTCATTCTCGATGCCGTTCATACATTCTCACAACCGATTATTTTCCCCACTGACAAAACAATGTCCTAGGTGGAAGTTCCTTCGGGTGGAACACACACAAATGCATGCTTCCTCGTTAAATTGTCGAAAGCCTCTAACCGAGAGCGTGTATTCGCCATCCCAGCGAATTAACACCCCCCACTTGTCCGAACCAGACAAGAAGGTACCAAACCTAAATAAATCGAACTAAAATAAATAACAAACGTGCACTATAAGCACAAAAAAGGCTTAAAAGCGTCGTCGAAGCCGGGAGGCCGCACCCAAAATGGGCCCGCTCTCAAACCCCTCTCTCTCAAAGACAAAGGTGTAGAAAGGATGAAAACAAAACGCCGAAGCACACAGATTGGAAAAGAAGAGGGAGGGGAGGGCAGGAGAGGAGAAAATCACACAAAGGACTCACCACAACACAGAGCAGTTGCTCACAGCTGCCATGACGCCACACCCAAATCACAACAGCCAGCAGTGGGGCGAGAGAGAGAGAGAGAGTGAGAGGGAGAGAGAGAGCCCATTAGGCCATGGGCCAGGTAGGGTCCATCTGCATCCCCCCCCCCCCTCACAACCCTCCGACCCCGTGTTTTTCTGGACCATTGGGGTCCCCTGAAGTGGAAATCATCTGGTAACAGTTAATAAACTGGGACTCACTGTCCATTTGGGACCCATATTTGATGGTACCCCCAAAACACCGATTTTGTCATCGATGTCACGCCATATTCAATGCTCTTATTTATTTCAGTGTCTGTGTTGGTTAACACTGCTCCATAGCACTCATTTATGTATCAAAAGAAAGCTGATCATCTACTTACCATAATAAAATATCTATATGACAGATTTAAGGGTAACTTGGTTGGAATAACTGGGGTTGCATAGCGGTACCCCATTTTTTCCTAGCGTAATGTGGAATCGACGAAAATATTTCAGCTTATATGTAAAATACGAGTTCAGAATGCCCCACATGCATAAACAGATATTTTCTGTCATTGTACATTATCTCAGCTTTCATTTGATACCATAAACTATCCCGTAGTCCCAAAACCCTTTTTGACTTTTTGATACAGCATGTCAAATATACTACCAGTTCGTGGAAAAAATGTCGTCTGACGATACAAATTGTCATACTAACCGCTTCTGTTGCAAACCTGACCAGCACTATGAATGAATGAATGATCGTTTTAAGGCCATTTTCCCCGCTAGAGCAGGGGTTAGCCTTGCGGTCCCCATGACAATCATGGTTCCCTGTTTGAGGCAATGTTTTTACGGACGGATGCCCTTCCTGACGCCAACCCTTAGTCGCCTCTTACGATGTGCAGGGATAAACTTGACCAGCACTGATACGTATTATGTTATTTTAATATATTGTTGATCGGTGGGTCATTTCAGTTCTTTTCTTAGGCATATTGATGAAAATTGCACGCTGTGACAGATCATCCAATGTTTGTATTCTGCATAGGCCTATATGGAGATCATGAGGTTGTATACACATTTTTTTTGTTATTTCAGTGTCTCTTGTAGCGAAAGGACGCATCAATTAAGCATGTTAAGTAGTTAAGTTTAAGTGCATACCCATTCTATTTTATTTTGATAAGTATTTAACTTATAAGATAAATAATTCATTGCTGTGTATTATCCAGACTGGAACTTATCTATATGTTTATGTGTCTTTCCAGGTGAAGTCACAACATGGAGCATCCGGAGCGACCACCATCGAAACGTAAACGTGACAAGGACCAGTCTTCCAGTCATGTGTGCATAGCGCATGTGAAGGGACTGAAATATGGAGAGCTGCATTTGTTGTCCGGACTCAAGGATTCTGAAAAGAAATTGGCCAAACTGCAGGAGGTCAAAGAAAAACGCCTCGCACATCCCCCCAGAATCTCAGCATATGATGAAAGATACATGCGAGTTTATCCCTGATTTTCTGGCCGAACATCATGGTTTCCACTGGGAGTGCTACAAGCGGTTTACTATGAACTTAGACAGACTGAAACAGCCTTTCAGCTGTTCATTAAGGCTCAGAAAGAAGGGCTACAGCTTGATCTAAAGGAACTGATTACTTACCCATTAACCCCTGTCCCATACAGCTTGGCCACTGCAGATGGATACCTCGCAAAGACGGACAAGGCAAAAGGATTCCAGTACCTGACCAAAGACTGCACTGAAGTTGATGTACCACAGGCAAGTCAAACACTGACTGTGTATGACGGAAATGCGACCTTCTACTACCTGAAAGACATTCCTAATAACTTCAGCCAGATCTGTTCCAAGGTATTTGGCATCATCGGCAAGACAGGAGATGTCATATTTAGCACAGATCAATACCTACCCGGATCTGTGAAGTCAATGGTGTCTGTCCAATGGTGAAAACAAAATCCAGTTCATCAGATTGCTGCTCAGACTCTGGAGCAGCGACCAGTATGCCTCACGGCTGCACGGAAGAATTGCGATCTTCATATGTGAAGGGAAGGCACATATGCTCACATCTGCTGATGACCAGAAAACAGATGCCCAAGAGCTGCCTCTGCTGGAATCGTCACAGGAAGAAACAGACTCACGCATAATACTATATGTCAAGTACGCTAGAAGCAGAAACTACGAGTTCGTTCGAGTGAAGAGCCCAGATTCGGATGTCTTCTTCATCTTACTGCATTATGCTGCATCCATGGAAGACATAACGATACTGTTCGACACTGGCACAGGAAATAAGCAGAGGCTGATCAATGTCAGCAAGATGGCAGCAGACTTTGGCCAAGAGAAATGTACAGCTCTTATGGCTCTCCACGCGTACAGTGGCTGTGACAGCACAAGTGCTTTCCGAGGGATTGGCAAAATCAAGCCTGTCAAAACTCTGCTGCGCCGCCCGAAATACATCCCCGAACTCAAGAAGCTTGGAGATAGGTGGCATATACCAGGAGAGCTGCATGATGAACTGAAGAGCTTCACATGTGCCGTGTATGGTAGAGCATCAAAGGTGTCAAGTGTTGACGATCTGAGACTCATCCGCATAAATGAGTTATGTTCCAAGGAGAAACGTCTTCTTCCTTCAGGCAATGTTGACATGGCCAATGTTCCACCATGTAAGAGGAGCCTCACACAGCACATTCGGAGGGTCAATCATCAAGTAGGAATTTGGAAGAGAGCGCATGTTCCTAAACCAAGGATTCCCAAGCCAAGGTCATGGCTGGGAAGAGGAGAATGACAACCTGGTTCCTGTCTGGTATGAAGGAGATCTACTCCCACGAGAGCTGGCTGACATAGCTGAAGTCGCACCTGATGATACTGACAGTGACGATGACTCAGCTGACAATACACTTGATGACATGGAGCATGTACTGGATAGCGATGTTGATGACAGTGACAGTGATTATGATGAGTAATGTCTCTTTGGTCGAATGTGTCGGGACATTCATGCAACAAGGCACAGCCCGACTAGGCTTATTTCATACAAACTTGACATGTGTCAAATTCTGTTCGTCACAGTATTAATGAAAGTTTATATCACCATGATGATGACAACAATCCAATTCGATTGTTTGTGTTAGTTGAATATTAAATACAGTTATTACAACTATTACTTTACAGGATATGACGTGTTTAACTGGTGGATATAAACTGAGTATTAATATTGTTAGGATATTTGGGGCTCTTTGTATAACTAGGGGAATAAATTCGTGTTTTATAGGGCAAATAAAATAGTTTACAGTGAAATTTTCAAACTTACATTAAAATTTGGAAGTTTTCTACATTTATGAATACTAGGGCATGCCCGTACTATATATATATCTAAAATTATATCCCCCCCCCTATTTACATGAAATGGTTTGGTCCAAAGCGAACGGCTTGCGAGTGGTGACAATCCCCCCCCCTCTATTTACATGCAATGGTTCGGTCCAAAGCGAACGGCTTCCGGAGTTTGGTAAAGAAATCGCCATCGCGTACACAAACGCGCAGGAAAGCGAATGAATCGCAAATTCGTTTTTATTAGTTGTAAAACATAATGCCCAATTATTCAATTAGCGCCAACGTATTTTGGCTGTTTGCAATTTAATCGCAAGGCAAAGTAGAAAGAGAAGAGGGAAAAAAAGAAAAGCCTTGCCTTGCTGCAAACAGCTGCTGCAAACAACAACAACAGGGAAGGCTGCACTGTCCGGAAGTTGGCATATCGCAGTTACGATTATTTTAGTGTTAATGGCCAATTATTCAATTAGCGCCAACGTATTTTGGCTGTTTGCAATTTAATCGCAAGGAAAAGTAGAAAGAGAAGAGGGAAAAAAAGAAAAGCCTTGCATTAACGCATTAACGCTTGCATTGCATTAACGGTTCGGCACACGTGATAGCTCGCTGCTCTCTGATTGGTTGAAGCGTTTTTTGGACATAGCTCGGTAGGTACTTGTCCGATTAATTTCAAACCTTGAAAAGGCACATCCTCGGGTCCCCAGCAATATACCTGGCAAGTTTCAAGTATATCGGACCCGTGGTTGTCGAGAAACAGCGGTCACAGACAAACACACAGACACACAGACACACAGACACACAGACACACAGACAGACACACAGAGATTACTGGAATTATAGATAGATGACAATACTGTTCGGTGGGTTTTTTTTTTTTTTTTTTTGTATACAAGATCGAGGCTCGTGAAAGAGCGAACATTAATCACACAGAAAGACAAACAGACACATAAAACAAATAACATCGGGAGCGGTAGACAAGATGGGGAGAGAGGGGGAAGGACACAAACACAACATTTGAGAGCAGGGACCGAGAGACATAGAGACATCGAGAGATCTGTGGGAGGGAGAGGGCTTTGGGGGGGAGGCATGTGAAGGGTGGGGGGGGGGGGCATGTGAAGGGTGGGGGGGGGTGGGAGAGGTATAAACATATGGACACTGCCAGGATTCCCAGGAAAGAAGTTGGAATTTCAAACAAGGTGGATCTGGGGTGAATTAGTGGGGGTAGAAAAGATCAAGGTTTTGGATGGGGGAAGATGGGTTCAAATGGTTAACCTAAAACTGTGCAGATGAAAATAAAACCTTTGTTTATAATTAAGCTGCTTGGACTTCCTTATGTCTTGGGAGGCATGGTGAACAGGGGAATGTGATTATGAATGAAATTTGTACGTTTAAATAGCGCTTCTTCGATGGTTGAGGAAAGAACCTGAATACCAGACGACCATTTTTCCACGAACCGGTAGTATCTTCGACATGATGTATCAAAACGGGTTTGGGTGCTATGGGATCGTTTATGGTATCAGATGAAAGCTGAGATAATGTACAATGATAGAAAAATATCTATTTATGCATATCGGGTATTTTGAATACCTGAAATATTTTAGTCGATTCCGCATTACGTTAGGAAAAAATGGCTTACCGCTATTCAACCCCAGTTATGCCAACCAAGTTACCCTTAAATCTGTCATATAGATATTTTATTATGATAAGTGGATGATCAGCTTTCTTTTGATATATAAACTTGTGCTATGGAGCAATATTAACCATCACAGACACTGAAATATTAAATAAGAGCGTTGAATATGGCGCGACATCGATGACAAAATCGTTGTTTTGGGGTAACATCAAATACGGGTCCCAAATGGACAGTGAGTCCCAGTTTATTAACTGTTAACAGTTGATTTCCACTTCAGGGGACCCCAATGGTCCAGAAAAACATGGGGTCGGAGGGTTGTGGGGAGGTGGGGGGGGGGGGGGGGGTGCAGATGGACCCTATAGACAGGTCCATGCCAGGCAGAAATGGCGCCGTTTTCCAGTCAAGGTTTTCTCAGTGGATTTATATACTTTTGATCATACTCTGTCGAATAAGCTTGTGGGCCACCCTGAAATTTGCCTCAAATCCAAGATGGCGGCCAAAAATCCAAAATGGCCACCAGAATAGCTAAAATAGTATTTCTGAGAGTTGCTTTTACCCATAGATGATTTTTTTTCAACTGATTGTGGCCTATTATGATAAAGAAAGATAACTCAGTCATAACTCAGCCATAAAAATTAACAATCGGTACTTTATTAACAAAATGGCCGCCGGGCAACTTCCGTATTACGGAAACTGCTATAACTTCAGTTCCGAGTGTGATATGATTATAATTTTGGTGTCCAGTCATATGTTTTTGGGGTCAAGGAATCCATATTTGTACTTTTTATTTCAGTGAAATCATTGGTTCATAAAGAAATCTAAGATGGCTGCCAATACTGGCCACCGATGTGGCAGATTCAGTCATGTCTTGTGCTCCATAATATATATTACAATACATTTTGATTCAATTTCTTGGTTTCCAAAGTCTGGTTATCCATTTAGTTGGTTTATCATGACACTAGCTCAATAGATCATCCCCTAAATCATGGATGAACAATAAATCCAAGATGGCTGCCGCTGAACGGCTCCTAGTCAGTTTTGCTTCGTCTACCAAACTACACAGGTTTATAAAATGTATCTGAATTCCCATTCAATATGATCCCCGGCTTTGGTTATGCTTTGGGAAAAATATGTTGTTCAAAAGGCACATAATCCTCAGTTACTAAGATCAAGATCAAGATCACTCTCTTCACTCTGAAAGTCTGAATAAAGTCCACAGGTATCCGAAGAAAGTTGTTCCATGGTGCTCTCCGAATTTTCCCCATCTCCTTGGTACTCTTCATCAACTTCAGATTCTTCTGCTCTTTCTTCTGCCCCACCGATACCTATAAAAAATGTGAATGGATATAGTCGGGATTCAAAACAGTAAATCATATAAAAATAACAAAATTACGATTGCATTTTGGACTTATCTACCTTGCTTTTCTCTTTCTCTACAGTGAACTTCACTGTCTTGTACATGTTTTCTGCTTGTATTCCTGTGTCTCTTCTTCCTTGAAGGCTGGCTTCTCTCTTCTACTGCATCTTCTAAATCTGCATCATACTCCGCGAGACCTGTAAGTGGAAGGTTACACATATTTAATCTGGATGAATGCACTGCCAGTGGGAATACATTGGAGGAACTTTATGACAGGAACGAAAAGCAATGATCAAAGTAATGATATATTTTTAGTATACTTACTTTGAATTTGTCTTTTCTTGCTCTTTTTCTTGGAGAGGCTTGGAGGGAGTTGCGGGCAGGTAAACCATATTGGCCTGATACCATCATCTGTATTTTCCCATCCTCTGTCAGTGATAGAAGGATACTCAATGTTTTGCTTGAGACACTGGTACCACACCCATGCCTGAAGGTCACTCCTCTTGAGGTGTTCATTGGTGCTACTCTCGTCTGGAAGGATGCTGGAACTAGATTTCACCTTTTGAGTGTTGTACGTTCGGATCCTTGTTTCAACAAAGCTTTCTTGTTCACTTCCAGAATACATGCAGGTTCTGAAGAAGCATTTAGCACTGGTAGCATCTTGAAAAGATTGATTTGATCTGCCCAGCTGAGAGAGTAGATGGGATTTCTCTTGTTTCAACATCTTCTTCAATGGCTTGATTTTGCCGATGCGAAATGGGAATGATGTCGTGTCACATCCAGTAATGCTATGATATGCTGGGAGAGTTTGACACACTTCATCTCCAAAATGAGTCGTTAGTTTCTTGACACTGACGTACCGATGGTCAATCTTCATGAACCAGTCTTGTGGTGGTTTGCAGACAGAATAGGCATAGCTCAAGAGGATCAGTACATCTGTATCTGAAGCCTTAATCACAACCGGACCTTCGCACTTGCTTGCATGAAGAACAAGCCTGGTGTCAGCCTCATGATGGTTGCAGGATTCAAGTTGTTCAAACTTAGTTTGCGTGATCAACCATGTATTCTGTTCCTCTGTCACGGTGAGTGGAATTCTGAGTTTCGATCTGACTGAATCACTTTTGAAGTAAGTGACCATAAATTTAATCAGCTCAGTCTTGTTTTCAGCATTATGCAGAAATGCGTCCCAATCTTTGCCTCTGGGCATACTCTGCTCGGGGCTTGTGATGTGGGTTCTTCTACCAGAGATCCCTCGGCGTCGTTGGGTTAACTCCTTTGTAGTGGACGTACAGTAGGAATCAAATATGATCCCAAGCTGTTTTGGGTTTGACTGGCTTGGTGGCATGCAGAATTTCAATAGGGCATCAGTGTATTCTCCCCAAGTCTGTTGAGCCGGGATTGACTTTACAGCTGCCATTCCGTCAATCAGCCAGTTGCTTCTATTTGGCGGTTCCTCTGTAGTTGATGAAGATTCCTCAATAAGGTAGTTCCTCAGCGCTGCTTTAGAACCTTGTCGAATGTCTCGTTCTGGTGTGGCAAGGGCAAGTGGAATAGTTGTCAGGGGGTGTGAATGTGCCTCTTCAGGGGTAGTTGCCTTTCCTACCAACACACCAAATGCTTGTCGATCCTCCTTGAGAACGTTCACTGCCTTTGGATTTTTCTTGACCTTCTCCATGCCCGTTTTGATCTTGAGATTCACAATCCTGTCAAAAATGTTCATTCTGCCTTCTCCAGTAGCCTTGAGTCTAAGGTTAACAAAGTCTTGGAATTGTTTCTCTCCTGCTTCGGTTGATGACAACAATCCACTGACAATACCTTGGTTAATTTCCACTCCAGTTTTCATGTGACGCGCAGAACCAATCAGAAAAGGGTCAAAGTACTTATCCAATTGGATGACTAGGTTGCGAACCATGTTGTCATGCTGCCTCCGTGCCCCTATTGTTGTTTCCTTGTGAGTTGAAGAGGTCAGGATATGCAACCTTTCCTTCAATCTTCCTCTGAGCTTTGCCATTAAGTGACTCGTTTTTATGAACGCATCTGTTGTCTGCTTGCTGGTACTGTAACCGCCTTGCATTGGACCACCCCGGACTTTAACCTCTCTGTTGATTGTGGTCTCAGTGATCAAGTCCCCATGGATCGTAGAAAAGGGCTCGCCAGTCATCGACCCTCCGAATCCATTTTGCAACAGATCATCCCAGGCATCTTTGTGATTCACCTTCAGATTTTGGAGATTGACGTGTTGGAATGTCAGGTACCTAGCATAGTTGATGTGCCCGAAAGCAAAGCACTTTGGAAGAAGCGTTCTCTCTGCTGCCAGGTGTGTTTCAATGCTCTTCTCCCTTACAGCTGCTATGAGGCACAACATTGCTGATACGTCCTTAAGCCTTAATTCGGAGAGCACCATGGAACAACTTTCTTCGGATACCTGTGGACTTTATTCAGACTTTCAGAGTGAAGAGAGTGATCTTGATCTTGATCTTAGTAACTGAGGATTATGTGCCTTTTGAACAACATATTTTTCCCAAAGCATAACCAAAGCCGGGGATCATATTGAATGGGAATTCAGATACATTTTATAAACCTGTGTAGTTTGGTAGACGAAGCAAAACTGACTAGGAGCCGTTCAGCGGCAGCCATCTTGGATTTATTGTTCATCCATGATTTAGGGGATGATCTATTGAGCTAGTGTCATGATAAACCAACTAAATGGATAACCAGACTTTGGAAACCAAGAAATTGAATCAAAATGTATTGTAATATATATTATGGAGCACAAGACATGACTGAATCTGCCACATCGGTGGCCAGTATTGGCAGCCATCTTAGATTTCTTTATGAACCAATGATTTCACTGAAATAAAAAGTACAAATATGGATTCCTTGACCCCAAAAACATATGACTGGACACCAAAATTATAATCATATCACACTCGGAACTGAAGTTATAGCAGTTTCCGTAATACGGAAGTTGCCCGGCGGCCATTTTGTTAATAAAGTACCGATTGTTAATTTTATGGCTGAGTTATGACTGAGTTATCTTTCTTTATCATAATAGGCCACAATCAGTTGAAAAAAAAATCATCTATGGGTAAAAGCAACTCTCAGAAATACTATTTTAGCTATTCTGGTGGCCATTTTGGATTTTTGGCCGCCATCTTGGATTTGAGGCAAATTTCAGGGTGGCCCACAAGCTTATTCGACAGAGTATGATCAAAAGTATATAAATCCACTGAGAAAACCTTGACTGGAAAACGGCGCCATTTCTGCCTGGCATGGACCTGTCTACTACTGGCCCATGGCCTATACTATATGCCTTTCGGTGAGATCGAGGGGTAAGTCCATCGGCACTCTGATGGGTTGTCGTGGTTTATCGCCCTTTTCCTCATTGAGCGGTGTGTTTCCTCGCGATAGTTTCGCTCGTGCTGGTGTATGCCGAGTAACGCTTTTCCCTTTTTTCGGCTAATGGTAAAGAAAGCTGTACCTCCTCCCCCTCCATCCTCCCCAAATCCATCTCGGCTTAGGCCAAGGGATTTCCCGATCGTAATAATGTCGGCACGTTCCTGTCCTGTTACGTGGCCTTTGAGGCCTTGATTGATACGGAATCATGGCGTTGTTTGCGTTCTTCGAACGAGGTCAGTGTGGAAGACATTGTTATTGCGGTGGGTAACATAATCGGGCTTGAGAAAATCCGTGCAGCTTCCAGGATGAATAAACGTGTGGTTATATTCGTGGCTGAAGAGCAGCTGGTACAGGAAATTGTGGCGACCGGTTTGTCTACTGAGAATGGACACTTTGTCCTGGTTTCCCCAATGGACACCCCAGCCGTGAAAGTCTTGATATCGAATTGTCCCCCATTCCTGAAGAATGATTTAATTTTAAAAGAGCTTTCTCGGTATGGTACAGTGGTGTCGGAGATCTCGATGTTATCTCTGGGGTGTCGCAATGAGCAGGCTAAACACATCATGTCCTTCCGGCGGCAGGCGTACATTGTGTTTCCTGCATCCAATGTGGACAAGGTGCTCAATGCGGTATTTACGTTTCGTGTGGAGAATCACGTGTACCGGGTATATGCGACCCCGGAAACGTTAAAATGTTTCGGCTGTGGGAACTTTGGGCATCTAAAACAGTTTTGTCCACAAATTGCCCCCGCGGTGTCCGAGCAGACAACACCCCCTGATAGATACTGTGACGGAAAACGTACCATCGACATCGAAAACCTCCGAAAATGAAAACGTTTGGGATGGTTTTACACTCGTCTCCTCTTTGAGAAAGAGGAAAACTCCTCGGAATGTCCCTCCACCCCGTAAGGAAAAGAAGGTGGTGTTGGACTCCGATTGTCATGGGGCCCGCAAGGCTAACCCCCGCTCGAGCAGGGAAAATTGCCATAAAGTGCCTGTTGTTGTGTTGTTGTATTGGACCTGATTTGCTTCTGGTTTTCCTGGAGAGCGTGAAGAAGGGTGAACTTCCACTGAGCTGCAGGAGAGCCGTGCTTACTTTGCTTCCTAAAAAGGGAAATTTATTGCTCATATCACAGTGGAGGCCAGTGTCCTTATTGTGTATGGACTATAACATTCTCTCAAAGGCTTTGGGCTTGTGTCTCTCACCCCTACTGGGAGACATTATACACATGGACCAGACTTATTGTGTTCCTGGTCGCAATATTCAGGATAATATCTCTGTTGTCCGAGATGTCATTGAAATCTGTGAGACTAATTATGAAAGTTGTGGCTTGATCTTCCTCGACCAGGAGAAAGCTTTTGACTGTGTTTCTCATACATATATTTTTGAAGTGCTAAAATGTTTTGATTTTGGACCTCTCTTTCTATCCCATATACAATTATGTTATTCAAACATATCGGTTGTCTTAAAGATAAACAATGAACTTGTACCCCCCCCCCCCCCCATTTTGTGTTGGGAGAGGGGTAAGGCAGGGCTGCCCTCTGTCAGGAATTTTGTACGATTTATATCCCTTGAGCCGCTCTTAAATACCTTTCGGAAGTCATTTTCTGGTGTTACTTTTGGAACCCACCCCTCAAGAAGCATTGCTTATGCAGATGACATCTGTGTCTGCATCAGACATTCAGAAGACGTTGATTTGATGATGAGTGCATTGGATCTCTTCAGCAGGGCATCATCGGCCAAGATAAATTTGACAAAAACCGAAGCTCTGTGGCTTCAACCCTCTACCTATCCCCTACCTGCCCCCGTATTTCCTCTCCCCCTCCTCTCCCTGCCAATCTTTCGTGGAGAAGAGATGGGATTAAGTTCCTAGGGGTGTTCCCTAGCCCTGGGAATTTTGTGGTTTTTCAAGAGCATGCTGCGGGGGTTTTCAAGAGAACTGTCCAGGCCTATAAAACAACTATAACAGCACTCGGTAGAGTGCATACATCCACCAGGCTGAACAGTTTGGTTTGTATTCCACTGATAGACTGGATCTGGATTTGGACCTGAAGGGTGGAAATGCGAATGGTTCGGTGGATGTGCGGAGTATCGTTGAGAGAGAGGAAGACAAATGATGAATTGCGAAAGATGATGGGAATAGAGCCTGTGATTGATGCTGTGAAGAGGAACAGGTTGAGATGGTTTGGTCATGTGTTGAGGAAGGATGAAAGTGACTGGTTGAGAAGAGTGATGGAAGTTAATGTAGAAGGAAGTAGAGGACGGGGAAGACCGAGAAAGACTTGGCTAAAGATGGTGGAAGAAGAAATGCGGGCAAGGGGGATAACAAGGAGAGATGCAGAAAATAGGGCAAAATGGAGAAGATAGTCATGGGGACCGCAAGGCTGACCCCCACTCCAGCAGGGAAAATGGCCTTAAAATGCATCTTGTTGTTGTATATATACACACTTAGATATATTCCTTCCATAAAAGGAAAGTAGTCAAGCATATTATTCGCCATTCCTTGCTTTGCTGCATTCAGTTGTTCAGTCATTCAGTGAGTCATAATGTTTGTTTCCGTTCCCTGCTTCCAACTCTGAATTTTCTCAAGCGGGGCTGTGAGTGCTCTGTATAATTTCCTTTTGCTTAATGCTGTTCCTGCTTCATTGTGAATAATTCCATTGGAACCAAAATCTGTGTGTCTTTGCCAAACTCATTACGCAATGATTAATTGTTCTTGCCTGTGGGATTCTACCCGACTGCCGAATTTATTAGCATTCTGAAGCTGTGTCGTGTTCAGAAGTTTGACATTGGTTCAACCTTATGGCACAAAAATTCAACAGACAGCAATTAGTTTGTCCCAAGCTGTTGGGTTGTCCAGACAGATTTTACAAGAAACGTGTTACACAAACTCAACGAGTAGTTTATGTAATTCAGCGTTACTAACGGATTGTTACAGGATGTATAGAAGGTACGACTTAAACGCAGAAGGGTACGTCACTCATGTTTCCTCGTTAAAATTGCATTGGTTTCCCATTCTTGACTTGGTTTTTTTCCACCTTTTTTTTTTGTATACAAGATCGAATCGTGTAAGGGCTAACATTACTCACAAAAAAAACAAAAAAACAAGCACAGATACATTCAAAGTACACCGCCCCCATGCGAAATAATTAAATATCGTACAGCGCGGCATTGCCGGGGCGCCTCTGGCGTCCGGCAATACCGCAGCACAGCTCATAGAGAGTGCATTGGGAGGGAGAGGTGTACAATATTTGATTGATTAATTGCATAATTAAAATCAATAAAAGATTATCATAAAATATTTTCTTAATCAATTGGCTAATAGCATAACTAAACCACTAGTGCTTCATCCGAAGATGTATCTTTTAGGAATTTAATTAAATAAGTCATAAATTAAAAAAATTAAATAATTAATTGATTAATCAATAAATAATTAATCGATTAAATGATTAATAAATAAATCAAAAATATCCTTTATAGTCACATTACTTGGTCACTGTCATGTCCAAATATTAGCTTCCTAGCTCAAAAGGTGCCTGAGATATTGCCCAGATGAGAAAGAAATTAAATAAATGATTAATAATGAAAATAAATAATTAATAATCATAAAAAAATTAAAAAATTAATCAATTGGCTAATGGAATACATAAACCACCACCATTTCATCCGAATCTGTAACATAAAAAAATTAATAAAGACATTCATCGAATAATTAAATAATTAATCGATTAATTAATTCATCAATAAATCAAAAATACCCTTTACAGCCAAATCACTTGTTCATTGTCATGTCCAAATATCAGCTTCCGAGCTCAAAAGGTGCCTGAGATATTGCCCAGATGAGAAAGAAAATAAATTAATAATTAATAATGAAAATAAATAAATAATAATCATAAAAAAATTAATCAATTCGCTAATAGAACACATAAAGCATTTCATCAGAATCTGTAACTTAAAAAAAAATTTTTTTAGTCATTAATCGAATAATGAAATAATTAATCGATTAATTAATTAATTGATTAATCAATAAATCAAAAATAGCCTTTGCAGCCAAATCACTTGGTCATTGGCATGCCCACATATCAGCTTCCTAACTCAAAAGGTGCCTGAGATAATGCCTGGAAGAGAAAGGAAATGTAGAAGTACTTAATTAATCGCTAATAATTAAATAACTAATCAATTAATCAATTAATCAATAAATCAAAAATACCGTTTTTGACAAAGTACTTGATCACTATTGTGCCGAAATTTCAGCTTCCGAGCTCAAAGGATGGCTGAGATCTCGCCCGGACAAACAAACAAACAAACAAAAAGAAAGAAAACAAGTACACATACATTCAAAGTACACCGCCCCATGCCAAATAATTAAATATGCTGCAGCGCGGCAGTGCCGGGGCGCCGCCGGCGCCCGGCAATACCGCAGTGCAGCTCATTGAGGCTGCATTGGGAGGGAGAGGTGTACACTAATTGATTGATTAATTGTATAATTAAAATCAATAAAAGATTATCACAAAATATTTTCATAATCAATTGGCTAATCGCATAACTAAACCACTAGTGCTTCATCCGAAGATGTATCTTTTAGAAATCGAATTAAATAAGTCATTTATAAAAAATTTAATAATTAATTGATTACTCAATAAATAATTAATCGATTAATCAATAAATAATTAATAGATGAAATGATTAATCAATAAATCAAAAATATCCTTGATAGCCACATCACTTGGTCACTCATGTCCAAATATTAGCTTCCCAGCTCAAAAGGTGCCTGAGATATTGGCCAAATGAGAAAGAAAATAAATAAATGATTAATAATGAAAATAAAAAAATAATAATCATAAAAAAATTAAATTATTAATCAATTTGGTCAGAGAACACATAAACTACCACTATTTCATCAGAATCTGTAACTTAAAAAAAAAATTTTTTTTTGTCATTAATCAAATAATTAAATAATTAATCGATTAATTGATTAATTAATAAATCAAAAATATCATTTGCAGCCAAATCACCTGGTCATTGGCATGTCCAAATATCAGCTTCCTAACTCAAAAGGTGCCTGAGTTAATGGTCAGAAGAGAAAGGAAATTTGATTAATTAAATAAGTACTTAATTAATCGCTAATAATTAAATAACTAATCAATTAATTAATTAATCAATAAATCAAAAATACCGTTTTTGACAAAGTACTTGATCACTATTGTGCCGAAATTTCAGCTTCCGAGCTCAAAGGATGGCTGAGATATCGCCCGGACAAACAAACAAACAAACAAAAAGAAAGAAAACAAGTACACATACATTCAAAGTACACCGCCCCATGCCAAATAATTAAATATGCTGCAGCGCGGCATTGCCGGGGCGCCTCCGGCGCCCGGCAATACCGCAGTGCAGCTCATTAAGGCTGCATTGGGAGGGAGAGGTGTACACTAATTGATTGATTAATTGTATAATTAAAATCAATAAAAGATTATCACAAAATATTTTCATAATCAATTGGCTAATCGCATAACTAAACCACTAGTGCTTCATCCGAAGATGTATCTTTTAGAAATTTAATTAAATAAGTCATTTATAAAAAATTAAATAATTAATTGATTACTCAATAAATAATTAATCGATTAATCAATAAATAATTAATAGATGAAATGATTAATCAATAAATCAAAAATATCCTTGATAGCCACATCACTTGGTCACTTATGTCCAAATATTA
Organism: Myxine glutinosa; assembly: GCF_964187855.1. Lineage (NCBI taxonomy): Eukaryota > Metazoa > Chordata > Myxini > Myxiniformes > Myxinidae > Myxine > Myxine glutinosa. Next base: position 40,588,038 of record NC_136271.1, read on the forward strand.
GCTTCCCAGCTCAAAAGGTGCCTGAGATATTGGCCAAATGAGAAAGAAAATAAATAAATGATTAATAATGAAAATAAATAAATAACAAGTACACATACATTCAAAGTACACCGCCCCATGCCAAATAATTAAATATGCTGCAGCGCGGCATTGCCGGGGCGCCTCCGGCGCCCGGCAATACCGCAGTGCAGCTCATTGAGGCTGCATTGGGAGGGAGAGGTGTACACTAATTGATTGATTAATTGTATAATTAAAATCAATAAAAGATTATCACAAAATATTTTCATAATCAATTGGCTAATCGCATAACTAAACCAGTAGTGCTTCATCCGAAGATGTATCTTTTAGAAATTTAATTAAATAAGTCATTTATAAAAAATTAAATAATTAATTGATTACTCAATAAATAATTAATCGATTAATCAATAAATACTTAATAGATGAAATGATTAATCAATAAATCAAAAATATCCTTGATAGCCACATCACTTGGTCACTCATGTCCAAATATTAGCTTCCCAGCTCAAAAGGTGCCTGAGATATTGGCCAAATGAGAAAGAAAATAAATAAATGATTAATAATGAAAATAAATAAATAATAATCATAAAAAAATTAAATTATTAATCAATTTGGTCAGAGAACACATAAACTACCACTATTTCATCAGAATCTGTAACTTTAAAAAAAAAAATTTTTTTGTCATTAATCGAATAATTAAATAATTAATCGATTAATTGATTAATTAATAAATCAAAAATATCCTTTGCAGCCAAATCACCTGGTCATTGGCATGTCCAAATATCAGCTTCCTAACTCAAAAGGTGCCTGAGTTAATAATGGTCAGAAGATAAATGAAATTTAATTAATTAAATAAGTACTTAATTAAACGCTAATAATTAAATAACTCCTCAATTAATTGATTATTCAAAAAACAAAAAATACCGTATTTGACAAAGGACTTGCTCACTACTGTGCCGAAATTTCAGCTTCCTAGCTCAAAGGATGGCTGAGATATCGTCCGGACAACCAAGAAAGAAAACAAACAAACAAGAAAACAAACAAGTACACATACATTCAAAGTACACCGCCCCATGCCAAATAATTAAATATGCTGCAGCGCGGCATTGCCGGGGCGCCTCCGGCGCCCGGCAATACCGCAGTGCAGCTCATTGAGGCTGCATTGGGAGGGAGAGGTGTACACTAATTGATTGATTAATTGTATAATTAAAATCAATAAAAGATTATCACAAAATATTTTCATAATCAATTGGCTAATCGCATAACTAAACCAGTAGTGCTTCATCCGAAGATGTATCTTTTAGAAATTTAATTAAATAAGTCATTTATAAAAAATTAAATAATTAATTGATTACTCAATAAATAATTAATCGATTAATCAATAAATACTTAATAGATGAAATGATTAATCAATAAATCAAAAATATCCTTGATAGCCACATCACTTGGTCACTCATGTCCAAATATTAGCTTCCCAGCTCAAAAGGTGCCTGAGATATTGGCCAAATGAGAAAGAAAATAAATAAATGATTAATAATGAAAATAAATAAATAATAATCATAAAAAAATTAAATTATTAATCAATTTGGTCAGAGAACACATAAACTACCACTATTTCATCAGAATCTGTAACTTTAAAAAAAAAAATTTTTTTGTCATTAATCGAATAATTAAATAATTAATCGATTAATTGATTAATTAATAAATCAAAAATATCCTTTGCAGCCAAATCACCTGGTCATTGGCATGTCCAAATATCAGCTTCCTAACTCAAAAGGTGCCTGAGTTAATAATGGTCAGAAGAGAAATGAAATTTAATTAATTAAATAAGTACTTAATTAAACGCTAATAATTAAATAACTCCTCAATTAATTGATTATTCAAAAAACAAAAAATACCGTATTTGACAAAGGACTTGCTCACTACTGTGCCGAAATTTCAGCTTCCTAGCTCAAAGGATGGCTGAGATATCGTCCGGACAACCAAGAAAACAAACAAACAAGAAAGAAACCAGAGTGAAAACTGAGTACTCTCTTTCAGCGTGCGTCACTGCCGAGCCCCCTTTGGTGCCCGGCAATGACGATTTGCAATGCCTGGAGATGGCATAGGAAAGGAGCGGTGTACAACAAACAAGAAAGAAACCAGAGTGAAAACTGAGTACTCTCTTTCAGCGTGCGTCACTGCCGAGCCCCCTTTGGTGCCCGGCAATGACGATTTGCAATGCCTGGAGATGGCATAGGAAAGGAGCGGTGTACAATAATCATAAAAAAATTAAATTGGTAATCAATTTGGTCAGAGAACACATAAACTACCACTATTTCATCAGAATATGTAACTTAAAAAAAAAATTTTTTTGGGTCATTAATCGAATAATTAAATAATTAATCGATTAATTGATTAATTAATAAATCAAAAATATCCTTTGCAGCCAAATCACCTGGTCATTGGCATGTCCAAATATCAGCTTCCTAACTCAAAAGGTGCCTGAGTTAATAATGGTCAGAAGAGAAATGAAATTTAATTAATTAAATAAGTACTTAATTAAACGCTAATAATTAAATAACTCCTCAATTAATTGATTATTCAAAAAACAAAAAATACCGTATTTGACAAAGGACTTGCTCACGACTGTGCCGAAATTTCAGCTTCCTAGCTCAAAGGATGGCTGAGATATCGTCCGGACAACCAAGAAAGAAAACAAACAAGTACACATACATTCAAAGTACACCGCCCCATGCCAAATAATTAAATATGCTGCAGCGCGGCATTGCCGGGGCGCCTCCGGCGCCCGGCAATACCGCAGTGCAGCTCATTGAGGCTGCATTGGGAGGGAGAGGTGTACACTAATTGATTGATTAATTGTATAATTAAAATCAATAAAAGATTATCACAAAATATTTTCATAATCAATTGGCTAATCGCATAACTAAACCAGTAGTGCTTCATCCGAAGATGTATCTTTTAGAAATTTAATTAAATAAGTCATTTATAAAAAATTAAATAATTAATTGATTACTCAATAAATAATTAATCGATTAATCAATAAATACTTAATAGATGAAATGATTAATCAATAAATCAAAAATATCCTTGATAGCCACATCACTTGGTCACTCATGTCCAAATATTAGCTTCCCAGCTCAAAACGTGCCTGAGATATTGGCCAAATGAGAAAGAAAATAAATAAATGATTAATAATGAAAATAAATAAATAATAATCATAAAAAAATTAAATTATTAATCAATTTGGTCAGAGAACACATAAACTACCACTATTTCATCAGAATCTGTAACTTTAAAAAAAAATTTTTTTTTGTCATTAATCGAATAATTAAATAATTAATCGATTAATTGATTAATTAATAAATCAAAAATATCCTTTGCAGCCAAATCACCTGGTCATTGGCATGTCCAAATATCAGCTTCCTAACTCAAAAGGTGCCTGAGTTAATAATGGTCAGAAGAGAAATGAAATTTAATTAATTAAATAAGTACTTAATTAAACGCTAATAATTAAATAACTCCTCAATTAATTGATTATTCAAAAAACAAAAAATACCGTATTTGACAAAGGACTTGCTCACTACTGTGCCGAAATTTAAGCTTCCTAGCTCAAAGGATGGCTGAGATATCGTCCGGACAACCAAGAAAGAAAACAAACAAGTACACATACATTCAAAGTACACCGCCCCATGCCAAATAATTAAATATGCTGCAGCGCGGCATTGCCGGGGCGCCTCCGGCGCCCGGCAATACCGCAGTGCAGCTCATTGAGGCTGCATTGGGAGGGAGAGGTGTACACTAATTGATTGATTAATTGTATAATTAAAATCAATAAAAGATTATCACAAAATATTTTCATAATCAATTGGCTAATCGCATAACTAAACCAGTAGTGCTTCATCCGAAGATGTATCTTTTAGAAATTTAATTAAATAAGTCATTTATAAAAAATTAAATAATTAATTGATTACTCAATAAATAATTAATCGATTAATCAATAAATACTTAATAGATGAAATGATTAATCAATAAATCAAAAATATCCTTGATAGCCACATCACTTGGTCACTCATGTCCAAATATTAGCTTCCCAGCTCAAAAGGTGCCTGAGATATTGGCCAAATGAGAAAGAAAATAAATAAATGATTAATAATGAAAATAAATAAATAATAATCATAAAAAAATTAAATTATTAATCAATTTGGTCAGAGAACACATAAACTACCACTATTTCATCAGAATCTGTAACTTAAAAAAAAAAAATTTTTTTGTCATTAATCGAATAATTAAATAATTAATCGATTAATTGATTAATTAATAAATCAAAAATATCCTTTGCAGCCAAATCACCTGGTCATTGGCATGTCCAAATATCAGCTTCCTAACTCAAAAGGTGCCTGAGTTAATAATGGTCAGAAGATAAATGAAATTTAATTAATTAAATAAGTACTTAATTAAACGCTAATAATTAAATAACTCCTCAATTAATTGATTATTCAAAAAACAAAAAATACCGTATTTGACAAAGGACTTGCTCACTACTGTGCCGAAATTTCAGCTTCCTAGCTCAAAGGATGGCTGAGATATCGTCCGGACAACCAAGAAAACAAGAAAACAAGTACACATACATTCAAAGTACACCGCCCCATGCCAAATAATTAAATATGCTGCAGCGCGGCATTGCCGGGGCGCCTCTGGCGCCCGGCAATACCGCAGTGCAGCTCATTGAGGCTGCATTGGGAGGGAGAGGTGTACACTAATTGATTGATTAATTGTATAATTAAAATCAATAAAAGATTATCACAAAATATTTTCATAATCAATTGGCTAATCGCATAACTAAACCACTAGTGCTTCATCCGAAGATGTATCTTTTAGAAATTTAATTAAATAAGTCATTTATAAAAAATTAAATAATTAATTGATTACTCAATAAATAATTAATCGATTAATCAATAAATAATTAATAGATGAAATGATTAATCAATAAATCAAAAATATCCTTGATAGCCACATCACTTGGTCACTCATGTCCAAATATTAGCTTCCCAGCTCAAAAGGTGCCTGAGATATTGGCCAAATGAGAAAGAAAATAAATAAATGATTAATAATGAAAATAAATAAATAATAATCATAAAAAAATTAAATTATTAATCAATTTGGTCAGAGAACACATAAACTACCACTATTTCATCAGAATCTGTAACTTTAAAAAAAAATTTTTTTTTGTCATTAATCGAATAATTAAATAATTAATCGATTAATTGATTAATTAATAAATCAAAAATATCCTTTGCAGCCAAATCACCTGGTCATTGGCATGTCCAAATATCAGCTTCCTAACTCAAAAGGTGCCTGAGTTAATAATGGTCAGAAGAGAAATGAAATTTAATTAATTAAATAAGTACTTAATTAAACGCTAATAATTAAATAACTCCTCAATTAATTGATTATTCAAAAAACAAAAAATACTGTATTTGACAAAGGACTTGCTCACTACTGTGCCGAAATTTCAGCTTCCTAGCTCAAAGGATGGCTGAGATATCGTCCGGACAACCAAGAAAACAAACAAACAAGAAAGAAACCAGAGTGAAAACTGAGTACTCTCTTTCAGCGTGCGTCACTGCCGAGCCCCCTTTGGTGCCCGGCAATGACGATTTGCAATGCCTGGAGATGGCATAGGAAAGGAGCGGTGTACAACAAACAAGAAAACAAGAAAACAAACAAGAAACCAGAGTGAAAACTGAGTACTCTCTTTCAGCGTGCGTCACTGCCGAGCCCCCTTCGGTGCCCGGCAATGACGATTTGCAATGCCTGGAGGTGGCATAGGAAAGGAGCGGTGTACAACAAACAAACAAGTACACATACATTCAAAGTACACCGCCCCATGCCAAATAATTAAATATGCTGCAGCGCGGCATTGCCGGGGCGCCTCCGGCGCCCGGCAATACCGCAGTGCAGCTCATTGAGGCTGCATTGGGAGGGAGAGGTGTACACTAATTGATTGATTAATTGTATAATTAAAATCAATAAAAGATTATCACAAAATATTTTCATAATCAATTGGCTAATCGCATAACTAAACCAGTAGTGCTTCATCCGAAGATGTATCTTTTAGAAATTTAATTAAATAAGTCATTTATAAAAAATTAAATAATTAATTGATTACTCAATAAATAATTAATCGATTAATCAATAAATACTTAATAGATGAAATGATTAATCAATAAATCAAAAATATCCTTGATAGCCACATCACTTGGTCACTCATGTCCAAATATTAGCTTCCCAGCTCAAAAGGTGCCTGAGATATTGGCCAAATGAGAAAGAAAATAAATAAATGATTAATAATGAAAATAAATAAATAATAATCATAAAAAAATTAAATTATTAATCAATTTGGTCAGAGAACACATAAACTACCACTATTTCATCAGAATCTGTAACTTAAAAAAAAAAAAATTTTTTGTCATTAATCGAATAATTAAATAATTAATCGATTAATTGATTAATTAATAAATCAAAAATATCCTTTGCAGCCAAATCACCTGGTCATTGGCATGTCCAAATATCAGCTTCCTAACTCAAAAGGTGCCTGAGTTAATAATGGTCAGAAGATAAATGAAATTTAATTAATTAAATAAGTACTTAATTAAACGCTAATAATTAAATAACTCCTCAATTAATTGATTATTCAAAAAACAAAAAATACCGTATTTGACAAAGGACTTGCTCACTACTGTGCCGAAATTTCAGCTTCCTAGCTCAAAGGATGGCTGAGATATCGTCCGGACAACCAAGAAAACAAACAAGAAACCAGAGTGAAAACTGAGTACTCTCTTTCAGCGTGCGTCACTGCCGAGCCCCCTTCGGTGCCCGGCAATGACGATTTGCAATGCCTGGAGGTGGCATAGGAAAGGAGCGGTGTACAACAAGAAAACAAACAAGAAACCAGAGTGAAAACTGAGTACTCTCTTTCAGCGTGCGTCACTGCCGAGCCCCCTTCGGTGCCCGGCAATGACGATTTGCAATGCCTGGAGGTGGCATAGGAAAGGAGCGGTGTACAACAAACAAGAAACCAGAGTGAAAACTGAGTACTCTCTTTCAGCGTGCGTCACTGCCGAGCCCCCTTCGGTGCCCGGCAATGACGATTTGCAATGCCTGGAGGTGGCATAGGAAAGGAGCGGTGTACAACAAGTACACATACATTCAAAGTACACCGCCCCATGCCAAATAATTAAATATGCTGCAGCGCGGCATTGCCGGGGCGCCTCAGGCGCCCGGCAATACCGCAGTGCAGCTCATTGAGGCTGCATTGGGAGGGAGACGTGTACACTAATTGATTGATTAATTGTATAATTAAAATCAATAAAAGATTATCACAAAATATTTTCATAATCAATTGGCTAATCGCATAACTAAACCACTAGTGCTTCATCCGAAGATGTATCTTTTAGAAATTTAATTAAATAAGTCATTTATAAAAAATTAAATAATTAATTGATTACTCAATAAATAATTAATCGATTAATCAATAAATAATTAATAGATGAAATGATTAATCAATAAATCAAAAATATCCTTGATAGCCACATCACTTGGTCACTCATGTCCAAATATTAGCTTCCCAGCTCAAAAGGTGCCTGAGATATTGGCCAAATGAGAAAGAAAATAAATAAATGATTAATAATGAAAATAAATAAATAATAATCATAAAAAAATTAAATTATTAATCAATTTGGTCAGAGAACACATAAACTACCACTATTTCATCAGAATCTGTAACTTTAAAAAAAAAAATTTTTTTGTCATTAATCGAATAATTAAATAATTAATCGATTAATTGATTAATTAATAAATCAAAAATATCCTTTGCAGCCAAATCACCTGGTCATTGGCATGTCCAAATATCAGCTTCCTAACTCAAAAGGTGCCTGAGTTAATAATGGTCAGAAGAGAAATGAAATTTAATTAATTAAATAAGTACTTAATTAAACGCTAATAATTAAATAACTCCTCAATTAATTGATTATTCAAAAAACAAAAAATACCGTATTTGACAAAGGACTTGCTCACTACTGTGCCGAAATTTCAGCTTCCTAGCTCAAAGGATGGCTGAGATATCGCCCGGACAACCAAGAAAACAAACAACCAGAGTGAAAACTGAGTACTCTCTTTCAGCGTGCGTCACTGCCGAGCCCCCTTTGGTGCCCGGCAATGACGATTTGCAATGCCTGGAGATGGCATAGGAAAGGAGCGGTGTACAATTATCACAAAATATTTTCATAATCAATTGGCTAATCGCATAACTAAACCACTAGTGCTTCATCCGAAGATGTATCTTTTAGAAATTTAATTAAATAAGTCATTTATAAAAAATTAAATAATTAATTGATTACTCAATAAATAATTAATCGATTAATCAATAAATAATTAATAGATGAAATGATTAATCAATAAATCAAAAATATCCTTGATAGCCACATCACTTGGTCACTCATGTCCAAATATTAGCTTCCCAGCTCAAAAGGTGCCTGAGATATTGGCCAAATGAGAAAGAAAATAAATAAATGATTAATAATGAAAATAAATAAATAATAATCATAAAAAAATTAAATTATTAATCAATTTGGTCAGAGAACACATAAACTACCACTATTTCATCAGAATCTGTAACTTTAAAAAAAAAAATTTTTTGTCATTAATCGAATAATTAAATAATTAATCGATTAATTGATTAATTAATAAATCAAAAATATCCTTTGCAGCCAAATCACCTGGTCATTGGCATGTCCAAATATCAGCTTCCTAACTCAAAAGGTGCCTGAGTTAATAATGGTCAGAAGAGAAATGAAATTTAATTAATTAAATAAGTACTTAATTAAACGCTAATAATTAAATAACTCCTCAATTAATTGATTATTCAAAAAACAAAAAATACCGTATTTGACAAAGGACTTGCTCACTACTGTGCCGAAATTTCAGCTTCCTAGCTCAAAGGATGGCTGAGATATCGTCCGGACAACCAAGAAAACAAACAAACAAGAAACCAGAGTGAAAACTGAGTACTCTCTTTCAGCGTGCGTCACTGCCGAGCCCCCTTTGGTGCCCGGCAATGACGATTTGCAATGCCTGGAGATGGCATAGGAAAGGAGCGGTGTACAACAAGTACACATACATTCAAAGTACACCGCCCCATGCCAAATAATTAAATATGCTGCAGCGCGGCATTGCCGGGGCGCCTCCGGCGCCCGGCAATACCGCAGTGCAGCTCATTGAGGCTGCATTGGGAGGGAGAGGTGTACACTAATTGATTGATTAATTGTATAATTAAAATCAATAAAAGATTATCACAAAATATTTTCATAATCAATTGGCTAATCGCATAACTAAACCACTAGTGCTTCATCCGAAGATGTATCTTTTAGAAATTTAATTAAATAAGTCATTTATAAAAAATTAAATAATTAATTGATTACTCAATAAATAATTAATCGATTAATCAATAAATAATTAATAGATGAAATGATTAATCAATAAATCAAAAATATCCTTGATAGCCACATCACTTGGTCACTTATGTCCAAATATTAGCTTCCCAGCTCAAAAGGTGCCTGAGATATTGGCCAAATGAGAAAGAAAATAAATAAATGATTAATAATGAAAATAAATAAATAATAATCATAAAAAAATTAAATTGGTAATCAATTTGGTCAGAGAACACATAAACTACCACTATTTCATCAGAATCTGTAACTTAAAAAAAAATTTTTTTTGGGTCATTAATCGAATAATTAAATAATTAATCGATTAATTGATTAATTAATAAATCAAAAATATCCTTTGCAGCCAAATCACCTGGTCATTGGCATGTCCAAATATCAGCTTCCTAACTCAAAAGGTGCCTGAGTTAATAATGGTCAGAAGAGAAATGAAATTTAATTAATTAAATAAGTACTTAATTAAACGCTAATAATTAAATAACTCCTCAATTAATTGATTATTCAAAAAACAAAAAATACCGTATTTGACAAAGGACTTGCTCACGACTGTGCCGAAATTTCAGCTTCCTAGCTCAAAGGATGGCTGAGATATCGTCCGGACAACCAAGAAAGAAAACAAACAAACAACCAGAGTGAAAACTGAGTACTCTCTTTCAGCGTGCGTCACTGCCGAGCCCCCTTTGGTGCCCGGCAATGACGATTTGCAATGCCTGGAGATGGCATAGGAAAGGAGCGGTGTACAACAAACAAGAAAACAAACAAACAAGAAAGAAACCAGAGTGAAAACTGAGTACTCTCTTTCAGCGTGCGTCACTGCCGAGCCCCCTTTGGTGCCCGGCAATGACGATTTGCAATGCCTGGAGATGGCATAGGAGTAGGTGATAAATGTTGCTTCTGGGACACCTCCGTTTAACATGGGAAATCCCTATCTAATGTCATTTACCCCCCTGTCTTTTTCAAAAATCATAAACACCTCTATGTCTCTCTCTAGGCCTCTATGAACCTATAATCCTTCTCACCTTATGAACCTATGATCCTTCTCGCCTTATGAACCTATGATTTTCTTCCTTTATGAATCTATAATCCTTCTAGCCTTATGAACCTATGATCCTTCTCACTTCCATGTAATTTTTACCCTATTCCCCCCACTACCCCCTTAATGTAGTTCCTTAGACCACTCTGCTAATGAGCCTATAAATATATTATCTCTTTCTAACTTTTTTAAGAGTTCCATTCTCCTATAGAACTCATCCCCATCAAGTATATTTATAAAGTATACAGGTTCCTTAACCTTTTGTTGTGAAAGTATAAAGTGGTATGTTTCACGGAGGGTTCTTGTTTGACCTCCTCCTCTCCCACATACCATTTTAAAATTATAATATTTATTATCCGATTGATAACCATTAAAGTTCTCACTCCACTCTAATATATTTTTCTTCCCGCCCTCCATTACCCCACTTAACAAATGAATACGTTTATCCGTCTTGAGAACCTTCTGACCAGTGATTCTCTCAACCTCTTGAATCTGATATTTTTCACATTCGTTATGTTTTCCATTTATATACCAAGGTTGATTACACCTCCACTCTTTAGTCTGGTTGATACTTGGTTCTATCATTTATATAATAGAAAAAAGGTGGTGGTAGCCCGTTAAAATCCCTAACCCCCCCTTTTTAACTTATCACTTATATATATATATATATCTTATATACTTATATAACCATAAGGGAGACTATCAATTCCATTTTCTAAAATAAACCTCTTATCATCAAAAGCCCCCAATGCTTTCTTATTCACCTCTTCTGAATATAATTGATGTTTATAACTTCTTATTCCATTAATCTTTCTAAACTCTTCTTTCTTTGTTGTTAAACAGTTATAATAATCCTTAAAGTTTATTGTTTCTTTAATGACATTTTTCTTTATACCTTTTAACTTCTTATCAGTCTTTTCAACGTTATTCACAATGTATTTATAAGCATAAGCCTTCGACCTCAATCCCACAAATTCACTCATAACATTTCCTCCCAATTCATCCTTGAACTTTCCAATCACCTTTTTATTTTTAGAAGAGAACAACTCACTCTCTGGACTGTAATTACTTGTATCATAGATATTAATGTCCTTTTTCATGTCTGAATAAACATCATCAGTATTAATTTTCAAAATAAAACTATCAGTATCCATATACAACAATGACACATTATCCTTATACTTTGATTTTAGATTAATATAAAAGTAATCATACATTAATGACTTTGACAAGTCAAGAATTGATGTTCCAATGTAAATAGGTTTGTCCATTTCAATACTCTCTTTAACCAAATGGATCGCACAAAAGTTCTCAGTAAAGACCTCAGCTCTAGTAAAACTCGGTCTATTAATTAATTTTGATGCTTGTTCCCAAGATGTTGCTAGTCTGATATTTTGTCTTTTCCTCACATTCTCCATGGTCTTACCAAAGACCGCATTATTCATCAATTTATAAAAGTCTTTCTCAAAATCTGTTTTTGACTCTGTTCTTCTTTGTGTATTAAAATCAATGTACCCCTTTAACCAATGACTTTGATTGAACTTTAGAACCCTGTGGATCTTCTCTACTCTTAGACCTTTTGATAAATATTGTCGCAAATTTCTTTGGTGTAGTACATAATTTTTCTTGTTATATAATGTAGTAAGTAATTTTTTTGTTGATTCACCTATATCAAACGATCGTTGATAATCACTCAACCATTCTTTCTTTGGACTTTCTTTCTCACAAGCAAATGGAAGATCTTTATGTTTGATATGAAGTTCTTCAGGATATTTTAAATCGACCTCAAAATAATAACCAACCTTTGAATCATCCAATTGTTTTTGTGTAGAGATACATACATCTTGTAAAACCTTTGTGTAGTCTTTTTCCTTTACCCATCTTAGTTTCCCATAAGGAAGAGCTTGAGACATTGCCCAGCCATACAAGTTGTTTGCGTCATAGTACATCAAGTAAGAACTCTCTTTCGTTGAATCATAATTTGGAAGATATTTGTTATTTGCTTTTGCGTATCTGCTCGAGCATACTTGTGAAATTCCACCTCTTTTTGCCTTTTCAATCATCAAAAGCATATCGACATCGGTTATCAAATCCAAATCTTGTTTTGTCATTTTCAACATCGCGCTCCAAGCCAATCCAGGTGCTGTGTAGTAGTGAGCAGGATCCAATCCATATCCAGTGCGACAAACAGATCTAAAGGCTTCAAATACATCGGCCAATAAAAGCACATCAGTTTTGAGATACAAATCGTGATACTCACCAAGATTCTTGATGTTATATTTTTCCCAAACATTTTGTGCGTGTACATAATCTTTATCAGATATATGACTGTTGTTTAATTTGTTATCGAAATTTTCTTTTAAAGGAAGTTGTGTTTCATTGAATCTCTCAAATGAGTCCATATAGTCATAGGGGTAAATTCCCTTTTGTGTTAGAAAATCTTTATCTGAAAAATACTCTGAAAGACATGGAAACTCTTTTAGATTTTGAACCAAGTTAGCCAATGGACTTGCCATGAATTTAAATGTATCAAGAAATCTGATATGAGTAATAGGAGATGTGTGAATTGTTTTTGTGAATGAAATGTATTTCTGATCTGTGTTAGGAATTGCTGAAATGTGTCCAGATGTCTTTGAAAGTTCATTAATAAATAGATGCGTATCATAATGAGCATTGTTATGAAGAAAGACAGGAATGAAAGAGGGGAGTTGATAATTAATATTACAACTTTGATGAGCTGGACCTCTATATTTACCAGTGAGATGACAATGATCTCTAACCTTTAGACCTTCACCAATTTTTTCCTCACAAATATGACAAACATTGTTTTTTCTAAATTCCCTTTTCTGTTCACTCGTCAAGGACATTGGTTTATTAGTTTCTCTCATTATCTTGGTTAATCGGACACAGTCTTTTTCTAGTCGTTTCACAAACTCATCTGGGGTATTTGAGCCTCTATACTCCTCTAACTTGTTATATTTATCACCAACGGATGATTTGATATAATAACAAAAACCGCAAGGAGTATGTTTTTGATATTTATTTGTGTATGAATCTTTTGGATCTGGAGAAGCAGTATCTATTTTTTCTAGAATACTTTCAAAATCAGCATATATAACAAATGGATGTTTGATCTTTTTCTTTTCATCTTTGAATGTGATATCTGAGCCTTCTTTAGGCATATTGATTACCGTTGATTTATGTTCACCACAATAATTTGAATGTTTATCTAATCTTTCTTGTGTATGGAAGAAGTTAAGACAACGCAAACAAATATATATTTTATTTGTTCTTTTACATACTTGTGGTTTTATTAATTTAGCAATATCTTTAATGTATGTATAATGTGAATTTTCCTCTGAATTAAAATATAGAAGATTAATATGAGTTTGTTTACAATTGTCAGAAAGCTTTAAAACCTGAATGCTGTTTGTTTCTGTTAGACCATAAACATTAACTGATAAATTATTTATCTTTTCAAATTTAGGAATATCATTTAAAGCCATCGGAAACTTTAGATCTTTCGTATTTAATGTATTCTCATATTTTTTATAATGAGATACTCTTTCATCATGAAAATGTGGAGGATGTAAGTGTGCTAGAATAGACCAGAGAAAACATTTATTGTCTTTATTTTTGATATTGATAACTGCTTTTCTATTTTTGATAACACTGGGTAAATCAATGTAGGAAGAAGCTTTTAGAGGATCTGATTTAAGAATATGAATGTCTATGTAAATAATTTTTCCTATATTGAATCCACTTCCTACGATTGAATTATCCACATCTTGCTCTTGTTTAATAAGTTCATCATAGACTCCTGATGTTTTAAAATCTTGATATGAAGATATAAAGTGTGGCTCAGTTCTCATGTATGGTGTATCTATAACTCCTTCGTCCTTTGTCATTTCTAATTTTACTTCCATATAAAATTTAAGTGGTTTCATTTCTTTTAGTGTTTTTTCAATCAACGTTTGAACAACAGGTTTAACTATTTCTACAGCATCAACTATAGACTCTGGTTCAGGAGGTTTGAAGTTAAAGACTCTTATTTTAATATGTTCTTTGAATGCGCCATCAGAGTTTTTAGTTGTGATAAAATTTGATAAATGTAGAATTGTTTTAAGATGTATTTCGAAGCCTTTCTTGAGGATATTTTTATTACATGCAGAACAGTGTTTTGTTTCCTTCTGAATAGGAGATAGTAGGTGAAGTAGATTAAATGTGTGTTTGTTAGTTTTAAGGTGTCTTTTGTAGTGTTTATATTCTTGTTCACAAACATCACAATACGTTGCTTTGATCATATTTATTTATATAGTAAAATTATACTTAAAACAAAGTGCCTTTTTAGAGGCTTTTTAAAAGATGAAACTGTGCTTAAAGTAAAACACCTTTGAGCTTTTCAACTCGTTTTATGTATATAACTTTACTTAAAGTAAAACACCTTTGAGCTTTTCAACTCGTTTTATGTATATAACTTTACTTAAAGTAAAACACCTTTGAGCTTTTCAACTCGTTTTATGTATATAGCTTTACTTAAAGTAAAACACCTTTGAGCTTTTCAACTCGTTTTATGTATATAACTTTACTTAAAGTAAAACACCTTTGAGCTTTTCAACTCGTTTTATGTATATAACTTTACTTAAAGTAAAACACCTTTGAGCTTTTCAACTCGTTTTATGTATATAACTTTACTTAAAGTAAAACACCTTTGAGCTTTTCAACACGTTTTATGTATATAACTTTACTTAAAGTAAAGCGTCTATGTATTAGCCAGAAAGTTTAGATACTCTAGTTCATCAATTTCAATTTCACTATCTGAGTCATCAATAAAGCTACTCTCATAACTATCATTTGAACACAAACTATTAGTATCATAACTATCTTCAGATCCTAGACTCTCAGTATAATAACTCTCAGAGTATTGACTGTTAATATCACTCATTTACATACCATTAAACTTCCATCAATATCTATATGTTTTCTTTCATTAGAACTAATAACCACAATATTTTCTACATTAAATGTTATTTTCAAATAATCTCTAATAATCAGAGTACGGAATGATAGTTCACCACTAATATTCATATTATTAATTTCACCCACATCTTTGGGTCTATTAAAGAATATACAAATGTTTCCTCTAGAATCGTTGATGGTCTTATCATTCATTTTCAAAGCTTCTTTATCAATGACCTTTTCAAGCTTTGAGTAAATTGTTAGTAGTAGTGGAGAAACTTTTGTCAAATTTACTTTAATAGAGTTATTAATTAACATAGCTTGTCCCGTAAATTTAATAAAAGGACACATGTTATTCTCCATTATGGGTTTAATCCAAAAATTTCCATATTTATCTTTGTTCAATTTAACATCTTTGACATATTTTTCTATATCTTCCACCGAAGTAGAGATTGATTGAAATTTGTCTTTTGTGTTTTGAAACATTGTATTTATTAGCTAATAAATTTGCGTTTAGTTTAAGTAAAGTTATATACATAAAACGAGTTGAAAAGCTCAAAGGTGTTTTACTTTAAGCACAGTTTCATCTTTAAAAAAGCCTCTAAAAAAGACACTTTGTTTTAAGTATAATTTTACTTTATAAATATGATAAATTCTGAAGGATATTTAGAATTTCCAGACTCTCCATATGATAAATTAGAGAATTGTCTGGCTTGTGGTAGAGTGGGGCTTAATACAGAATCAGAAGCATATAAACAATGTATTTTCTGTGATTATCTTCTAATTAATGATAATAAAAAATATAGAAAAATATATAACTCTTTTAAATTAGAACCAAAAATGAATTACTTTACAAGATTAATAAGAGAGATGAATGTTAAGTATTATGGTGATAATACACCATTTCTTACAAGGGAAGAGACTATTTGTATTGAGGAAATGTATAAGGGTTTAATGATATTTATTATTCAAAATAATTTTAATGGAAATGTTAATACAAGATACTATATAAACAAAATAATGGATTATTTTGAAATTAAACCTGAACTCAGGATAAAATATAGAGTTTCTCAAAAAACTCAAAAAAAGTTAGATGACTTGTTTTCCAAATATATAAATGAATGATTTTTTACCTGTTTGGGAAAATAAGATAAAATTTAATAACCATAAAAATCTTCCAAATTCATTGAGATGTCTAATAGTCGGTTCAAGCGGATGTGGAAAAACCTGTTTACTTTTAAAGATGCTCCTTAGTCCTAATTTTTTAGATTATGATAATTTAATAATTTTTACAAAGTCAAGTTTTCAACCTGAGTATCAACTACTCTCACAGGGTTTTAATGCGGGTCTTAAAAAGGAAGACATTATCGGTTTATTTAAACTTCAAAACAAACTAAATGATTATAATATTGATGATATAATACAATTATTTTGTGATACACAGAAATCAAAATCAAAACCAAAACCCATAACTTGTATTCTCAGTGATAATACGGATGATATACCTTCACCTCAAGATTTAGATAAATCAAAAAAGAACCTCGTTATCTTTGATGATTGTGTTAATGAGAGAAACCAAACAGTAATGGATAGCTACTATACAAGAGGGAGACATTCTTCTTGTAATTGTATTTATCTTAGTCAGTCATATTTTCAACTCCCTCGGCGCTCAATAAGAAACAATGCTAATACTTTTATTTTATTTAAGTTAAATTCAATAGATACAAATAATTTTTGGAGAGATAATTGTTCTACATTACGTAGTAAGAAGGAATTTGAAAATAATATGAAACACACGATTGGAAAATATAAATATATTGTTGTGAAACAAGATGAGATACTAAATGATATTTTTCAATAAATAAATACAGAAAATGAATACCGAAGAAAGAGTAAGAAAGTTTAAAGAACATCAAGAGTTGGTTTCAAAAGTTGTAAAGCAACAGGAAGACATAAAGAAGAAAAGGAGACAGAAACTAACTGGTGAAGAAGCCTTTGAAAGAAAACAAGAGAAATTTTTTAAACCACTTTTAAAAACTCAACAAACGATTTCACCTACAGTTCCCATGGTAGAATTTACTCCAAAAAAATTTCAAATGCTCAAAGATTTTAGTCAAATGACAGAGCAAGAACTTGGAGAATTAGAATATGATGATGAAGGATTATTTCAGCATCTTGAGAAGGTAAATAAACTTTCCAATTATATTGTAGAAGCTCTTCAAAACAATGAATATTTGAAGGGTTCAAAAACCAGAGCAGGTCTCATTCCAACAGAAGAACCAGCACAGTTCCATCTTGTGAAAGAAAAGTTATTGATATTTAATGATAAATTGGTGTTCTTAAGTTCTGACCAACCAAATGTTGAATTAACCCCAAGATTAATGTTTCTTCTAACAAAAGATGGACATTCTAATTCACCTTATTTTGATGAACCGCTTGATATGGAAAGAGAGGAAGATAGAGAGTATATTGAGTTGCTAAACGCACTTGATTATGGAGTTTCTGTTGCTGGTAAAAGTAAGAAGAATGAGAAGGAGAAACATATTATTGATGTTTTAAGTAAGCTTGGTTCGGGTGTTAGTTTTCTTCCAAATGACCCATCACAATTAGTTAATAGGTTATTATTGTTGTTAGGTAGTAAGAAGGCTGGAAACAACAATTGTTTTAATGAAGCATCCGCCATTTTAGATCAGTTGATGAATATGAAAATAATTAATAAATGTCAATACAAAGATATTTTATTAGATATTAAATAAGATGAGAAGCACAATTCTTAGTTTTAATTTCACAACGAGTGATTACACAGCTTCATTCCCTTACCCACTACAACTTGACCCCAAAAAAGAATATGAGGCTTCTTTGTTGTCAATGGAGACTTACAATACCCTTTTTAATATCACAGAGAAAAACAACAAGTTTAGTTATAATCCAGGAAGTGGATATAAAACTATAACCGTTTCCCCCGGTGCTTACGAGATTTCTCAAATATCTTCAGAGGTCTCTCGCCTTATGAAAGAAAAAGGTGATGAACCAAAAAATATTGTAATAGATATTCAAAAACACACTTCAAAATCAACTATTAAACTTAAAAATAATTATAAAGTTGATTTCACGATTGAAAATTCGTTCAGAGAGCTATTGGGGTTCTCTTCTAAAAAGATTGAAATTAACGGGACGTTTTACAGTGATAATGTCATTCAAATATCCTCCGGTATAAATTCAGTATTAATTCATTGTGATTTGATTGATGGTGCTTATAACGATGGAATAAGAACAAATACAATATTTTCATTCAGTGCATACTCAACCCCGATTGGTTATAAATTTAATATGGAACCAAAAAATCTTGTCTATTTACCTGTGTCAGGAAAAACCATATACAGAGTAAATTTTAGGATAACCAACCAAGATAATCGTATGATATCCTTTAATGATGAAATTATATCCATCAGAATTCACCTACGTGAAGTTTTTCAATAAATAAATAATGGTTATTGTGAGAAAACACGAGTTGGGAAAATATAAAATAATTACAGGGGATGGGATGTTCCTTTCACCATACTATAAGGGTGAAGGTATGTTTCTTGGGAGAGGATACTGTTACATATTTAGGTGAATGTATGTAAATTACCATGCAGGTCTTTGCTTCCGTGTGTAGTATATTAAGTTGTTGTGTAGTTGTTGTGGTTGGAGGGTCAGGAGCCCTTCTGAAAGAGTGGCAGGAAACGGAAGTGGCCGGAAGCGGAAGTGACGAAAAGGGAGGAAAAAGACACGAGGAGAGAAAAGGACGGTGCTTCTTTTTCCTCGCCCCGCGACGACGAGAAGGTGGAATCGACCTTACGCTGCGCGGAAACCGCGCCGTTGCGAAACGTCTGGCGAGAGGAGTTACCTGGGCGGTAAATACCTTTTGACACGTCCAGTCACCGTGAGTTCGTGCACGAAACCAAGCGTCCGGGACAGTTTGCCCCGTCTACAAAGACGCGTACGGGTCCGCACGTTGGGCCTCGCTCGCGTCGAAAGCCGCGCTGGGTTTTGGCCCCGTCTACCAAGACGCGTACGGGTCCGCACTTGGGGCCTCGCGCACGTTGGACGCCGCGCTGGGTTTGCCCCGTGGCTTGGCAAGGAGGTGCGCTGCAGCCGCGGCCCCAGTCCGAGACGGCACGTTTAGAGCACGTCCGCCCGGGGCTCGTTCAACCGCCCGTGTGCGGAGAGGAGAGACATTGACCACGGAGGGAGTCAGGAGTGGGGCTCACGTGAGGAATGTATAAGATTAAGATGGCCATCTTAGAGTTTGTGTAGATGAGTTCACATGGTTGTAATATTGATTGTGCCTGGTTGTGTATTGTTGATTGCTCGGGGAAAATCTCCGTGGTTGTGTCTTTGAAAGTGTTTGGTATCATTACCATTGGAAATATATACTTGCACATCAGTTGTCGCCTGGGTGAAATTCCTATGGATTGCGTGGCGAATGCGCCTATATAATACTATTTGCTGGCGAAGGTCCTCTCACGGTCCGGGGGTCACCGAGACCTGGTATGCCCTGAGGGGACCACGTAACAGAATTGGGGGCTCGTCCAAATTACGATTTGCGGTTTCGCAATTGGGTCTACGTCCGGGATCTAAAAGTGTATAAAATAATAAAATAATAATATTTTTGGTAATTAAAATTTATTAATTAATTATTAATTGGTAATATTTTTTTTTTTGAGAAATTGGGGAAAGTCTTGGGGTGAAGGTTAACAGGTGTTAACGATAGGCACCATGGCGTTTGTGGCACAGAACTTTGGGGTAACCCCGAGTGAGGCACAGTTCCGAGCGTTGCTAAAGTCGGATCTCTTGAAATTGGCCAAACATTTTAACTTGGAGGTCCGAACTAATTTGAGGAAGGCAGAGTTGCAGGCCACGGTGATACAATCTATGGTGGGATTAGGAACATGGGACGAGTTAGCCTGGGAGTGGCTACCCGAAGAACCAGAAGACGTGGAGCTCCGGAAACTGGAGTTGCAATTACGGAGCCAGGAACGGATCAAAGAAGAAGAAAGGAAAGCAGAAGAGAGAAGAGAAGAGAAGCAAGCAGAGGAAAGGAGAGTGGAACGAGAACTCCAGGAAAGGTTAAAAGAAGAAGAAAGGAAAGCAGAAGCGAGGAGAGAAGAGAAGCAAGCAGAGGAAAGGAGAGTGGAACGAGAACTCCAGGAAAGGTTAAAAGAAGAAGAAAGGAAAGCAGAAGAGAGGAGAGAAGAGAAACAAGCAGAGGAAAGGAGAGTGGAACGAGAACTCCAGGAAAGGTTAGCAGAAGAAGAAAGGAAAGCAGAAAAGGAAAGAGCAGAAGAAGAAAGGAAAGCAGAGGAGAGGAGAGAAGAGAAACAAGCAGAAGAAAGGATGAAAACAAGGGAACTCGAAGCAGAGGAGAGAAAAGCGGAAAGGGAATTAAAGGAACGTGACATGCAGCTTCAGCAAGAAATCAAATTCAAGGAGCTGGAGTTAATGAGAGAACGGGGAGAGGCACCACCCTTGCTGACGGGGTCGACACCTAACCAGAAAACCTGGGATGTGGGCAGACATGTGAGGCTGGTTCCACCGTTCAGTGAAAAAGAAGTCGCAAAATTTTTTCCACACTTTGAGAAAGTGGCTCGACAATTAAACTGGCCGGAGGAGGCATGGACCATACTCGTGCAAAGTGTGCTGGTGGGGAAAGCTCAGGAAATTTATTCGGCGCTACCAATGGACCAATGTGCAGATTATGAGGTACTGAAGAAGCACATCCTCAAAGCCTATGAGTTGGTTCCGGAAGCGTACAGGCAAAAATTCAGGAATGCCAGGAAGAGGGAGAGTGAGACCCATGTGGAGTTTGCCAGAGTGAAAGAAAACATGTTTGATCGGTGGTGTGAGTCAAAAGGAGTCGGGAAAGACTTCGAGACATTGCGGGACTTGATCCTGGTGGAGGAATTCCAGCAGTGTGTCCACGAGGACATCAAAGTGTACCTGCAGGAAAAGAAGGTACCAAAGTTGTGGGACGCAGCCACCATGGCAGATGATTATGCCTTAACCCACCGAATAGGGGTCCACGAACCTAACTCCTCGCCTAGATCTCCGCAGGGGAGGTGGGGAACAGCAGGTGCGGAGAACGACCATACATGGCGGCGGCCTCGAGATGATTATGGGGACAACTATGATACCCCACCGGTTCGAAATCAGAGGGATGCGGGCCCAAGACAAACTTATAGTTCGGGGGGCCCGAGGCAGACCCCGAGTTTTTCCTCCGGGCCTACTTGCGCGTTTTGCAAAAAACCTGGACACTTGATGTCCAGTTGTTACCTCATGAAAAGGGACAACCCAGAGCGGAGTCCGACTATTACAACTCCGAATGCGATGGCTAGCGTAAGAAATCGCCATCAAGAGGGTTACCAACCATTTATTTCCGAGGGGTTTGTGTCACTGGATGGAGCCTCGACTAACCGGAGACCGGTTAGGATATTGAGAGACACAGGGGCCCATCAATCTTTAATGCTTGAAGGCATTTTGCCATGGTCCGAGGAGACGGCAACGAGGGATAGTGTTCGTTTACAGGGGATCGGGGGCGGTGTTAGTGCTCCCCTTCAGGTCATCCAGTTGGAGTCCGATTTGGTGTCAGGACCGGTCACCGTCGGTTTACAAGCCACGTTTCCTGTAGAGGGTGTATCTGTGGTTCTCGGGAATGATTTGGCCGGGGGTCAAGTTTATGGTAACCTGAGGGTTGATAAAGAGCCCAGCAGGGAAAATAACACCACACCAGCTCGGGATGGTGACAAAAGTGCCAAGTTATTTGTAGGGGGACTGAACTTCAAAACAGAGGAAGAAGTTCTGACCTCTGTCTTCAACAGATATGGGCCGCTGGTGGAAGTGCGGTTGGTAAGAGACTGGGAAACGCAACAGTCAAGAGGGTTCGGCTTTGTCACGTTTGCCAGCACAAAAGACGCCAGAGAGGCAGAGAAGAATTGGAATGGCAAGGATTTGGAGGGTCGGACCATAACAGTAGGGAAGGCATTTCGTAGGCGTCGAGAGGTCTACAGGAGAGGACAACTGGGCGGTAGTTTTGGTGGTGGCCGCAGTCAATATTATTATGGAGGCTCCCTGAGTTACGGCCGCTCCCGAAGGAAGAATTGGCAAAGTAGTGGCCGAGAAGAAGACCGGTATTCAGGGGACTACAGGGACCAGTGGTCCCACCCTAATTATTAGGGACGTTCTGAGAAGTTGAAGCACTGAAGGCGGCGGAGCCGCCGAGCCAAGATTCCTACACGAATTAACCGTGAACGCCGTTCCTAAAGGCGTCCATGTAGGGAACTTTCCTGCACGGACTAACCGTGAACTCCACGTTCCTCAAGGCGCCCATGTAGAGAACTTTCCTGCACGGACTAACCGTGAACTCCGCGTTCCTAAAGGCATCCATGTAGTGAATACTCGGCTTGGCCTCCCGGAAAAGTGCTATCGAGTGGCTTAACTGGCTTTATTTTTAAGTGAGAACTGTGCCCGGGGGGAACTGATAATGTGGGGGGGTTGAGTTATCTGGTTGTTTCTCCAAATTGGCCGGCAAAGAAAGTTTTCGCTGGGTTCAAACTTTCTTTCTTGAAGGGGGGGAGTGTTACATATTTAGGTGAATGTATGTAAATTACCATGCAGGTCTTTGCTTCCGTGTGTAGTATATTAAGTTGTTGTGTAGTTGTTGTGGTTGGAGGGTCAGGAGCCCTTCTGAAAGAGTGGCAGGAAACGGAAGTGGCCGGAAGCGGAAGTGACGAAAAGGGAGGAAAAAGACACGAGGAGAGAAAAGGACGGTGCTTCTTTTTCCTCGCCCCGCGACGACGAGAAGGTGGAATCGACCTTACGCTGCGCGGAAACCGCGCCGTTGCGAAACGTCTGGCGAGAGGAGTTACCTGGGCGGTAAATACCTTTTGACACGTCCAGTCACCGTGAGTTCGTGCACGAAACCAAGCGTCCGGGACAGTTTGCCCCGTCTACAAAGACGCGTACGGGTCCGCACGTTGGGCCTCGCTCGCGTCGAAAGCCGCGCTGGGTTTTGGCCCCGTCTACCAAGACGCGTACGGGTCCGCACTTGGGGCCTCGCGCACGTTGGACGCCGCGCTGGGTTTGCCCCGTGGCTTGGCAAGGAGGTGCGCTGCAGCCGCGGCCCCAGTCCGAGACGGCACGTTTAGAGCACGTCCGCCCGGGGCTCGTTCAACCGCCCGTGTGCGGAGAGGAGAGACATTGACCACGGAGGGAGTCAGGAGTGGGGCTCACGTGAGGAATGTATAAGATTAAGATGGCCATCTTAGAGTTTGTGTAGATGAGTTCACATGGTTGTAATATTGATTGTGCCTGGTTGTGTATTGTTGATTGCTCGGGGAAAATCTCCGTGGTTGTGTCTTTGAAAGTGTTTGGTATCATTACCATTGGAAATATATACTTGCACATCAGTTGTCGCCTGGGTGAAATTCCTATGGATTGCGTGGCGAATGCGCCTATATAATACTATTTGCTGGCGAAGGTCCTCTCACGGTCCGGGGGTCACCGAGACCTGGTATGCCCTGAGGGGACCACGTAACAATACTATAAACCAAAGAGACAACGGGGTGTGGGACATCAATTCAGAAATAAAGGAGATGGGATAATTGATACTCTAATGGGTATTGGTTCAACCATCCTTAAACATAAAGACCTAATTGGTTCAACTGCTTCAGCCGTGGGCTCAGTTGCGGGTGCTATAAAGAGTATAAAAGATGCTCAAAAGGAGTCTCATAAATTACAAGCAATCAAAGAAATTAAAAAAGGTAAAACTCAACTATCTTCACAAGAACGACAAAAAATCATTAAAATACTTGGGTCGGGGTTTCAACGATTTTAATGCTATATAAATACAAGTATGGAAGCGATTGATAGTATCTATGATTTGGATGATACGATTATCATTTCAAACTCTACTAAAAAGGAAGACTATTTTAAGGTAAATGCTATAACAGGAACAGACTGGAATTCAAACGGAACAAAAAGTTTTGAAATAAATAATCAACAAACTTACTTGAATATAGCTGATAGTTTCTTGCTGTGTAAATTTAAATTCACTAAGGCTGCGAATAATACTAATGCTACACTCGTAAATGATTTCTTCTGGAAAATGTTTGATAGTGTCCGCCTGTATATTGGAACACAAGAGGTTGAAGCGGTTGATTATGTCTCTGCTATATCTGAAATGATGAAATTTACACTATATTCGTTTAGTGATAGAATGGGTAAGGGAGCTGTTGAAGGTTTTATTCCTGATATGTCAACGGGAACAAATGCTGACCCTGGTTATAGTCAAAGGAAGTCAATGTATAATGATGATACAAAAGCAGAGAATAGTTTTACGGTAGCAGTACCTCTGAAAGGTATATTTGGATTTTGTGATTATGATAAAGTTTTGTATGGGCTTAAAATTAGATTTCAACTACAAAGGAATGATAATGTAAATAGGTTGCTTTTTGGGGATGAAAATGCTTTTGGAGAAAATAATAAATTTGTTATTAATGATTTGTGTTGGTATATCAGTGAATATACTCCTAATCTTAAAACGGAAGAGATGTTAAATAGAAGACTTAACTCAAAGAAACCGCTAAATGTATCATACCTTAAAAGAAGATGTCAACACGTTAAACTGGAACACACTACCTACACTTGGAATTTGGGTGTTCTTGAAGGAAAGCCACGATACCTATGGCTCATTTTTAAGAAACCAGATGGAGAGGACGGTACTAATAAGAATAATGCCCTGAGTGATAATGCTAAGGTGAAACAACTTCGGGTTTCTCTTGATGGGACATTTTATCCGCGAGATAGATTGGAAATTGATTGGGAAAAAAATGATTATGCGGAAGCCTACAAGTCTTACCAAAAGGTGTGTGAAAGCAACGGTAATAATGAACCTATTTTGGATATGGTTGCGTTTCAAAAACTTTATACAATCTACACAATTGACCTGAGTTCTCAAAAGGAAACTATAAAGTCTAATAGAGTGGATACTTCTCTATACATTGAAAGAGGAGAGAATGAAGAAGTTGATGCTTATTGTTTGCTTTTGGAGGAAACAGAATTACAGATTAATACAGATAATGGTGTTATGATTAATATCACATAGGTTTTTTCTCATAAATAAATGGTAGGGGTATATGTTAATCAAATCAATCTTGATAAATTAACATCTTGTATTCAAAATCAAAAGCCTTGTATTATTAATGTTAATACATTTCAAAGAAAAGGAGCAGTAAGAATTGATGTTTTACTCACAAGAGAGCAGGTGAAAACACTAAATGATGTTGGATCACTTAAAATTAAAATGACAAAACCTATGTTAAAGAAATATTCAATAGACGAGTCAAGAGGAGGATTTCTCCCATTTCTAATTCCTTTATTTGCTGGTTTAAGTGCGGCGGGAGCATTGACTGGTGGTATTTCAGCAGCGATAAAAACTGCTAACGAAAGGAAGGCACAACTAAAAGCTCAAAAAGAATTGGAAAGACATAACAAGGAGTTGGAGAAACAAATTAGTGGAAGTGGTGTAATTGTAGATTTTGCTCAAAAACTTGAAAGTCTACCTGATAAAGCTAGATTGTTAGTTGGAGATATGCTTTCCTCTATCGCTCAAGCGGGTGTTAAACTAACTAAACGGGGTAATGGATTGTATCTTTCTCATAAATAAATGGATAAATGGTTTAAACAATTTGGAAAGAATACAACGTCAAATATAGAACTAGCTAAGTATTGTAAAACACTAAAAATTGATAATGTGGTTATTTGTATGAGAGATGAATTAAAAAAGTTGTCCAAGAATACAATGAATATTATTATGAATTTAGACACACAGAATGGTTCTCATTGGGTTTGTATTCATAATAGTCAGGATAAATATTATTTTGATAGTTATGGTATGCCACCACCTGTTGAAGTAATACAATTCTTACAGAATGGTGTTTATCAAACATTTCAAGTTCAAGAAATTAATTCTAAATGTTGTGGTCAATTATGTTTATATGTATTATTTAAACTCAACAATAATGAAAATTTTTATGATATCATTTTTAATCTAATATAAATGACTTATG
Organism: Myxine glutinosa; assembly: GCF_964187855.1. NCBI lineage: Eukaryota > Metazoa > Chordata > Myxini > Myxiniformes > Myxinidae > Myxine > Myxine glutinosa. The sequence continues at coordinate 40,614,662 of NC_136271.1, forward strand.
TTGGAAAAGATGGTTCTATCTTTGGAAAATCCTCTCAGGATATTGATTTATCAAATTATTATACAAAGGCACAGGCTGAACGACAAAAATATAGTGTAAGTAAAAATATTAATATGAAGAATACTTATAAATTAATCAATTATCCAAACCCTACAGATGCGAATGACTTAATTAGATTAAGTGATTTATCACAATATATATTTTTAAAGAAAACAGCACGTTTTGTTAAACAAGTAAAATTTACAACCACAACACCTGGTTATACTGACCATACACCTTTCCTCATTGAATTTAACTACCTGCTTACAATTGAATTTTATAAAGAAGGACATTTAGTTAATATGCGAATTAATAAATGGGGGTATGATATGCCTGATTTAGGGTATAATTGGTCTTTTTCAATAAACATAGAAGACCTACATGATTTAAATCAGTCTCGTAAAGAAGAATATTATCCACTTGGTGAAGATAAGGATTTATGTGGAAGTACAATTAGCAAACAACAAATACGTGATTTTAAGAAAAGAAAAATATATGATAGTATAGCGATGGTTCGCATGACAAAGAAGGAAGGTAATGAGATAAGGATAGAAAGCCGAGGAATACAAACCGATTTGGTAGTGGGAAGATGGGGTGGTATTACCTGTCATAATATTAATCTCACATATATTTCTGATACATAAATGGCAGGAAGAAGACTACAAGAGAATTATAATTTTTGTATTCAAGGATACCTACAAGAAAAGGGTGCTCGGTATTACATACCTTATGATTTGGAGCATATACATGGGAATTTTGTTATTAAAAACTGGCCTTATACTGATATTGTTAAACCCACAAATAGAGACTTGTTTAAAATATTAAATAAAAATGAACTTCTCAAAGTTATGAAATATAAAACTCTTTTAGAAATCGTCAACAAATCTTATTGGTATCCTATTATGAGAAAAATAATTATAGATACAAGAATATCTCAAAATCCAGATGAGTATATGTATAATATTCTTTGGGGTTCAAACTCAAGGGTAGCAAGGGATGAGGAAGGAGTTGAAGAAGAGAAGGAGGAAGGAGTTGAAGAAGAGGAGGAGGAAAGAGAGAAGGAGGAGAAGGGGGAAAGGGAGAAGGAGGAGAGGGAGGAAAAGGAGAAGGAGGAGAAGGATGAAAGGGAGAAAAAGGAGAAGGAGGAGAGGGAGGAAAGGGAGAAAAAGGAGGAGGAGGAGAGGGAGGAAAGAGAGAGGGGGGAAAAATATAAAAATATGACCATTCCTGAGATTAATGAAAGATTGAAGGTATTACGACAAATAAATAAATCTCAACGCACTGAAGAGGAAAATAAAGAATTAATGACTCTTCCAAACTTATTGGTTTTTAAATTTGCTATAATGAATTCAGAGCGCAGATATACAACATATAGTTGATGATGTTGGTGTTATTGACTTTAGTTAGTTTTATTTGTAAATAAATGGAGGAGAGAGTGAAGTCATTTCTAAGGATTCTTTATGTTTTAAAAATCAAGATAGAAATGTATATGTTGAAAACCAAAAAGGTTTTGGCACTATGTAGAACTTTTTCTCATAAATAAATATGAGTTATTGTCTCAAATGTAAAAAGAAAACTAAATCTAAAAATATCTCTTATGTTAAAGCTAAAAATAATAGAGTTTATCAAAAAGGAATATGTCAAGTGTGTGGCTCTAAAAAGTGTCAATTCATCTCTCCTAAAAGTGGAGGAGACATACAAAAGTTTTTGTCAGGTAGCAAATTTACAACAACTGGAATTCCAGGGGAATTACACCTTCCAGGGTATTCTTTCTGTGGCCCAGGAACAAACTTGGATAAAAGATTAGATGAGGCTGACAATCCTAAACCTTGGTCTAAACCTACAAATAGGGTTGATGAAGTGTGTATGAAGCATGATATTGCTTATGGGAAAACCACTACATTGACTGAAAAACATAAAGCCGACAGAGAAATGTTGTATAATTTGTCTTTGATACAAAATCCAACGTTGAGAGAGAAAGTTGATAGGTTTATTGTGAGAAATTTGATAAATGCTAAATTGAAACTTGGCCTTGGTTATTCACCCTCAAAAAACTATTAGGCTCTCATGATGTCATCAAGACTGAGGAGCTTTTGGCTGATGAATTACATAAACCTATAATCACAAAGTTTAAAAGAAGGAAAGTTTATTCTAAATACACCGACCACATATGGTCCGCTGATTTAATCGAACTAAAAAATGATAAGGGATACAAGTATGCTTTAACCGTTATTGATTTGAGGAGTAGATTTGCTTGGGTTGTTCCTTTGAAAAACAAGAGAGGTTATACTCTGAAGTTAGCCTTCCAACAGATATTTAATAAAAGTAAAAGAAAACCAAAGAAACTGTGGACCGATGAGGGAACAGAGTTCTATAACAAAATATTTATGAAATTTCTTAAGGGGGAGGGTATTAAATTATACAGCACCTTTAATGAAGGAAAAGCAGTTGTTATTGAGCGTTTTAATCGTACTTTAAAAGAGAAATTATATAAAAAATTCACACAACTCGGTTCCCAAAAATGGGTGTATTTTATTCAGGATATTGTAGATAATTACAATAATACAGTTCATTCATCAACAAAATCAAAACCATCAGAAACATTTACAAAATTAGAATATGAAAAGGAGATTAATTTGAGAAAGCCCAAGTTCAAAGTTGGTGATATTGTAAGAATATACAGATGGAAAAGTCATTTTGAGAAAGGTTATACAAAGAGATGGACTAATGAATTATTCAAAATCGTTGATGTAATGGATACTATGCCTTGGACTTACAAATTATATGATATGAATTGGGAAGAAATCTTGGGTTCATTTTACTCACAAGAATTACAAAAAACAAAACTGATAATTCATTAAACAACAACCATCCATACTTTCATCCACCCAGATTAGCTAATTTAATTAGTAGTAATAAAAAAAAATTAAATAAATAAATAAAAATCATAAGCCACACCCACACAGACCCCACCCACAAACCCCACCCACACAGACCCCACCCACACAGACCACACCCACACAGACCACACCCACACAGACCACACCCACACAGACCCCGCCCACACATAAGAAAGCATTGGGGGCTTTTGATGATAAGAGGTTTATTTTAGAAAATGGAATTGATAGTCTCCCTTATGGTTATATAAGTATATAAGATATATATATATATATATAAGTGATAAGTTAAAAAGGGGGGGTTAGGGATTTTAACGGGCTACCACCACCTTTTTTCTATTATATAAATGATAGAACCAAGTATCAACCAGACTAAAGAGTGGAGGTGTAATCAACCTTGGTATATAAATGGAAAACATAACGAATGTGAAAAATATCAGATTCAAGAGGTTGAGAGAATCACTGGTCAGAAGGTTCTCAAGACGGATAAACGTATTCATTTGTTAAGTGGGGTAATGGAGGGCGGGAAGAAAAATATATTAGAGTGGAGTGAGAACTTTAATGGTTATCAATCGGATAATAAATATTATAATTTTAAAATGGTATGTGGGAGAGGAGGAGGTCAAACAAGAACCCTCCGTGAAACATACCACTTTATACTTTCACAACAAAAGGTTAAGGAACCTGTATACTTTATAAATATACTTGATGGGGATGAGTTCTATAGGAGAATGGAACTCTTAAAAAAGTTAGAAAGAGATAATATATTTATAGGCTCATTAGCAGAGTGGTCTAAGGAACTACATTAAGGGGGTAGTGGGGGGAATAGGGTAAAAATTACATGGAAGTGAGAAGGATCATAGGTTCATAAGGCTAGAAGGATTATAGATTCATAAAGGAAGAAAATCATAGGTTCATAAGGCGAGAAGGATCATAGGTTCATAAGGTGAGAAGGATTATAGGTTCATAGAGGCCTAGAGGGAGACATAGAGGTGTTTATGATTTTTGAAAAAGACAGGGGGGTAAATGACATTAGATAGGGATTTCCCATGTTAAACGGAGGTGTCCCAGAAGCAACATTTATCACCTACTCATAGGAAAGGAGCGGTGTACAACAAACAAGAAAGAAACCAGAGTGAAAACTGAGTACTCTCTTTCAGCGTGCGTCACTGCCGAGCCCCCTTTGGTGCCCGGCAATGACGATTTGCAATGCCTGGAGATGGCATAGGAAAGGAGCGGTGTACAACAAGAAAACAAACAAGAAACCAGAGTGAAAACTGAGTACTCTCTTTCAGCGTGCGTCACTGCCGAGCCCCCTTTGGTGCCCGGCAATGACGATTTGCAATGCCTGGAGATGGCATAGGAAAGGAGCGGTGTACAACAAGTACACATACATTCAAAGTACACCGCCCCAAGCCAAATAATTAAATATGCTGCAGCGCGGCATTGCCGGGGCGCCTCCGGCGCCCGGCAATACCGCAGTGCAGCTCATTGAGGCTGCATTGGGAGGGAGAGGTGTACACTAATTGATTGATTAATTGTATAATTAAAATCAATAAAAGATTATCACAAAATATTTTCATAATCAATTGGCTAATCGCATAACTAAACCAGTAGTGCTTCATCCGAAGATGTATCTTTTAGAAATTTAATTAAATAAGTCATTTATAAAAAATTAAATAATTAATTGATTACTCAATAAATAATTAATCGATTAATCAATAAATACTTAATAGATGAAATGATTAATCAATAAATCAAAAATATCCTTGATAGCCACATCACTTGGTCACTCATGTCCAAATATTAGCTTCCCAGCTCAAAAGGTGCCTGAGATATTGGCCAAATGAGAAAGAAAATAAATAAATGATTAATAATGAAAATAAATAAATAATAATCATAAAAAAATTAAATTATTAATCAATTTGGTCAGAGAACACATAAACTACCACTATTTCATCAGAATCTGTAACTTAAAAAAAAAAATTTTTTTTGTCATTAATCGAATAATTAAATAATTAATCGATTAATTGATTAATTAATAAATCAAAAATATCCTTTGCAGCCAAATCACCTGGTCATTGGCATGTCCAAATATCAGCTTCCTAACTCAAAAGGTGCCTGAGTTAATAATGGTCAGAAGATAAATGAAATTTAATTAATTAAATAAGTACTTAATTAAACGCTAATAATTAAATAACTCCTCAATTAATTGATTATTCAAAAAACAAAAAATACCGTATTTGACAAAGGACTTGCTCACTACTGTGCCGAAATTTCAGCTTCCTAGCTCAAAGGATGGCTGAGATATCGTCCGGACAACCAAGAAAGAAAACAAACAAACAAGAAAACAAGTACACATACATTCAAAGTACACCGCCCCATGCCAAATAATTAAATATGCTGCAGCGCGGCATTGCCGGGGCGCCTCCGGCGCCCGGCAATACCGCAGTGCAGCTCATTGAGGCTGCATTGGGAGGGAGAGGTGTACACTAATTGATTGATTAATTGTATAATTAAAATCAATAAAAGATTATCACAAAATATTTTCATAATCAATTGGCTAATCGCATAACTAAACCACTAGTGCTTCATCCGAAGATGTATCTTTTAGAAATTTAATTAAATAAGTCATTTATAAAAAATTAAATAATTAATTGATTACTCAATAAATAATTAATCGATTAATCAATAAATACTTAATAGATGAAATGATTAATCAATAAATCAAAAATATCCTTGATAGCCACATCACTTGGTCACTCATGTCCAAATATTAGCTTCCCAGCTCAAAAGGTGCCTGAGATATTGGCCAAATGAGAAAGAAAATAAATAAATGATTAATAATGAAAATAAATAAATAATAATCATAAAAAAATTAAATTATTAATCAATTTGGTCAGAGAACACATAAACTACCACTATTTCATCAGAATCTGTAACTTAAAAAAAAAAATTTTTTTTGTCATTAATCGAATAATTAAATAATTAATCGATTAATTGATTAATTAATAAATCAAAAATATCCTTTGCAGCCAAATCACCTGGTCATTGGCATGTCCAAATATCAGCTTCCTAACTCAAAAGGTGCCTGAGTTAATAATGGTCAGAAGATAAATGAAATGTAATTAATTAAATAAGTACTTAATTAAACGCTAATAATTAAATAACTCCTCAATTAATTGATTATTCAAAAAACAAAAAATACCGTATTTGACAAAGGACTTGCTCACTACTGTGCCGAAATTTCAGCTTCCTAGCTCAAAGGATGGCTGAGATATCGTCCGGACAAGAAAACAAACAAGAAACCAGAGTGAAAACTGAGTACTCTCTTTCAGCGTGCGTCACTGCCGAGCCCCCTTCGGTGCCCGGCAATGACGATTTGCAATGCCTGGAGGTGGCATAGGAAAGGAGCGGTGTACAACAAACAAGTACAAATACATTCAAAGTACACCGCCCCATGCCAAATAATTAAATATGCTGCAGCGCGGCATTGCCGGGGCGCCTCAGGCGCCCGGCAATACCGCAGTGCAGCTCATTGAGGCTGCATTGGGAGGGAGAGGTGTACACTAATTGATTGATTAATTGTATAATTAAAATCAATAAAAGATTATCACAAAGTATTTTCATAATCAATTGGCTAATCGCATAACTAAACCAGTAGTGCTTCATCCGAAGATGTATCTTTTAGAAATTTAATTAAATAAGTCATTTATAAAAAATTAAATAATTAATTGATTACTCAATAAATAATTAATCGATTAATCAATAAATACTTAATAGATGAAATGATTAATCAATAAATCAAAAATATCCTTGATAGCCACATCACTTGGTCACTCATGTCCAAATATTAGCTTCCCAGCTCAAAAGGTGCCTGAGATATTGGCCAAATGAGAAAGAAAATAAATAAATGATTAATAATGAAAATAAATAAATAATAATCATAAAAAAATTAAATTATTAATCAATTTGGTCAGAGAACACATAAACTACCACTATTTCATCAGAATCTGTAACTTTAAAAAAAAAAATTTTTTTGTCATTAATCGAATAATTAAATAATTAATCGATTAATTGATTAATTAATAAATCAAAAATATCCTTTGCAGCCAAATCACCTGGTCATTGGCATGTCCAAATATCAGCTTCCTAACTCAAAAGGTGCCTGAGTTAATAATGGTCAGAAGAGAAATGAAATTTAATTAATTAAATAAGTACTTAATTAAACGCTAATAATTAAATAACTCCTCAATTAATTGATTATTCAAAAAACAAAAAATACCGTATTTGACAAAGGACTTGCTCACTACTGTGCCGAAATTTCAGCTTCCTAGCTCAAAGGATGGCTGAGATATCGTCCGGACAACCAAGAAAGAAAACAAACAAGTACACATACATTCAAAGTACACCGCCCCATGCCAAATAATTAAATATGCTGCAGCGCGGCATTGCCGGGGCGCCTCCGGCGCCCGGCAATACCGCAGTGCAGCTCATTGAGGCTGCATTGGGAGGGAGAGGTGTACACTAATTGATTGATTAATTGTATAATTAAAATCAATAAAAGATTATCACAAAATATTTTCATAATCAATTGGCTAATCGCATAACTAAACCAGTAGTGCTTCATCCGAAGATGTATCTTTTAGAAATTTAATTAAATAAGTCATTTATAAAAAATTAAATAATTAATTGATTACTCAATAAATAATTAATCGATTAATCAATAAATACTTAATAGATGAAATGATTAATCAATAAATCAAAAATATCCTTGATAGCCACATCACTTGGTCACTCATGTCCAAATATTAGCTTCCCAGCTCAAAAGGTGCCTGAGATATTGGCCAAATGAGAAAGAAAATAAATAAATGATTAATAATGAAAATAAATAAATAATAATCATAAAAAAATTAAATTATTAATCAATTTGGTCAGAGAACACATAAACTACCACTATTTCATCAGAATCTGTAACTTAAAAAAAAAAAATTTTTTTGTCATTAATCGAATAATTAAATAATTAATCGATTAATTGATTAATTAATAAATCAAAAATATCCTTTGCAGCCAAATCACCTGGTCATTGGCATGTCCAAATATCAGCTTCCTAACTCAAAAGGTGCCTGAGTTAATAATGGTCAGAAGATAAATGAAATTTAATTAATTAAATAAGTACTTAATTAAACGCTAATAATTAAATAACTCCTCAATTAATTGATTATTCAAAAAACAAAAAATACCGTATTTGACAAAGGACTTGCTCACTACTGTGCCGAAATTTCAGCTTCCTAGCTCAAAGGATGGCTGAGATATCGTCCGGACAACCAAGAAAACAAACAAGAAACCAGAGTGAAAACTGAGTACTCTCTTTCAGCGTGCGTCACTGCCGAGCCCCCTTCGGTGCCCGGCAATGACGATTTGCAATGCCTGGAGGTGGCATAGGAAAGGAGCGGTGTACAACAAGTACACATACATTCAAAGTACACCGCCCCATGCCAAATAATTAAATATGCTGCAGCGCGGCATTGCCGGGGCGCCTCCGGCGCCCGGCAATACCGCAGTGCAGCTCATTAAGGCTGCATTGGGAGGGAGAGGTGTACACTAATTGATTGATTAATTGTATAATTAAAATCAATAAAAGATTATCACAAAATATTTTCATAATCAATTGGCTAATCGCATAACTAAACCACTAGTGCTTCATCCGAAGATGTATCTTTTAGAAATTTAATTAAATAAGTCATTTATAAAAAATTAAATAATTAATTGATTACTCAATAAATAATTAATCGATTAATCAATAAATAATTAATAGATGAAATGATTAATCAATAAATCAAAAATATCCTTGATAGCCACATCACTTAGTCACTTATGTCCAAATATTAGCTTCCCAGCTCAAAAGGTGCCTGAGATATTGGCCAAATGAGAAAGAAAATAAATAAATGATTAATAATGAAAATAAATAAATAATAATCATAAAAAAATTAAATTGGTAATCAATTTGGTCAGAGAACACATAAACTACCACTATTTCATCAGAATCTGTAACTTAAAAAAAAAAATTTTTTGGGTCATTAATCGAATAATTAAATAATTAATCGATTAATTGATTAATTAATAAATCAAAAATATCCTTTGCAGCCAAATCACCTGGTCATTGGCATGTCCAAATATCAGCTTCCTAACTCAAAAGGTGCCTGAGTTAATAATGGTCAGAAGAGAAATGAAATTTAATTAATTAAATAAGTACTTAATTAAACGCTAATAATTAAATAACTCCTCAATTAATTGATTATTCAAAAAACAAAAAATACCGTATTTGACAAAGGACTTGCTCACGACTGTGCCGAAATTTCAGCTTCCTAGCTCAAAGGATGGCTGAGATATCGTCCGGACAACCAAGAAAGAAAACAAACAAGTACAAATACATTCAAAGTACACCGCCCCATGCCAAATAATTAAATATGCTGCAGCGCGGCATTGCCGGGGCGCCTCAGGCGCCCGGCAATACCGCAGTGCAGCTCATTGAGGCTGCATTGGGAGGGAGACGTGTACACTAATTGATTGATTAATTGTATAATTAAAATCAATAAAAGATTATCACAAAATATTTTCATAATCAATTGGCTAATCGCATAACTAAACCACTAGTGCTTCATCCGAAGATGTATCTTTTAGAAATTTAATTAAATAAGTCATTTATAAAAAATTAAATAATTAATTGATTACTCAATAAATAATTAATCGATTAATCAATAAATAATTAATAGATGAAATGATTAATCAATAAATCAAAAATATCCTTGATAGCCACATCACTTGGTCACTCATGTCCAAATATTAGCTTCCCAGCTCAAAAGGTGCCTGAGATATTGGCCAAATGAGAAAGAAAATAAATAAATGATTAATAATGAAAATAAATAAATAATAATCATAAAAAAATTAAATTATTAATCAATTTGGTCAGAGAACACATAAACTACCACTATTTCATCAGAATCTGTAACTTTAAAAAAAAAAATTTTTTTGTCATTAATCGAATAATTAAATAATTAATCGATTAATTGATTAATTAATAAATCAAAAATATCCTTTGCAGCCAAATCACCTGGTCATTGGCATGTCCAAATATCAGCTTCCTAACTCAAAAGGTGCCTGAGTTAATAATGGTCAGAAGAGAAATGAAATTTAATTAATTAAATAAGTACTTAATTAAACGCTAATAATTAAATAACTCCTCAATTAATTGATTATTCAAAAAACAAAAAATACCGTATTTGACAAAGGACTTGCTCACTACTGTGCCGAAATTTCAGCTTCCTAGCTCAAAGGATGGCTGAGATATCGTCCGGACAACCAAGAAAACAAACAAACAAGAAACCAGAGTGAAAACTGAGTACTCTCTTTCAGCGTGCGTCACTGCCGAGCCCCCTTTGGTGCCCGGCAATGACGATTTGCAATGCCTGGAGATGGCATAGGAAAGGAGCGGTGTACAACAAACAAGAAACCAGAGTGAAAACTGAGTACTCTCTTTCAGCGTGCGTCACTGCCGAGCCCCCTTTGGTGCCCGGCAATGACGATTTGCAATGCCTGGAGATGGCATAGGAAAGGAGCGGTGTACAACAAACAAACAAGAAACCAGAGTGAAAACTGAGTACTCTCTTTCAGCGTGCGTCACTGCCGAGCCCCCTTTGGTGCCCGGCAATGACGATTTGCAATGCCTGGAGATGGCATAGGAAAGGAGCGGTGTACAACAAGAAAGAAAACAAGTACACATACATTCAAAGTACACCGCCCCATGCCAAATAATTAAATATGCTGCAGCGCGGCATTGCCGGGGCGCCTCTGGCGCCCGGCAATACCGCAGTGCAGCTCATTAAGGCTGCATTGGGAGGGAGGGGTGTACACTAATTGATTGATTAATTGTATAATTAAAATCAATAAAAGATTATCACAAAATATTTTCATAATCAATTGGCTAATCGCATAACTAAACCACTAGTGCTTCATCCGAAGATGTATCTTTTAGAAATTTAATTAAATAAGTCATTTATAAAAAATTAAATAATTAATTGATTACTCAATAAATAATTAATCGATTAATCAATAAATAATTAATAGATGAAATGATTAATCAATAAATCAAAAATATCCTTGATAGCCACATCACTTGGTCACTCATGTCCAAATATTAGCTTTCCAGCTCAAAAGGTGCCTGAGATATTGGCCAAATGAGAAAGAAAATAAATAAATGATTAATAATGAAAATAAATAAATAATAATCATAAAAAAATTAAATTATTAATCAATTTGGTCAGAGAACACATAAACTACCACTATTTCATCAGAATCTGTAACTTTAAAAAAAAAAATTTTTTTGTCATTAATCGAATAATTAAATAATTAATCGATTAATTGATTAATTAATAAATCAAAAATATCCTTTGCAGCCAAATCACCTGGTCATTGGCATGTCCAAATATCAGCTTCCTAACTCAAAAGGTGCCTGAGTTAATAATGGTCAGAAGAGAAATGAAATTTAATTAATTAAATAAGTACTTAATTAAACGCTAATAATTAAATAACTCCTCAATTAATTGATTATTCAAAAAACAAAAAATACCGTATTTGACAAAGGACTTGCTCACTACTGTGCCGAAATTTCAGCTTCCTAGCTCAAAGGATGGCTGAGATATCGTCCGGACAACCAAGAAAGAAAACAAACAAGTACACATACATTCAACGTACACCGCCCCCATGCCAAATAATTAAATATCCTACAGAGCGGCATTGCCGGGGCGCCTCCGGCGCCCGGCAATACCGCAGTGCAGCTCATTGAGGCTGCATTGGGAGGGAGAGGTGTACACTAATTGATTGATTAATTGTATAATTAAAATCAATAAAAGATTATCACAAAATATTTTCATAATCAATTGGCTAATAGCATAACTAAACCACTAGTGCTTCATCCGAAGATGTATCTTTCAGAAATTTAATTAAATAAGTCATTAATAAAAAATTAAATAATTAATTGATTACTCAATAAATAATTAATCGATTAATCAATAAATAATTAATCGATTAAATGATTAATCAATAAATCAAAAATATCCTTGATAGCCACATCACTTGGTCACTCATGTCCAAATATTAGCTTCCCAGCTCAAAAGGTGCCTGAGATATTGGCCAAATGAGAAAGAAAATAAATAAATGATTAATAATGAAAATAAATAAATAATAATCATAAAAAAATTAAATTATTAATCAATTTGGTCAGAGAACACATAAACTACCACTATTTCATCAGAATCTGTAACTTAAAAAAAAAAAATTTTTTTGTCATTAATCGAATAATTAAATAATTAATCGATTAATTGATTAATTAATAAATCAAAAATATCCTTTGCAGCCAAATCACCTGGTCATTGGCATGTCCAAATATCAGCTTCCTAACTCAAAAGGTGCTGAGTTAATGGTCAGAAGAGAAAGGAAATTTGATTAGTTAAATAAGTACTTAATTAATCGCTAATAATTAAGTAACTCCTCAATTTATTGATTAATCAAAAAAAAAAAATACCGTTTTTGACAAAGGACTTGCTCACTATTGTGCCGAAATTTCAGCTTCCTAGCTCAAAGGATGGCTGAGATATCGTCCGGACAAACAAACAAGAAAGAAAACAAGAAAACAAACAAGTACACATTCATTCAAAGTACACCGCCCCATGCCAAATAATTAAATATGCTGCAGCGCGGCATTGCCGGGGCGCCTCCGGCACCCGGCAATACCGCAGTGCAGCTCATTGAGGCTGCATTGGGAGGGAGAGGTGTACACTAATTGATTGATTAATTGTATAATTAAAATCAATAAAAGATTATCACAAAATATTTTCATAATCAATTGGCTAATCGCATAACTAAACCAGTAGTGCTTCATCCGAAGATGTATCTTTTAGAAATTTAATTAAATAAGTCATTTATAAAAAATTAAATAATTAATTGATTACTCAATAAATAATTAATCGATTAATCAATAAATACTTAATAGATGAAATGATTAATCAATAAATAAAAAATATCCTTGATAGCCACATCACTTGGTCACTCATGTCCAAATATTAGCTTCCCAGCTCAAAAGGTGCCTGAGATATTGGCCAAATGAGAAAGAAAATAAATAAATGATTAATAATGAAAATAAATAAATAATAATCATAAAAAAATTAAATTATTAACCAATTTGGTGAGAGAACACATAAACTACCACTATTTCATCAGAATCTGTAACTTAAAAAAAAAAATTTTTTGTCATTAATCGAATAATTAAATAATTAATCGATTAATTGATTAATTAATAAATCAAAAATATCCTTTGCAGCCAAATCACCTGGTCATTGGCATGTCCAAATATCAGCTTCCTAACTCAAAAGGTGCCTGAGTTAATAATGGTCAGAAGAGAAATGAAATTTAATTAATTAAATAAGTACTTAATTAAACGCTAATAATTAAATAACTCCTCAATTAATTGATTATTCAAAAAACAAAAAATACCGTATTTGACAAAGGACTTGCTCACTACTGTGCCGAAATTTCAGCTTCCTAGCTCAAAGGATGGCTGAGATATCGCCCGGACAAACAAACAAGAAAACAAACAAACAAGAAAGAAACCAGAGTGAAAACTGAGTACTCTCTTTCAGCGTGCGTCACTGCCGAGCCCCCTTTGGTGCCCGTCAATGACGATTTGCAATGCCTGGAGATGGCATAGGAAAGGAGCGGTGTACAACAAGAAAGAAACCAGAGTGAAAACTGAGTACTCTCTTTCAGCGTGCGTCACTGCCGAGCCCCCTTTGGTGCCCGGCAATGACGATTTGCAATGCCTGGAGATGGCATAGGAAAGGAGCGGTGTACAACAAGACAAGTACACATACATTCAAAGTACACCGCCCCATGCCAAATAATTAAATATGCTGCAGCGCGGCATTGCCGGGGCGCCTCTGGCGCCCGGCAATACCGCAGTGCAGCTCATTGAGGCTGCATTGGGAGGGAGAGGTGTACACTAATTGATTGATTAATTGTATAATTAAAATCAATAAAAGATTATCACAAAATATTTTCAAAATCAATTGGCTAATCGCATAACTAAACCACTGGTGCTTCATCCGAAGATGTATCTTTTAGAAATTTAATTAAATAAGTCATTTATAAAAAATTCATTGATTACTCAATAAATAATTAATCGATTAATCAATAAATAATTAATAGATGAAATGATTAATCAATAAATCAAAAATATCCTTGATAGCCACATCACTTGGTCACTCATGTCCAAATATTAGCTTCCCAGCTCAAAAGGTGCCTGAGATATTGGCCAAATGAGAAAGAAAATAAATAAATGATTAATAATGAATATAAATAAATAATAATCATAAAAAAATTAAATTATTAATCAATTTGGTCAGAGAACACATAAACTACCACTATTTCATCAGAATCTGTAACTTAAAAAAAAAAAATTTTTTTTGTCATTAATCGAATAATTAAATAATTAATCGATTAATTGATTAATTAATAAATCAAAAATATCATTTGCAGCCAAATCACCTGGTCATTGGCATGTCCAAATATCAGCTTCCTAACTCAAAAGGTGCCTGAGTTAATGGTCAGAAGAGAAAGGAAATTTAATTAATTAAATAAGTACTTAATTAATCGCTAATAATTAAATAACTCCTCAATTTATTGATTAATCAAAAAAAAAAAAATACCGTTTTTGACAAAGGACTTTCTCACTATTGTGCCAAAATTTCAGCTTCCTAGCTCAAAGGATGGCTGAGATATCGCCCGGACAACCAAGAAAGAAAACAAACAAACAAACAAGTACACATACATTCAAAGTACACCGCCCCCATGCCAAATAATGAAATATCCTACAGCGCGGCATTGCCGGGGCGCCTCCGGCACCCGGCAATACCGCAGTGCACCTCATAGAGGCTGCGTTGGGAGGAAGAGGTGTTCGCTAATTGTTGATTAATTGTATAATTCAAATCAATAAAAGATTATCACAAAATATTTTCTTAATCAATTGGCTAATAGCATAACTAAACCAGTAGTGCTTCATCCGAAGATGTATCTTTTAGAAATTTTATTAAATGTCATTAATAAAAAATTAAATAATTAATTGATTAATCAATAAATAATTAATCAATTAATCAATAAATAATTAAGCAATTAAATGATAAATCAATAAATCAAAAATATCCTTGATAGCCACATCACTTGGTCACTGTCATGTCCAAATATTAGCTTCCCAGCTCAAAAGGTGCCTGAGATATTGGCCAAATGAGAAAGAAAATAAATGAATGATTAATAATGAAAATAAATAAATAATAATCATAAAAAAATAAATTATTAATCAATTCGGTCGGAGAACACATAAACCACCACCATTTCATCAGAATGTGTAACTTAAAAAAAAAAAATTTTTTTGTCATTAATCGAATAATTAAATAATTAATCGATTAATTGATTAATTAATAAATCAAAAATAGCATTTGCAGCCAAATCACCTGGTCATTGGCATGTCCAAATATCAGCTTCCTAACTCAAAAGGTGCCTGAGTTAATGGTCAGAAGAGAAAGGAAATTTAATTAATTAAATAAGTACTTAATTAAACGCTAATAAATAAATAACTCCTCAATTAATTGATTAATCAAAAAACAAAAAATACCGTTTTTGACAAATGACGTGCTCACTATTCTGCCGAAATTTCAGCTTCTCAGCTTGAAGGATGGCTGAGATATCACCCGGACAACCAAGAAAGCAAGAAAACAAACAAACAAACAAACAAGAAACCAGAGTGAAAACTGAGTACTCTCTTTCAGCGTGCGTCACTGCCGAGCCCCCTTCGGTGCCCGGCAATGACGATTTGCAATGCCTGGAGGTGGCATAGGAAAGGAGCGGTGTACAACAAGAAACCAGAGTGAAAACTGAGTACTCTCTTTCAGCGTGCGTCACTGCCGAGCCCCCTTTGGTGCCCGGCAATGACGATTTGCAATGCCTGGAGATGGCATAGGAAAGGAGCGGTGTACAACAAACAAACAACCAAGAAAACAAACAAACAAGAAACCAGAGTGAAAACTGAGTACTCTCTTTCAGCGTGCGTCACTGCCGAGCCCCCTTTGGTGCCCGGCAATGACGATTTGCAATGCCTGGAGATGGCATAGGAAAGGAGCGGTGTACAACAAGTACACATACATTCAAAGTACACCGCCCCATGCCAAATAATTAAATATGCTGCAGCGCGGCATTGCCGGGGCGCCT
This sequence comes from Myxine glutinosa, assembly GCF_964187855.1. Classification (NCBI taxonomy): domain Eukaryota; kingdom Metazoa; phylum Chordata; class Myxini; order Myxiniformes; family Myxinidae; genus Myxine; species Myxine glutinosa. The sequence goes on from NC_136271.1 coordinate 40,630,915, forward strand.
CTGGCGCCCGGCAATACCGCAGTGCAGCTCATTGAGACTGCATTGGGAGGGAGAGGTGCACACTAATTGATTGATTAATTGTATAATTAAAATCAATAAAAGATTATCACAAAATATTTTCATAATCAATTGGCTAATCGCATAACTAAACCACTAGTGCTTCATCCGAAGATGTATCTTTTAGAAATTTAATTAAATGTCATTTATAAAAAATTAAATAATTAATTGATTACTCAATAAATAATTAATCGATTAATCAATAAATAATTAATAGATGAAATGATTAATCAATAAATCAAAAATATCCTTGATAGCCACATCACTTGGTCACTCATGTCCCAATATTAGCTTCCCAGCTCAAAAGGTGCCTGAGATATTGGCCAAATGAGAAAGAAAATAAATAAATGATTAATAATGAAAGTAAATAAATAATAATCATAAAAAAATTAAATTATTAATCAATTTGGTCAGAGAACACATAAACTACCACTATTTCATCAGAATCTGTAACTTTAAAAAAAAATTTTTTTGGGACATTAATCGAATAATTAAATAATTAATCGATTAATTGATTAATTAATAAATCAAAAATATCCTTTGCAGCCAAATCACCTGGTCATTGGCATGTCCAAATATCAGCTTCCTAACTCAAAAGGTGCCTGAGTTAATGGTCAGAAGAGAAAGGAAATTTGATTAATTAAATAAGTACTTAATTAATCGCTAATAATTAAATAACTCCTCAATTTATTGATTAATCAAAAAAATAATAATACCGTTTTTGACAAACGACTTGCTGACTACTGTGCCAAAATTTCAGCTTCCTCGCTCAAAGGATGGCTGAGATATCGCCCGGACAAACAAGCAAGAAAACAAGAAAACAAACAAGAAAACAAACAAGTACACATACATTCAAAGTACACCGCCCCATGCCAAATAATTAAATATGCTGCAGCGCGGCATTGCCGGGGCGCCTCCGGCGCCCGGCAATACCGCAGTGCAGCTCATTGAGGCTGCATTGGGAGGGAGAGGTGTACACTAATTGATTGATTAATTGTATAATTAAAATCAATAAAAGATTATCACAAAATATTTTCATAATCAATTGGCTAATCGCATAACTAAAGCAGTAGTGCTTTGTCCGAAGATGTATCTTTTAGAAATTTAATTAAATAAGTCATTTATAAAAAATTAAATAATTAATTGATTACTCAATAAATAATTAATCGATTAATCAATAAATACTTAATAGATGAAATGATTAATCAATAAATCAAAAATATCCTTGATAGCCACATCACTTGGTCACTCATGTCCAAATATTAGCTTCCCAGCTCAAAAGGTACCTGAGATATTGGCCAAATGAGAAAGAAAATAAATAAATGATTAATAATGAAAATAAATAAATAATAATCATAAAAAAATTAAATTATTAATCAATTTGGTCAGAGAACACATAAACTACCACTATTTCATCAGAATCTGTAACTTTAAAAAAAAAATTTTTTTTGTCATTAATCGAATAATTAAATAATTAATCGATTAATTGATTAATTAATAAATCAAAAATATCCTTTGCAGCCAAATCACCTGGTCATTGGCATGTCCAAATATCAGCTTCCTAACTCAAAAGGTGCCTGAGTTAATAATGGTCAGAAGATAAATGAAATTTAATTAATTAAATAAGTACTTAATTAAACGCTAATAATTAAATAACTCCTCAATTAATTGATTATTCAAAAAACAAAAAATACCGTATTTGACAAAGGACTTGCTCACTACTGTGCCAAAATTTCAGCTTCCTAGCTCAAAGGATGGCTGAGATATCGTCCGGACAACCAAGAAAACAAACAAACAAGAAAGAAACCAGAGTGAAAACTGAGTACTCTCTTTCAGCGTGCGTCACTGCCGAGCCCCCTTTGGTGCCCGGCAATGACGATTTGCAATGCCTGGAGATGGCATAGGAAAGGAGCGGTGTACAACAAGTACACATACATTCAAAGTACACCGCCCCATGCCAAATAATTAAATATGCTGCAGCGCGGCATTGCCGGGGCGCCTCCGGCGCCCGGCAATACCGCAGTGCAGCTCATTAAGGCTGCATTGGGAGGGAGAGGTGTACACTAATTGATTGATTAATTGTATAATTAAAATCAATAAAAGATTATCACAAAATATTTTCATAATCAATTGGCTAATCGCATAACTAAACCACTAGTGCTTCATCCGAAGATGTATCTTTTAGAAATTTAATTAAATAAGTCATTTATAAAAAATTAAATAATTAATTGATTACTCAATAAATAATTAATCGATTAATCAATAAATAATTAATAGATGAAATGATTAATCAATAAATCAAAAATATCCTTGATAGCCACATCACTTGGTCACTTATGTCCAAATATTAGCTTCCCAGCTCAAAAGGTGCCTGAGATATTGGCCAAATGAGAAAGAAAATAAATAAATGATTAATAATGAAAATAAATAAATAATAATCATAAAAAAATTAAATTGGTAATCAATTTGGTCAGAGAACACATAAACTACCACTATTTCATCAGAATCTGTAACTTTAAAAAAAAAATTTTTTGGGTCATTAATCGAATAATTAAATAATTAATCGATTAATTGATTAATTAATAAATCAAAAATATCCTTTGCAGCCAAATCACCTGGTCATTGGCATGTCCAAATATCAGCTTCCTAACTCAAAAGGTGCCTGAGTTAATAATGGTCAGAAGAGAAATGAAATTTAATTAATTAAATAAGTACTTAATTAAACGCTAATAATTAAATAACTCCTCAATTAATTGATTATTCAAAAAACAAAAAATACCGTATTTGACAAAGGACTTGCTCACGACTGTGCCGAAATTTCAGCTTCCTAGCTCAAAGGATGGCTGAGATATCGTCCGGACAACCAAGAAAGCAAGAAAACAAACAAACAAGAAACCAGAGTGAAAACTGAGTACTCTCTTTCAGCGTGCGTCACTGCCGAGCCCCCTTTGGTGCCCGGCAATGACGATTTGCAATGCCTGGAGATGGCATAGGAAAGGAGCGGTGTACAACAAGTACACATACATTCAAAGTACACCGCCCCATGCCAAATAATTAAATATGCTGCAGCGCGGCATTGCCGGGGCGCCTCCGGCGCCCGGCAATACCGCAGTGCAGCTCATTGAGGCTGCATTGGGAGGGAGAGGTGTACACTAATTGATTGATTAATTGTATAATTAAAATCAATAAAAGATTATCACAAAATATTTTCATAATCAATTGGCTAATCGCATAACTAAACCAGTAGTGCTTTATCCGAAGATGTATCTTTTAGAAATTTAATTAAATAAGTCATTTATAAAAAATTAAATAATTAATTGATTACTCAATAAATAATTAATCGATTAATCAATAAATACTTAATAGATGAAATGATTAATCAATAAATCAAAAATATCCTTGATAGCCACATCACTTGGTCACTCATGTCCAAATATTAGCTTCCCAGCTCAAAAGGTGCCTGAGATATTGGCCAAATGAGAAAGAAAATAAATAAATGATTAATAATGAAAATAAATAAATAATAATCATAAAAAATTAAATTATTAATCAATTTGGTCAGAGAACACATAAACTACCACTATTTCATCAGAATCTGTAACTTAAAAAAAAAAAATTTTTTTGTCATTAATCGAATAATTAAATAATTAATCGATTAATTGATTAATTAATAAATCAAAAATATCCTTTGCAGCCAAATCACCTGGTCATTGGCATGTCCAAATATCAGCTTCCTAACTCAAAAGGTGCCTGAGTTAATAATGGTCAGAAGATAAATGAAATTTAATTAATTAAATAAGTACTTAATTAAACGCTAATAATTAAATAACTCCTCAATTAATTGATTATTCAAAAAACAAAAAATACCGTATTTGACAAAGGACTTGCTCACTACTGTGCCGAAATTTCAGCTTCCTAGCTCAAAGGATGGCTGAGATATCGTCCGGACAACCAAGAAAGAAAACAAGAAACCAGAGTGAAAACTGAGTACTCTCTTTCAGCGTGCGTCACTGCCGAGCCCCCTTTGGTGCCCGGCAATGACGATTTGCAATGCCTGGAGATGGCATAGGAAAGGAGCGGTGTACAACAAGTACACATACATTCAAAGTACACCGCCCCATGCCAAATAATTAAATATGCTGCAGCGCGGCATTGCCGGGGCGCCTCCGGCGCCCGGCAATACCGCAGTGCAGCTCATTGAGGCTGCATTGGGAGGGAGAGGTGTACACTAATTGATTGATTAATTGTATAATTAAAATCAATAAAAGATTATCACAAAATATTTTCATAATCAATTGGCTAATCGCATAACTAAACCAGTAGTGCTTCATCCGAAGATGTATCTTTTAGAAATTTAATTAAATAAGTCATTTATAAAAAATTAAATAATTAATTGATTACTCAATAAATAATTAATCGATTAATCAATAAATACTTAATAGATGAAATGATTAATCAATAAATCAAAAATATCCTTGATAGCCACATCACTTGGTCACTCATGTCCAAATATTAGCTTCCCAGCTCAAAAGGTGCCTGAGATATTGGCCAAATGAGAAAGAAAATAAATAAATGATTAATAATGAAAATAAATAAATAATAATCATAAAAAAATTAAATTATTAATCAATTTGGTCAGAGAACACATAAACTACCACTATTTCATCAGAATCTGTAACTTAAAAAAAAAAAATTTTTTTGTCATTAATCGAATAATTAAATAATTAATCGATTAATTGATTAATTAATAAATCAAAAATATCCTTTGCAGCCAAATCACCTGGTCATTGGCATGTCCAAATATCAGCTTCCTAACTCAAAAGGTGCCTGAGTTAATAATGGTCAGAAGATAAATGAAATTTAATTAATTAAATAAGTACTTAATTAAACGCTAATAATTAAATAACTCCTCAATTAATTGATTATTCAAAAAACAAAAAATACCGTATTTGACAAAGGACTTGCTCACTACTGTGCCGAAATTTCAGCTTCCTAGCTCAAAGGATGGCTGAGATATCGTCCGGACAACCAAGAAAACAAGAAAACAAACAAGAAACCAGAGTGAAAACTGAGTACTCTCTTTCAGCGTGCGTCACTGCCGAGCCCCCTTCGGTGCCCGGCAATGACGATTTGCAATGCCTGGAGGTGGCATAGGAAAGGAGCGGTGTACAACAAACAAGAAACCAGAGTGAAAACTGAGTACTCTCTTTCAGCGTGCGTCACTGCCGAGCCCCCTTTGGTGCCCGGCAATGACGATTTGCAATGCCTGGAGATGGCATAGGAAAGGAGCGGTGTACAACAAGTACACATACATTCAAAGTACACCGCCCCATGCCAAATAATTAAATATGCTGCAGCGCGGCATTGCCGGGGCGCCTCCGGCGCCCGGCAATACCGCAGTGCAGCTCATTGAGGCTGCATTGGGAGGGAGAGGTGTACACTAATTGATTGATTAATTGTATAATTAAAATCAATAAAAGATTATCACAAAATATTTTCATAATCAATTGGCTAATCGCATAACTAAACCAGTAGTGCTTCATCCGAAGATGTATCTTTTAGAAATTTAATTAAATAAGTCATTTATAAAAAATTAAATAATTAATTGATTACTCAATAAATAATTAATCGATTAATCAATAAATACTTAATAGATGAAATGATTAATCAATAAATCAAAAATATCCTTGATAGCCACATCACTTGGTCACTCATGTCCAAATATTAGCTTCCCAGCTCAAAAGGTGCCTGAGATATTGGCCAAATGAGAAAGAAAATAAATAAATGATTAATAATGAAAATAAATAAATAATAATCATAAAAAAATTAAATTATTAATCAATTTGGTCAGAGAACACATAAACTACCACTATTTCATCAGAATCTGTAACTTAAAAAAAAAAAATTTTTTTGTCATTAATCGAATAATTAAATAATTAATCGATTAATTGATTAATTAATAAATCAAAAATATCCTTTGCAGCCAAATCACCTGGTCATTGGCATGTCCAAATATCAGCTTCCTAACTCAAAAGGTGCCTGAGTTAATAATGGTCAGAAGATAAATGAAATTTAATTAATTAAATAAGTACTTAATTAAACGCTAATAATTAAATAACTCCTCAATTAATTGATTATTCAAAAAACAAAAAATACCGTATTTGAGAAAGGACTTGCTCACTACTGTGCCGAAATTTCAGCTTCCTAGCTCAAAGGATGGCTGAGATATCGTCCGGACAACCAAGAAAGAAAACAAACAAGCAAGAAAACAAACAAACAAGAAACCAGAGTGAAAACTGAGTACTCTCTTTCAGCGTGCGTCACTGCCGAGCCCCCTTTGGTGCCCGGCAATGACGATTTGCAATGCCTGGAGATGGCATAGGAAAGGAGCGGTGTACAACAAGTACACATACATTCAAAGTACACCGCCCCATGCCAAATAATTAAATATGCTGCAGCGCGGCATTGCCGGGGCGCCTCCGGCGCCCGGCAATACCGCAGTGCAGCTCATTGAGGCTGCATTGGGAGGGAGAGGTGTACACTAATTGATTGATTAATTGTATAATTAAAATCAATAAAAGATTATCACAAAATATTTTCATAATCAATTGGCTAATCGCATAACTAAACCAGTAGTGCTTCATCCGAAGATGTATCTTTTAGAAATTTAATTAAATAAGTCATTTATAAAAAATTAAATAATTAATTGATTACTCAATAAATAATTAATCGATTAATCAATAAATACTTAATAGATGAAATGATTAATCAATAAATCAAAAATATCCTTGATAGCCACATCACTTGGTCACTCATGTCCAAATATTAGCTTCCCAGCTCAAAAGGTGCCTGAGATATTGGCCAAATGAGAAAGAAAATAAATAAATGATTAATAATGAAAATAAATAAATAATAATCATAAAAAAATTAAATTATTAATCAATTTGGTCAGAGAACACATAAACTACCACTATTTCATCAGAATCTGTAACTTAAAAAAAAAAAATTTTTTTGTCATTAATCGAATAATTAAATAATTAATCGATTAATTGATTAATTAATAAATCAAAAATATCCTTTGCAGCCAAATCACCTGGTCATTGGCATGTCCAAATATCAGCTTCCTAACTCAAAAGGTGCCTGAGTTAATAATGGTCAGAAGATAAATGAAATTTAATTAATTAAATAAGTACTTAATTAAACGCTAATAATTAAATAACTCCTCAATTAATTGATTATTCAAAAAACAAAAAATACCGTATTTGACAAAGGACTTGCTCACTACTGTGCCGAAATTTCAGCTTCCTAGCTCAAAGGATGGCTGAGATATCGTCCGGACAACCAAGAAAGAAAACAAACAAGCAAGAAAACAAACAAACAAGAAACCAGAGTGAAAACTGAGTACTCTCTTTCAGCGTGCGTCACTGCCGAGCCCCCTTTGGTGCCCGGCAATGACGATTTGCAATGCCTGGAGATGGCATAGGAAAGGAGCGGTGTACAACAAGTACACATACATTCAAAGTACACCGCCCCATGCCAAATAATTAAATATGCTGCAGCGCGGCATTGCCGGGGCGCCTCCGGCGCCCGGCAATACCGCAGTGCAGCTCATTGAGGCTGCATTGGGAGGGAGAGGTGTACACTAATTGATTGATTAATTGTATAATTAAAATCAATAAAAGATTATCACAAAATATTTTCATAATCAATTGGCTAATCGCATAACTAAACCAGTAGTGCTTCATCCGAAGATGTATCTTTTAGAAATTTAATTAAATAAGTCATTTATAAAAAATTAAATAATTAATTGATTACTCAATAAATAATTAATCGATTAATCAATAAATACTTAATAGATGAAATGATTAATCAATAAATCAAAAATATCCTTGATAGCCACATCACTTGGTCACTCATGTCCAAATATTAGCTTCCCAGCTCAAAAGGTGCCTGAGATATTGGCCAAATGAGAAAGAAAATAAATAAATGATTAATAATGAAAATAAATAAATAATAATCATAAAAAAATTAAATTATTAATCAATTTGGTCAGAGAACACATAAACTACCACTATTTCATCAGAATCTGTAACTTAAAAAAAAAAAATTTTTTTGTCATTAATCGAATAATTAAATAATTAATCGATTAATTGATTAATTAATAAATCAAAAATATCCTTTGCAGCCAAATCACCTGGTCATTGGCATGTCCAAATATCAGCTTCCTAACTCAAAAGGTGCCTGAGTTAATAATGGTCAGAAGATAAATGAAATTTAATTAATTAAATAAGTACTTAATTAAACGCTAATAATTAAATAACTCCTCAATTAATTGATTATTCAAAAAACAAAAAATACCGTATTTGACAAAGGACTTGCTCACTACTGTGCCGAAATTTCAGCTTCCTAGCTCAAAGGATGGCTGAGATATCGTCCGGACAACCAAGAAAGAAAACAAACAAGCAAGAAAACAAACAAACAAGAAACCAGAGTGAAAACTGAGTACTCTCTTTCAGCGTGCGTCACTGCCGAGCCCCCTTTGGTGCCCGGCAATGACGATTTGCAATGCCTGGAGATGGCATAGGAAAGGAGCGGTGTACAACAAGTACACATACATTCAAAGTACACCGCCCCATGCCAAATAATTAAATATGCTGCAGCGCGGCATTGCCGGGGCGCCTCCGGCGCCCGGCAATACCGCAGTGCAGCTCATTGAGGCTGCATTGGGAGGGAGAGGTGTACACTAATTGATTGATTAATTGTATAATTAAAATCAATAAAAGATTATCACAAAATATTTTCATAATCAATTGGCTAATCGCATAACTAAACCAGTAGTGCTTCATCCGAAGATGTATCTTTTAGAAATTTAATTAAATAAGTCATTTATAAAAAATTAAATAATTAATTGATTACTCAATAAATAATTAATCGATTAATCAATAAATACTTAATAGATGAAATGATTAATCAATAAATCAAAAATATCCTTGATAGCCACATCACTTGGTCACTCATGTCCAAATATTAGCTTCCCAGCTCAAAAGGTGCCTGAGATATTGGCCAAATGAGAAAGAAAATAAATAAATGATTAATAATGAAAATAAATAAATAATAATCATAAAAAAATTAAATTATTAATCAATTTGGTCAGAGAACACATAAACTACCAGTATTTCATCAGAATCTGTAACTTAAAAAAAAAAATTTTTTTTGTCATTAATCGAATAATTAAATAATTAATCGATTAATTGATTAATTAATAAATCAAAAATATCCTTTGCAGCCAAATCACCTGGTCATTGGCATGTCCAAATATCAGCTTCCTAACTCAAAAGGTGCCTGAGTTAATAATGGTCAGAAGAGAAATGAAATTTAATTAATTAAATAAGTACTTAATTAAACGCTAATAATTAAATAACTCCTCAATTAATTGATTATTCAAAAAACAAAAAATACCGTATTTGACAAAGGACTTGCTCACTACTGTGCCGAAATTTCAGCTTCCTAGCTCAAAGGATGGCTGAGATATCGTCCGGACAACCAAGAAAGAAAACAAACAAGCAAGAAAACAAACAAACAAGAAACCAGAGTGAAAACTGAGTACTCTCTTTCAGCGTGCGTCACTGCCGAGCCCCCTTTGGTGCCCGGCAATGACGATTTGCAATGCCTGGAGATGGCATAGGAAAGGAGCGGTGTACAACAAGTACACATACATTCAAAGTACACCGCCCCATGCCAAATAATTAAATATGCTGCAGCGCGGCATTGCCGGGGCGCCTCCGGCGCCCGGCAATACCGCAGTGCAGCTCATTGAGGCTGCATTGGGAGGGAGAGGTGTACACTAATTGATTGATTAATTGTATAATTAAAATCAATAAAAGATTATCACAAAATATTTTCATAATCAATTGGCTAATCGCATAACTAAACCAGTAGTGCTTCATCCGAAGATGTATCTTTTAGAAATTTAATTAAATAAGTCATTTATAAAAAATTAAATAATTAATTGATTACTCAATAAATAATTAATCGATTAATCAATAAATACTTAATAGATGAAATGATTAATCAATAAATCAAAAATATCCTTGATAGCCACATCACTTGGTCACTCATGTCCAAATATTAGCTTCCCAGCTCAAAAGGTGCCTGAGATATTGGCCAAATGAGAAAGAAAATAAATAAATGATTAATAATGAAAATAAATAAATAATAATCATAAAAAAATTAAATTATTAATCAATTTGGTCAGAGAACACATAAACTACCACTATTTCATCAGAATCTGTAACTTAAAAAAAAAAAATTTTTTTGTCATTAATCGAATAATTAAATAATTAATCGATTAATTGATTAATTAATAAATCAAAAATATCCTTTGCAGCCAAATCACCTGGTCATTGGCATGTCCAAATATCAGCTTCCTAACTCAAAAGGTGCCTGAGTTAATAATGGTCAGAAGATAAATGAAATTTAATTAATTAAATAAGTACTTAATTAAACGCTAATAATTAAATAACTCCTCAATTAATTGATTATTCAAAAAACAAAAAATACCGTATTTGACAAAGGACTTGCTCACTACTGTGCCGAAATTTCAGCTTCCTAGCTCAAAGGATGGCTGAGATATCGTCCGGACAACCAAGAAAACAAGAAAACAAACAAGAAACCAGAGTGAAAACTGAGTACTCTCTTTCAGCGTGCGTCACTGCCGAGCCCCCTTCGGTGCCCGGCAATGACGATTTGCAATGCCTGGAGGTGGCATAGGAAAGGAGCGGTGTACAACAAACAAGAAACCAGAGTGAAAACTGAGTACTCTCTTTCAGCGTGCGTCACTGCCGAGCCCCCTTTGGTGCCCGGCAATGACGATTTGCAATGCCTGGAGATGGCATAGGAAAGGAGCGGTGTACAACAAGTACACATACATTCAAAGTACACCGCCCCATGCCAAATAATTAAATATGCTGCAGCGCGGCATTGCCGGGGCGCCTCCGGCGCCCGGCAATACCGCAGTGCAGCTCATTGAGGCTGCATTGGGAGGGAGAGGTGTACACTAATTGATTGATTAATTGTATAATTAAAATCAATAAAAGATTATCACAAAATATTTTCATAATCAATTGGCTAATCGCATAACTAAACCAGTAGTGCTTCATCCGAAGATGTATCTTTTAGAAATTTAATTAAATAAGTCATTTATAAAAAATTAAATAATTAATTGATTACTCAATAAATAATTAATCGATTAATCAATAAATACTTAATAGATGAAATGATTAATCAATAAATCAAAAATATCCTTGATAGCCACATCACTTGGTCACTCATGTCCAAATATTAGCTTCCCAGCTCAAAAGGTGCCTGAGATATTGGCCAAATGAGAAAGAAAATAAATAAATGATTAATAATGAAAATAAATAAATAATAATCATAAAAAAATTAAATTATTAATCAATTTGGTCAGAGAACACATAAACTACCACTATTTCATCAGAATCTGTAACTTAAAAAAAAAAAATTTTTTTGTCATTAATCGAATAATTAAATAATTAATCGATTAATTGATTAATTAATAAATCAAAAATATCCTTTGCAGCCAAATCACCTGGTCATTGGCATGTCCAAATATCAGCTTCCTAACTCAAAAGGTGCCTGAGTTAATAATGGTCAGAAGATAAATGAAATTTAATTAATTAAATAAGTACTTAATTAAACGCTAATAATTAAATAACTCCTCAATTAATTGATTATTCAAAAAACAAAAAATACCGTATTTGACAAAGGACTTGCTCACTACTGTGCCGAAATTTCAGCTTCCTAGCTCAAAGGATGGCTGAGATATCGTCCGGACAACCAAGAAAGAAAACAAACAAGCAAGAAAACAAACAAACAAGAAACCAGAGTGAAAACTGAGTACTCTCTTTCAGCGTGCGTCACTGCCGAGCCCCCTTTGGTGCCCGGCAATGACGATTTGCAATGCCTGGAGATGGCATAGGAAAGGAGCGGTGTACAACAAGTACACATACATTCAAAGTACACCGCCCCATGCCAAATAATTAAATATGCTGCAGCGCGGCATTGCCGGGGCGCCTCCGGCGCCCGGCAATACCGCAGTGCAGCTCATTGAGGCTGCATTGGGAGGGAGAGGTGTACACTAATTGATTGATTAATTGTATAATTAAAATCAATAAAAGATTATCACAAAATATTTTCATAATCAATTGGCTAATCGCATAACTAAACCAGTAGTGCTTCATCCGAAGATGTATCTTTTAGAAATTTAATTAAATAAGTCATTTATAAAAAATTAAATAATTAATTGATTACTCAATAAATAATTAATCGATTAATCAATAAATACTTAATAGATGAAATGATTAATCAATAAATCAAAAATATCCTTGATAGCCACATCACTTGGTCACTCATGTCCAAATATTAGCTTCCCAGCTCAAAAGGTGCCTGAGATATTGGCCAAATGAGAAAGAAAATAAATAAATGATTAATAATGAAAATAAATAAATAATAATCATAAAAAAATTAAATTATTAATCAATTTGGTCAGAGAACACATAAACTACCACTATTTCATCAGAATCTGTAACTTAAAAAAAAAAAATTTTTTTGTCATTAATCGAATAATTAAATAATTAATCGATTAATTGATTAATTAATAAATCAAAAATATCCTTTGCAGCCAAATCACCTGGTCATTGGCATGTCCAAATATCAGCTTCCTAACTCAAAAGGTGCCTGAGTTAATAATGGTCAGAAGATAAATGAAATTTAATTAATTAAATAAGTACTTAATTAAACGCTAATAATTAAATAACTCCTCAATTAATTGATTATTCAAAAAACAAAAAATACCGTATTTGACAAAGGACTTGCTCACTACTGTGCCGAAATTTCAGCTTCCTAGCTCAAAGGATGGCTGAGATATCGTCCGGACAACCAAGAAAGAAAACAAACAAGCAAGAAAACAAACAAACAAGAAACCAGAGTGAAAACTGAGTACTCTCTTTCAGCGTGCGTCACTGCCGAGCCCCCTTTGGTGCCCGGCAATGACGATTTGCAATGCCTGGAGATGGCATAGGAAAGGAGCGGTGTACAACAAGTACACATACATTCAAAGTACACCGCCCCATGCCAAATAATTAAATATGCTGCAGCGCGGCATTGCCGGGGCGCCTCCGGCGCCCGGCAATACCGCAGTGCAGCTCATTGAGGCTGCATTGGGAGGGAGAGGTGTACACTAATTGATTGATTAATTGTATAATTAAAATCAATAAAAGATTATCACAAAATATTTTCATAATCAATTGGCTAATCGCATAACTAAACCAGTAGTGCTTCATCCGAAGATGTATCTTTTAGAAATTTAATTAAATAAGTCATTTATAAAAAATTAAATAATTAATTGATTACTCAATAAATAATTAATCGATTAATCAATAAATACTTAATAGATGAAATGATTAATCAATAAATCAAAAATATCCTTGATAGCCACATCACTTGGTCACTCATGTCCAAATATTAGCTTCCCAGCTCAAAAGGTGCCTGAGATATTGGCCAAATGAGAAAGAAAATAAATAAATGATTAATAATGAAAATAAATAAATAATAATCATAAAAAAATTAAATTATTAATCAATTTGGTCAGAGAACACATAAACTACCAGTATTTCATCAGAATCTGTAACTTAAAAAAAAAAAATTTTTTTGTCATTAATCGAATAATTAAATAATTAATCGATTAATTGATTAATTAATAAATCAAAAATATCCTTTGCAGCCAAATCACCTGGTCATTGGCATGTCCAAATATCAGCTTCCTAACTCAAAAGGTGCCTGAGTTAATAATGGTCAGAAGAGAAATGAAATTTAATTAATTAAATAAGTACTTAATTAAACGCTAATAATTAAATAACTCCTCAATTAATTGATTATTCAAAAAACAAAAAATACCGTATTTGACAAAGGACTTGCTCACTACTGTGCCGAAATTTCAGCTTCCTAGCTCAAAGGATGGCTGAGATATCGTCCGGACAACCAAGAAAGAAAACAAACAAGCAAGAAAACAAACAAACAAGAAACCAGAGTGAAAACTGAGTACTCTCTTTCAGCGTGCGTCACTGCCGAGCCCCCTTTGGTGCCCGGCAATGACGATTTGCAATGCCTGGAGATGGCATAGGAAAGGAGCGGTGTACAACAAGTACACATACATTCAAAGTACACCGCCCCATGCCAAATAATTAAATATGCTGCAGCGCGGCATTGCCGGGGCGCCTCCGGCGCCCGGCAATACCGCAGTGCAGCTCATTGAGGCTGCATTGGGAGGGAGAGGTGTACACTAATTGATTGATTAATTGTATAATTAAAATCAATAAAAGATTATCACAAAATATTTTCATAATCAATTGGCTAATCGCATAACTAAACCAGTAGTGCTTCATCCGAAGATGTATCTTTTAGAAATTTAATTAAATAAGTCATTTATAAAAAATTAAATAATTAATTGATTACTCAATAAATAATTAATCGATTAATCAATAAATACTTAATAGATGAAATGATTAATCAATAAATCAAAAATATCCTTGATAGCCACATCACTTGGTCACTCATGTCCAAATATTAGCTTCCCAGCTCAAAAGGTGCCTGAGATATTGGCCAAATGAGAAAGAAAATAAATAAATGATTAATAATGAAAATAAATAAATAATAATCATAAAAAAATTAAATTATTAATCAATTTGGTCAGAGAACACATAAACTACCACTATTTCATCAGAATCTGTAACTTTAAAAAAAAAAATTTTTTTGTCATTAATCGAATAATTAAATAATTAATCGATTAATTGATTAATTAATAAATCAAAAATATCCTTTGCAGCCAAATCACCTGGTCATTGGCATGTCCAAATATCAGCTTCCTAACTCAAAAGGTGCCTGAGTTAATAATGGTCAGAAGAGAAATGAAATTTAATTAATTAAATAAGTACTTAATTAAACGCTAATAATTAAATAACTCCTCAATTAATTGATTATTCAAAAAACAAAAAATACCGTATTTGACAAAGGACTTGCTCACTACTGTGCCGAAATTTCAGCTTCCTAGCTCAAAGGATGGCTGAGATATCGTCCGGACAACCAAGAAAGAAAACAAACAAACAAGAAAACAAACAAGTACACATACATTCAAAGTACACCGCCCCATGCCAAATAATTAAATATGCTGCAGCGCGGCATTGCCGGGGCGCCTCCGGCGCCCGGCAATACCGCAGTGCAGCTCATTGAGGCTGCATTGGGAGGGAGAGGTGTACACTAATTGATTGATTAATTGTATAATTAAAATCAATAAAAGATTATCACAAAATATTTTCATAATCAATTGGCTAATCGCATAACTAAACCACTAGTGCTTCATCCGAAGATGTATCTTTTAGAAATTTAATTAAATAAGTCATTTATAAAAAATTAAATAATTAATTGATTACTCAATAAATAATTAATCGATTAATCAATAAATAATTAATAGATGAAATGATTAATCAATAAATCAAAAATATCCTTGATAGCCACATCACTTGGTCACTTATGTCCAAATATTAGCTTCCCAGCTCAAAAGGTGCCTGAGATATTGGCCAAATGAGAAAGAAAATAAATAAATGATTAATAATGAAAATAAATAAATAATAATCATAAAAAAATTAAATTATTAATCAATTTGGTCAGAGAACACATAAACTACCACTATTTCATCAGAATGTGTAACTTAAAAAAAAAAATTTTTTGGGTCATTAATCGAATAATTAAATAATTAATCGATTAATTGATTAATTAATAAATCAAAAATATCCTTTGCAGCCAAATCACCTGGTCATTGGCATGTCCAAATATCAGCTTCCTAACTCAAAAGGTGCCTGAGTTAATAATGGTCAGAAGAGAAATGAAATTTAATTAATTAAATAAGTACTTAATTAAACGCTAATAATTAAATAACTCCTCAATTAATTGATTATTCAAAAAACAAAAAATACCGTATTTGACAAAGGACTTGCTCACGACTGTGCCGAAATTTCAGCTTCCTAGCTCAAAGGATGGCTGAGATATCGTCCGGACAACCAAGAAAGAAAGAAAGAAAGCAAGAAACCAGAGTGAAAACTGAGTACTCTCTTTCAGCGTGCGTCACTGCCGAGCACCCTTTGGTGCCCGGCAATGACGATTTGCAATGCCTGGAGATGGCATAGGAAAGGAGCGGTGTACAACAAACAAGAAAGAAACCAGAGTGAAAACTGAGTACTCTCTTTCAGCGTGCGTCACTGCCGAGCCCCCTTTGGTGCCCGGCAATGACGATTTGCAATGCCTGGAGATGGCATAGGAAAGGAGCGGTGTACAACAAACAAGAAACCAGAGTGAAAACTGAGTACTCTCTTTCAGCGTGCGTCACTGCCGAGCCCCCTTTGGTGCCCGGCAATGACGATTTGCAATGCCTGGAGATGGCATAGGAAAGGAGCGGTGTACAATATGCTGCAGCGCGGCATTGCCGGGGCGCCTCCGGCGCCCGGCAATACCGCAGTGCAGCTCATTAAGGCTGCATTGGGAGGGAGAGGAGTACAATAATTGATTGATTAATTGTGAAATTTAAATATATAAATGATCATAAAATATTTTCATAATCAATTGGCTAATAGCATACCTAAAGCACTAGTGCTTCATCCGAAGATGTATCTTTTAGGAATTTAATTAAATAAGTCATTTATAAAAAATTAAATAATTAATTGATTACTCAATAAATAATTAATCGATTAATCAATAAATAATTAATAGATGAAATGATTAATCAATAAATCAAAAATATCCTTGATAGCCACATCACTTGGTCACTCATGTCCAAATATTAGCTTCCCAGCTCAAAAGGTGCCTGAGATATTGGCCAAATGAGAAAGAAAATAAATAAATGATTAATAATGAAAATAAATAAATAATAATCATAAAAAAATTAAATTATTAATCAATTTGGTCAGAGAACACATAAACTACCACTATTTCATCAGAATCTGTAACTTTAAAAAAAAATTTTTTTTGTCATTAATCGAATAATTAAATAATTAATCGATTAATTGATTAATTAATAAATCAAAAATATCCTTTGCAGCCAAATCACCTGGTCATTGGCATGTCCAAATATCAGCTTCCTAACTCAAAAGGTGCCTGAGTTAATGGTCAGAAGAGAAAGGAAATTTGATTAATTAAATAAGTACTTAATTAATCGCTAATAATTAAATAACTCCTCAATTTATTGATTAATCAAAAAAAAAAAATACCGTTTTTGACAAAGGACTTGCTCACTCTTGTGCCGAAATTTCAGCTTCCTAGCTCAAAGGATGGCTGAGATATCGTCCGGACAACCAAGAAAGAAAACAAACAAACAAGAAAACAAACAAGTACACATACATTCAAAGTACACCGCCCCATGCCAAATAATTAAATATGCTGCAGCGCGGCATTGCCGGGGCGCCTCCGGCGCCCGGCAATACCGCAGTGCAGCTCATTAAGGCTGCATTGGGAGGGAGAGGTGTACACTAATTGATTGATTAATTGTATAATTAAAATCAATAAAAGATTATCACAAAATATTTTCATAATCAATTGGCTAATCGCATAACTAAACCACTAGTGCTTCATCCGAAGATGTATCTTTTAGAAATTTAATTAAATAAGTCATTTATAAAAAATTAAATAATTAATTGATTACTCAATAAATAATTAATCGATTAATCAATAAATAATTAATAGATGAAATGATTAATCAATAAATCAAAAATATCCTTGATAGCCACATCACTTGGTCACTTATGTCCAAATATTAGCTTCCCAGCTCAAAAGGTGCCTGAGATATTGGCCAAATGAGAAAGAAAATAAATAAATGATTAATAATGAAAATAAATAAATAATAATCATAAAAAAATTAAATTGGTAATCAATTTGGTCAGAGAACACATAAACTACCACTATTTCATCAGAATCTGTAACTTAAAAAAAATTTTTTTTTGAGTCATTAATCGAATAATTAAATAATTAATCGATTAATTGATTAATTAATAAATCAAAAATATCCTTTGCAGCCAAATCACCTGGTCATTGGCATGTCCAAATATCAGCTTCCTAACTCAAAAGGTGCCTGAGTTAATAATGGTCAGAAGAGAAATGAAATTTAATTAATTAAATAAGTACTTAATTAAACGCTAATAATTAAATAACTCCTCAATTAATTGATTATTCAAAAAACAAAAAATACCGTATTTGACAAAGGACTTGCTCACGACTGTGCCGAAATTTCAGCTTCCTAGCTCAAAGGATGGCTGAGATATCGTCCGGACAACCAAGAAAGAAAACAAACAAACAAGAAACCAGAGTGAAAACTGAGTACTCTCTTTCAGCGTGCGTCACTGCCGAGCCCCCTTTGGTGCCCGGCAATGACGATTTGCAATGCCTGGAGATGGCATAGGAAAGGAGCGGTGTACAACAAACAAGAAACCAGAGTGAAAACTGAGTACTCTCTTTCAGCGCGCGTCACTGCCGAGCCCCCTTTGGTGCCCGGCAATGACGATTTGCAATGCCTGGAGATGGCATAGGAAAGGAGCGGTGTACAACAAACAAGAAACCAGAGTGAAAACTGAGTACTCTCTTTCAGCGTGCGTCACTGCCGAGCCCCCTTTGGTGCCCGGCAATGACGATTTGCAATGCCTGGAGATGGCATAGGAAAGGAGCGGTGTACAACAAACAAACAAGAAAGAAAGAAAGAAAGAAAGAAAACAAGAAACCAGAGTGAAAACTGAGTACTCTCTTTCAGCGTGCGTCACTGCCGAGCCCCCTTTGGTGCCCGGCAATGACGATTTGCAATGCCTGGAGATGGCATAGGAAAGGAGCGGTGTACAACAAGAAACCAGAGTGAAAACTGAGTACTCTCTTTCAGCGTGCGTCACTGCCGAGCCCCCTTTGGTGCCCGGCAATGACGATTTGCAATGCCTGGAGATGGCATAGGAAAGGAGCGGTGTACAACAAGAAACCAGAGTGAAAACTGAGTACTCTCTTTCAGCGTGCGTCACTGCCGAGCCCCCTTCGGTGCCCAGCAATGACGATTTGCAATGCCTGGAGATGGCATAGGAAAGGAGCGGTGTACAACAAGAAAACAAGAAAACAAGAAAACAACCAGAGTGAAAACTGAGTACTCCCTTTCAGCGTGCGTCACTGCCGAGCCCCCTTTGGTGCCCGGCAATGACGTTGTGCAGTGCCTGGAGATGGCATAGGAAAGGAGCGGTGTACAAAACCGACACATAAAAAACATAATAAAGGGTGCGGTAGACAAGATGGGGAGAGAGGGGGACGCACACAAGTACAACAGTAGAGAACAGGGACAACGGGAGATCTGTGGGAGGGAGAGGGAAGCACACAAGTACAACAGTAGAGAACAGGGACATTGTGAGATCTGTGCGAGGGAGACGGCTTGGGGGGGGGGGGGATTAGGCATGGGAAGGGGGGTGGGGGGGGGGGGTTGGAGAGGTATAACACATATGGACACGGCTAGGACTTCCAGGAAAGAAGTTGGTATTTCAAAAAGGTGGATCTGGGGTGAATTGACGGGGGTAGAAAAGATCAAGGTTTTTGATGGGGGAAGACGAGAGATGGTGGTGAACAGCTGTTTTAAAGACCTGGAGGGAGTGGGCTTGAAGAGAGTGAGGGAGTTTGTTCCAGAGGTGGGAGACAAGAGGAATGAAAGAGTGAAGATGAGCAGAGAGTCTTGATTTTGGCAATTTCACCATAAGAGGGTTGCAGGCAGATCTTGTGTGGCCTGTAGGAATATTTGGGGGACAAAGTACAGACAGAGCAGGGGGAGCAAGGCTGGACCTTTTTAGATTGTAAATGAGTTACAAATAAATAATATTACCAATATTACCAATATATTTGTACAAAATAAATGTTTGTATTATTATTGGTGTAAATCATTAAAACAAAGCAACTCAAGTTCAGTCAGGTCATTATCCTCAGTTAAAACAAGGCCGTGCCTCTGCAGCGACGTGAGGTGAGACGAGCATATTTAAAATAGTCTTAAGATATTATGGCTAAAAGAAATACCCACAAAAAAATGTTCCCCTCGCTCTGCTCAGCGAAATTATATTTTTCAGTTCAATGTAGACTTTTGCACCCCCTACCCCTAACCTAAAATCATGGATCCATGCCTACACAATACGTTTTACATATTTTTTTGTTAAGGTGCCAGATCACAGCAACATACACACCAGTCAAGGTGTGTTGTCTGTGAAAGAAAAACAATGGTAGACTAATCAATGCAGGGACATTTAATCAGCTCTCTTCCAGTAGAAAGGTGTTAATAGATGGAATGATTGCACAGAATAAACAAAGTTGTGTTGAACTTGCAGTAGGTCATTGTGTGAGTCAAATAATTTGAATAATCATTACCTGTTTAGATGTGTACCTCACTAACAGATCGTAACAGAATTTGTGTGGTTTCTATTTGTGAAAGCTCTTGTCTTCTCACTTAGGCCTCTTCTCTTCCTCATATAATTAGTCATATGCCATTTTGTAGATGAGATGCACTAGTAGTGGTATCTGTTTGTTCTTATTGAGCAAATTCGATCTTTAGAACAGAGTGCTGCAGTATGTTATCATTACACCATATAGAAGACAAGGTGTGTCAAACAGCCTTTGCTCCGTCTGCTTTCCATTGTGAGTTTCCTAGCTTGCCCCACCAACTGTAAAACTTTTCACATCATCATGCAATTCAATCATTCTGATGCAGTTTTATTGTTTTTAGATGTATAGCAGTGTTTGATATTCTGATATTCAATTTTTGAAACTAAACTAAATGCAAAATTTGGTGGAGATCAAGTCAGCCATGTTTTCTTTTCTATGATTCAGCCCTGTTTTTTTTAACATGATTTTGTTTTTTTTCTATGAGATCGAGTCAGCCCTTATACCGCAATTCCCCAAATATTTGAAAAGAAATACAAGTCTAAGAAGAGGCCTATCACTAGGATTGCATGGATAGGTTAGCAATTCAAATGCACAATCCTTCACATCCAGTTTTCAATCGTTTTGAGGTGTAAGCAGGTACGTACTCCCGGAGGAGAACCATTTTGCAAACTTGTCACATTTTTGATGATTTGTTTCAACTTTTGCAATACTTTAGCATAATTTTGACTATCCATACATGGTACTGCTCTTGGAAGTCTACCATTAATACACCCTCAGCCAAATGGAATCGAGGTCTTCCTTCGACATGTTTCCATCATTTGAGCCTTTTTGGGGGATGGAGACCAAAAATATTTCCTTGCTACAAATTTACTTTGGGTTTCTCACTAAAAATGCAACATCGAAGTGTGTTCTTTAGTGATCTCAAGTGCAGGGAAACCATCAGGTTGATTCAAGAATCACTTTGCAAGGGACTCATATCTAATCTGGCAGCTCATTTCTCAGCATTCAGCAACCTTTGCGCATATCAGGCAGGTACCAAGTTGAGGAACAAATGTTGATGGAGAATGATGTCAACCAAATTAGTATTGCCACTGTGGTAAGCCACAACACCACCAAATTGTACAACAAGGTACCGGACTGTCACTCACTCGTTCATTAATCACAATGGCCGTCACAAAGCAAATATTTTTTGGGATGACTGACTGACGACATACAGTACATGCTATTTGTGAGACCTACTGCCTTGCTTGAACAATTTAGTTGCAGCTCAAAAACTTTGCTGTGGAATAACAATTTTATGAAAGGGCACTTTCTCACATTGTTACACATATATCATTATGGATATATTTTGTCCAGTTTATCCAGCATCAGATTTCACAGCTCAGTGCTCAAAAATTACTCATTTTAACTAAATCATACAAGACTCATGCTTTCTCTCATGATTCTAAAAAAAAAAGGTTGGTTATTTCAAATATTGCAGCATCATAATTTTGTGTGAACCGTAAGGCAAAAAAGTGTGAATAAGCATCATTTGTATTTAAACTCCTTCCTGGACAGATGAAGATCTTTTTACCCTGACCTTCACTTTTTAATAAGTTAAAATCACCAAAATCCAAAAACAAATCGACCATTTCAATATTACTCAAGAAAATCGACATTACCTTACAATAGGCAACAATTTCCAAGTACCGAGGATTGTTAAGTCATATTTTAGATAATGTTAGATGTAAAGCACAGACTTTAACCAAAAGTGCTGCAAGTCGAAATGGGATTATTCTTACCTCCACCACTGAAGGTGGATGGAGGTTATGTTTTCACCCCTGTCTGTCTATCTGTTTGTTTGCCTGTCTGTCTGCTAACAAGATATCTCAAAATGTTGTGGACGGATTGAGACGAAATTTGGCAGAGAGGTCGTGTATGTGACACGGACGAAATGATTAGATTTTATTGAAGATTCAGATCCGGATCCGGATAGTATAATTTTTTAAGTGATTCTTCGCCATTGGGAGATAAGTCTAAAAACGGTACATAGCAGGATATCTCAAAATGTTGTGTACGGATTTGGACGAAACTTGGTGACCGATTGTGTGTGTGACGAGGACTAAGGAATTCGATTTTGGTGAAGATCTGAATATGGATTCGGATACCATAATTATTTAATTTCTAAGTGATTCTTTACCATTGAGAGATCGGGCAAAAAGCGATATATGGCATGATGTTAAAAAAAGTTATGGACAAGTTATGAAGAAGTTTGGTGGATGAGTTGGTTAGGTGACAAAAACAAGCCGATTAGATTTTGGTTCAGGTCCGAATCCAGATCCGGCCTATCAGTGGGATACAAAACATAAACTGTTCACCAGGTGGAGGTATGCGCTCTACCGAGTGCTGTTCTAGTTGTATTTGCAATACTTTGTTATAAACCTTGCTTTCATTCTAAAATATTGTTAATATTCACAGTCCTGATCCATTCTTGTGTTCTAGCTCTTCCACAAGCGTTGCTTTTTTCAAAAATATGATTACATAATCCACTTAAGGATAGTCTCATTGCAGAATGGTCCTGGTAACACAGGTACACTTAGTCATAAACCTTTCAGCACTATCATCAGAAGAAGAATAGTTGATGGTCGTGGTTGGGGGAGAGCAGGGGTGTTGTGGAGAAGTTAAACCTAAAACACTTACTTCTGAGAAACCCAACTTCTGACTATAAGTTATCCATGAAGCCAGATGAGTATTCCCTCTGCTCCCATTGCCATTCCCAGCTGTCCTCATTTTGAATTTGCTGACTCCAGCCGCGTGAGCTCTGTTTCGCTGTTGTGAGTGCATATAAGAACTGACTTGTCAATTAACAATCTCTGCCTGCATGGGAAATGCGCCTGGTTCATAACACTCAATCTTCGGTGAGATTTATACTGTTATGCATACACAACAGATGTTAAAGTCTCAAACTTTAGTTTTGTTAAAGCAATTAAGATGAAAACTGTGCACCATCAATTTCACGAAATAGTTAGTACTTTGCTATATTTCTGTATCTGGCTTTATATTTAACGATGTCTTTTATGTGCAGGAAAAATGGACCAGGGATTTGATGGGTGGGTAAGGGGAGGGGAGGGCTTGTAAGCACTGGTAGGCTATATGAAGGACAGAAACATTCATTTGGCCATCGACTGAGGGTGCAGCTGTGCTGCTAATGCAATGTCCTCTGTGGGTTAGGGCAGGAATTTGGAATTTGTTCAAGATGCCGGACATAGCTCACCTACTCTTCACGAAGGATACCATGGGGTCTTCCACATCTACTGAATAATCCTGGTAGATGGGATGCCCACGCATTGATTAATCACCCTACCTGTAAGACACTGGGATGACAGTTTTTTAAATCTGGGTCAGGAAACAAACCCAGTCTAGATGGCTTATAGGTGAGTGTGCATACCTCTAAAGTCTAAACCATCTTGCCAGCCCAAACAAATATTAAGATGTAACATGGAGCATATGAATTTTTTACGGCATAGCCCATAGGGCAAAGCAGTCCAGAGCAGTGTTTGTCCGTCCGTATGTATGTATGTGTATATGGATGTATGTATGTATGTATGTCCCCTCAAACGTATACCCAGAGCTGAGGATCTGGTCACATGACAGGGTGATGTCATTACGTCTGATGTCATTAGGGCGTACAACAGCTGACTCCACACTCCGGCATTTTGATTCGAATGTCATTCAGGCCGAACATATCGTCGAACCTGTCATATATCACAATCGCCATGCTCTACCTTTAAGTTTTTCATTCAGTGTGAAACACAAACAAACAGATTGCTAAAATGACCATCAAATATTGAAAGCATAGACGTTACAGATCTTCCAGCGACACAGTACGTATAGGCCTTAGGCTTCATGCCTTCATGCCTCCCCTTCAGGCTGCTTCGGACAAATTAGCCCAGGTTTCTTTATACAGTCGTATTGTTTTCATAATAATAATAATAGCGTTAATACTATTAATATAGTAAATATAATCGTAACACTCCAATCCCTTTGTTGTTATTGCAAAGTTTAAAGATTGAAGCGGAATATGGTTCATGAATAAATGATAAGCGGTGTATGGTGAAAATAGCGCGGAAGTAAGGAATTAGCCTCGGTTTTCTTTAGCAATATCATTTTCATAATAATGATAACATAACGTTAATATTATAGTAAATATAATCATAACACTAATCCCTTTGTAGTGACTGCAAATTTACTGGAGGTTAAAAATATATAATCTTCTATATATTAAAGTGGCGGCAGTTTTGTGTCCAACCTTCACGCTACATCATTACGTCTATGATGTCATTACGACGCTGACTCCACCGACCGACATTTTAATTTACTCGTTCATGAAGGGTCATTCCTCTTTGGAGTATATAGATTACAGTCTCTCTATGGTCGGGTCACAAGAACATTGGGTGTGTGTTCATCTACCAAGTTTCTTGTGGAGAGATCGCCAAGTGGTTTTCGCATTCGAGCAAGGACTCCATTCAAAGCCCTTAAGGAACGGCTGGCTTGTCAAGCGCTAGCTAGCTGCTTGGTAAATGAGCACACCCCGGTCTTCCTCCCTTTCAGTTTCATGTCAAACAGCAGGAAAAGTGGGTTTCATTGGTGGTTTTCAAAACAAAACCTTAATTGGTGGGTTTCAAAAGGCCACTACGAAAAACGCCACTTTAGCGGCAGGAAGGTTATGTTATTTACCCACCCCTTGTGGGGTATATAGATTACAGTAGATCTTCACTCAGTTTTGAAAGAAAAACTTACCTCAAGGATGTCGGGATTCCTCCAAATGTATACACAAAGAATTAAGTTAAGCACCCCCCCCGTTTTTTTACAACCTCGCACATTACAAGTTTGTTGTCGTCAAAACAGTGTAATATACCCATGATATTGCTATATTTTCTGGAGAAGTGATATTATGGTCACATAAACACATAACAATCATGCCGTTTTCAATATTTTATTCTGAATAATTTAAGGTGAAATTTTTTGGGAATTTTAGGCATATTTTCACCTCAATTTAAGTATGGAGTTATAGGTCCATCACGGACAGTGTGGATGACGTTTATGTTTTCTAACGGACAGTCATTGTTCTGAGAAGACCTCTAGCGATCTTTGCGTCAATAACGTGTGTAGGACCCATGTGATCGGATCACTACTCAACCCAACTCAACCCTACGAGTGCACTCATCTGCATTTCATCAATGGATAATTGCTAATGTCATACCAATCATTATTTGATCTCACATACCGTAGAATATATGCCAATGTATACATATACACAAAGAATATATATTAGGGGGTGCTTACCTTAATTCGTTGTGTAGGGGTGCTTAACTTAATTCTTTGTGTATATTTGTTTAATGTTATAAACATCATTAACGACTGTTTAAAAAGCTAATCATGTGTGTTTGTGGTTTATAATATTTTACAAGCCCGGCTACGCCGCTGTTAGACTTCTGGTCTTGTTTTTCTGATACAGAATCGAGGCTCGTGGAGGAGCCAGTAGATTGATTGGACCCGGACATTGTTGTGATTGGTACTACGTACTGCGTAGTGACGTCTGTGGGCATGGCTTGAGTGGTTAATGGCGGCTCGTCATGATGGCTGTGTGCTCTGTGAGAGCTTGGTATCGTCTTTAATAAACCGCTTGATTAAAGGAGATTCCTGAACTTACAACATGGTGGCAGCGCGGGATCGTGAAGATCAACAAGCAGTTTGACGTGTGGCCTTGTTTTCTTTGCGGATTACCACGGCGGCACGTTCCGTGTTTTTTTCAACATGGCGAAGTTCCCGACAATGGACTGGTCCAGCTCGGACCTGGCGGAGACCTTCAAGTTATTCAAGCAACGAATGAACTTGGTGCTGTCGGCCGAGGGCATCGATACTAAAGCCAGGCAGGCCATCAAAATTCAGATTGCTGCGGGAGACGAAGGACTGAGGCGGATCAATGCATCGACTCTGAGTGAGGATGATAAAAAGGATCCGGATGAATTATATAAATTATTCGAGGATCAGTTGGACATTCATGTAAACTTTCGGATTCACCGGCTGGAAATGATGAGATTTCGGCAGCAAGAAGGAGAGTCCATTGATGATCTCGTCAACCGATGCTGACGGAAGGGAAGGTTGTGCAATTTCTCCGAAGCAGAACTCTCGGAACGGATTATCGAATTGATTGTTGCAAGCACCCCACATGATGATTTTCAAAAGCATCTGCTCGACCAGGAGGTCGGGTACGACATGGACCTGGTTTTAAGTGAGGGACGCAAGTACGAAGCAATGGTAATCGGAAAGCAGGCCATCCAGAAGATGGAAGGGCCTTCATCGTCTGTGAATGCCATGACACATCGACAAAAGTGCAAAAGGAGTGGACTATCACATCCACCATGGAACTGCCCAGCATACAATGATTATTGTAAGTATTGTGGTGAACTGGGACACTGGGCCCGTTGTTGTGAAAATCCCAAACGAAGCACTAGATATGCTGATGGATACGAGTGGAGCCGCCGTCCTGCAATGGGTGGAAGAGGCCGTCGAGTCAGCAGAAGCAAGTTGAGAGGTATGCTTCGGGGAAGTAACAATAATGGGACCTCGGTGAATGAAGTGTCGGGGTATTGTACTGAAGGCGATGAAGACAGTTACAAAAGTGACACTGACGCATATGAACACACCAAGCCGTTTCACGTGATCAGGGTATCCGCACTGTGTATGAGGAGACGAGGGATGAAGTGTACACATTGTTGAACATTGTATGCCCTGACATGAAAGGTGTATACAAACTGCAGTTGAAAGTGGATACAGGTGCGTCAGGGAATACTTTGCCAACGCGTATTGTGAAGGACATGTATGGAAACAAATGGATGTCAAAACTGAATCCGCTTGGTGGGACCAAGCTCACTGCTTACAATGGCAGTGAGATCAAGTGTCACGGAATCCTAAAGCTCTTGTGTCGATATAAAGACTCAGATTGGTTCAAGTACAGGTTCTATGTGGTTGAAGTACCTGGACCTGCAGTACTTGGACTACCAGCGTGTGAACGGCTCAACATCGTCACCATAAACAGCATTGCTGGGCAACGGAGGACATTGCTGAAGGCTGCACCTCCAGCATCAAGGATTGCGAAACCAATGCGCCATGAGGAACAGGCCTACAAGGTGAATTCCGTGGATGATTTGAAAAGGCTGTTCCCGGAAAGGTTTGACTGCATTGGGAATTTTAAAGGAAAAGTGAGGCTTCATCTAAAGCCTGATGCAAAGGCATCGATTGACGCACCAAGGAAGTGTAGTGTTCACGTCAAAGGGAAGTTGAAGGAGGAACTAATGAAAATGGAAAAACAGGGTATCATCAGGAAAGTGGACTATCATACGGATTGGTGCTCTTCCATCTGTAATAGTGTAAAGAAAGATGGGAGCTTAAGAGTATGTCTCGATCCGAAATGCCTAAACTCTTGGCTGAAGAGGTGTCCACATAAAATACCGCCATTAGACGAGCTGAACCCAGAATTTGCTGACGCCACAATATTCTCAAAATTAGATGCTCGGGCTGGTTATTGGGCTGTGCATCTAGACGAGGAAAGCCAGGATTTGACCACATTCCGCACACCTTTTGGGCGCTGGTGCTTCAAGAGATTGCCTTTTGGGTTATGTGTCAGCCAGGATCTGTTCCAGCAAGCCATGGACCGCATACTCGAGCAAGCACCAGGCTGTATTGGTATCTCCGATGATGTGGCAGTATCAGGACGAACTGAAGAGGAGCATGATCGTAATCTTCTGAACCTGATGAAAGTAGCACAAAGAGAGGGTCAGGTTTTCAACTCTTTGAAATGTATCATCAAGACCGACCGTATCAACTTCTTCGGCTTGATCTACAGCAAACAAGGAATCTCACCTGATCCTGGGAAGATCTGCGACATCCGGAAGATGCCGTCACCGCAGGATAAGGAAGACTTGAGCCGATTCATTGGACTGATGAGCTATCTGTCACCACATATTCCCCACTTTGCGGATAAAGTGGCACCCCTCTGAGATTTACTGAAGAATGGAGTGCCATTCATGTGGCAGGAAGACCATCAGTTTGCATTTGAGCAACTGAAACAGAGTGTTGATGCAGACGCCTGTCTAACATACTATCATCATGACAAGGAGACAGTTTTGGAAGTAGATGCGTCACAGAAGGGACTGGGTGCATGCCTTTTGCAGGATGACAAGCCTGTTGCTTTTGCGTCACGTACTCTGACACCCACTCAGTCTGCATATTCAAACATTGAACGAGAAACCCTGGCCCTTGTTGCTGGCATACAGAAGTTCCATACTTATGTGTTTGGGAAACGCTTCAAGGTATACACAGACCACAAACCATTGGTCATGATCATCAGCAAACTGCTTACAAGTGCCCCTCCACGGCTTCAGTGCCTTCTTGTGAAAATCCAAGGCTATGATTTTGATCTGGAGTATTAGGCCGGCCGTGAGATGATGCTATCAGACACGCTGTCGAGGCTACCGAACCCAGAGAACAATCAGGAACTGCAGTTGGACTGGACACACGTGTAGATGGTATTGAGCTTGATGATGTGGATGATCATCATCGCTTTGACCTCATTGATTTCAGCTCAAGGAAACAGGACCAACTCGGAGAGTGTGGAAAGGCTGATAGAACCTTTCGAGCATTGCAGCAGGTTGTACATCGAGGGTGGCCTGCTAGGATTACAGAGCTGCCTGTGGACCTATGTCCATACTGGCCATACCATGATGAAATTGGTATTTGTGACGGTGTTCTCTTCAAAGGTCGACAGGTACTAATTCCAGAGCAGCTACAGAAGGATATCCTCGACCAGCTCCATGAGGCGCACATGGGGATCGAAAAGACAAAACGTCTAGCACGCGAATGTGTTTACTGGCCAAGTATATATCTGGACATTGAGAGAGCTGTCAGAACATGTAAGGCATGTCAAGAGAACCAACCAGAACAAAGGCGTGAGGCTATGATAGCTCATGAGATACCAGCGGTACCATGGACAAAGGTAGCCAGTGATATGTGTGAGATACACGGGCAGACCTACCTCTTGGTGACGGATTATTACACCAAGTACCCAGTTGTGAAGAGAATGGAATACACGACGAGCAGTGCAGTAGCCAAGGCCACATCTGAATGTTTCAGTATGTTCGGCCCACCTCTGGAGATCATATCGGACAATGGACCTCAATATGTGGGTAAGCCGTACCGTGATATGTGTACCAAATGGAATGTAAAACACACGACAACATCGCCGAGGTATCCACGCAGTAATGGATTGGTTGAGAGACAAGTTCAAACAGTGAAGAACATGATCAAAAAGTGTATTAGATCAGGGAGTGACATAGATATTGCACTACAACACCTGAGGTGCACACCTGTAGATTCCCACCTCCCAAGTACAAGCGAAATGCTGTTCAACCGGCCCATATGCACCAACCTACCAAGTCGTCTGTTGGTTCCTGCACAACAAAGGCATCAGGAAATTCAGGAACGATTGAAGGAACGTGGTGACCGGATGGCGAAGCAATACAACAGAACGGCTGGGCCGCAATTACCTGAATTGGCTATTGGACATCGGGCTCGGATTCTGAACAAGGACACGCACCAATGGTACCCCGGGAAAGTTGTGGCCCGCTGTAATGAACCCCACTCGTATATAGTACAGACGCCTAACGGGACGCATCTTCGAAGAACCAGGGCACAATTGCGTGAACTTCATCCACCCGATTGTGGCGCCAAGTGGAAGGACGAACCGACCCAACCAACACATCAAAGTCTACCAACTGCTCGACACGTACATTTCAACAACAACGCTTCAGCAACGGAAACTAATGGCTGCTCCAGCTCCAAGGATGACGAGAGTGCTGAGACAACAAGGCCGGACAACTCTCCGTACTCGACCAGATCAGGCCGTGTGATTCGAAAACCGTTGAGATATCGTGATAGTGAATAACGACCACCAGAAGTCAGCCTTTGTAATATTGGTGCAGAGACAATGCGTTGATTGGAATGATTCTGTATGTTTTCTGTTTTAGCTAATCATACTGAGCAGTAATTACATTTTGGTTAAGAGTTATAACAGTAACCCCATATCCCATCTATGTGTGGTTCAAGTTGTGTCTGATTGTGTTTATTATTTTGATTTAGTTTAGTAGTGTTTTGTTGCATACAAACATAATAATTTCAATGAAAGGGAGATGTTGTGATTGGTACTACGTACTGCGTAGTGACGTCTGTGGGCGTGGCTTGAGTGGTTAATGGCGGCTCGTCATGATGGCTGTGTGCTCTGTGAGAGCTTGAAATCGTCTTTAATAAACTGCTTGATTAAAAGAGATTCCTGAACTTACAACAGACATAACCAAACAAACGAAATAATAGAAGGGGAGAGACGACACCCACAACAGGGTACATTCTGGATGTAATGTAAATACCATCTGCATAAAAGTGCAAATATAGTAATATTCTGATCCCTGCCCCCCTCCCTTCAGTCATTTCTTCCAGCATCTTCACCCACCTCCCCTTCAATTAGCTACTCTTTTATATACAACTGAAAAATTACAACGATTGAGGACACCTCTCCATGGTGGTTGTACCCCGGCAGGGGAGGGGGTGGGGAAATCGAGGGTCAAATCTTCCCCATTCTTCCCTGCTGCCTGGATTTGTCATGTCCCCATGTACTGGCCCTTCCCGTCTTGTCTCTGTGTCTCTCTCTCTCCCTCTCTCTCTCTCTCTAACCCTGTCATGGCCGGGACTTTGTTGAAGCGGGGATACACCATCCTGGATGTTGGGGAATCGCTGGGTCATCCTAGGAGATCAATCGGCTGTCTCCGTGCCACGGGCTTGTTCAAAAGAACTGTCCAGGGCTATACAATGACAACAACAACAACTGAAAATTTAGGTACAACAGACTGGGGTAAATCTACATATGACATATACAGCCAACTTACTGTGTACAAAACATGTGGATAGACCTGAGTCTTCCATTTTTTTATGCCTGCAAATTCATAGGCCAGAGGCATTATGTTTTTGGGTCATCTATATGGCTGCCCATCCGTCCATTATTAGGTTGTTTTTTAAGAAATACCTTGCAAATCACGAAAGGGAGTTCAGCCAAATTTAGCATGAACATTAGCTGCAATACAAAGATGAACAGATTTAATTTTGGCTTCAACAGGTCAAAGGCCAAGTGGCCTTTGAAAATCATTTTCTAAGCCATAGCTCAAGTTAGAAGAATCGGGTTTTCTCTCTTCTCCTCTTACTTATCTCTCTTTTCTCTGTCACAATCTTTCATGTCATCTTAATTTTTTCACGTGACCTTTAATTGAGATCAACATAGTGTTACGTGGTCCCCTCGGTGACTACCTGGTCTCGGTGACCCCCGGACCGTGAGAGGACCTTCGCCAGAAAGTAGTATTATATATGCGCTTTCGCAACGCAATCCCTATGAATTCCACCCAAGAGAAACTGATGTTCAATGATATATTTCCAGGGTAAGGATATCATACAATTTCAAGGATACAATCACGGATATATTCCCCGAGCAATCAACAACAAACAACCATCAACAATTCACACTCAACAATCAATCAATCCCCTAGAGGTTTAAGATGGCCATCTTATATATGTGTGTCCCCTTTTGGTACTCACGACCCCCTTTTGTCTCTGCCCCTCACAATGTCTCTGGGCCCCTCCTGACCAAGATGATGGTCGGCGTCGCCGCACTCGGGCGGTTGAACGAACCCCGGGTGGACGTGTTCCCACCGGGCAGGTATCGTATCAGGCACCACGGCTGCAGCCCCTCGTGGCCACGCGAAGCGGGTACGGTCAAGCAAGCCAAAAGCCCCCACGCCGCTTGCAACGCGTGTTAGGCCCCAACGTGTGACCCGTACGCGTCTTTTTAGACGGTGCCGCGAACGGTGCCAGACGTGGGGTCGATGCACGGCCCCGCGCCAACTTGACGTCTCCACTGGGTAGGTACACGTCCCGGTAACTCCTCTCGCCAGACGGGCTTCGGAACGCCGCTTTTCCACGCGGCGCAAGGTCGATCCCACCTTTCGTCGGAGCGGGGCGAGGAAGAAGAATACTCGTCGCTTTTCTTCCTCGTGTCTTTTCCTCTTCCGTTTCCGGTCACTTCCGTTTCCGGACACTTTTCAGAAGGGCTCCTGACCCTCCAACCACAACAACCCTTAATCTACTACACATGGATAAGCAAAGACCTGAATGGTAATTCACATACATTCACATAAATATGTAACACTCCCCCCCTTCAAGAAAGAACGTTTGAACCCAGCAAAAACTTTCTTTGCCGGCCAATTTGGAGAAACAAACCAGATAACTCAACCCCCCCGACATTATCAGTTCCCCCCGGGCACAGTTATCCCTTAAAAATAAAGCAACCAAAATTTCACCACAACCCCCCCCAGATTACTCACTCTGAACTAAACACCAGCAACGACATTGTCCCTGCCCTTTACATGTTCAATTTCCCGTTGGACTCCTGCCAAGCCAAACTCCATCTCATGACCCTGTGACTTTGACCGTCAGTTTCTTGTGAATGACGGTTAAGGGGTTGATCAAAGATCCAAAGTTAAGCAACTCGATAGCACTTTTTCCGGGAGGCCAAGCCGAGTATTCACGACATGGATGCCTTTAGGAACGTGGAGTTCACGGTTAGTCCGTGCAGGAAAGTTCTCTACATGGGCGCCTTGAGGAACGTGGAGTTCACGGTTAGTCCGTGCATGAAAGTTCACTACATGGACGCCTTTAGGAATGGCGTTCACGGTTAATCCGTGTAGGAATCTTGGCTCGGCGGCTCCGCCGCCTTCAGTGCTTCAACTTCTCAGAACTTCCCTAATAATTATGGTGGGACCACTTGTCCCGGTAGTCCCATGAATAGCGGTCTCCTTCTCGGCCACTACTTTGACAATCCTTCCTTCGGGAGCTGCCGTAACTCAGGGAGCCTCCATAATAATATTGATTGCGGCCACCACCAAAACTACCGCCCAGTTGTCCTCTCCTGTAGACCTCTCGACGCCTACGAAATGCCTTCCCTACTGTTATGGTCCGACCCTCCAAATCCTTGCCATTCCAATTCTTCTCTGCCTCTCTGGCGTCTTTTGTGCTGGCAAACGTGACAAAGCCGAACCCTCTTGACTGTTGCGTTTCCCTGTCTCTTACCAACCGCACTTCCACCAGCGGCCCATATCTGTTGAAGACAGAGGTCAGAACTTCTTCCTCTGTTTTGAAGTTCAGTCCCCCTACAAATAACTTGGCACTTTTGTCGCCATCCCGAGCTGGTGTGGTGTTATTTTCCCTGCTGGACTCTTTACCAACCCTCAAGTTACCATAAACTTGACCCCCGGCCAAATCATTCCCGATAACCACAGATACACCCTCTACCGGAAGCGTGGCTTGTAAACCGACGGTGACCGGTCCTGACACCAAATCGGACTCCAAATGGATGACATGAAGTGGAGCACTAACACCGCCCCCGATCCCCTGTAAACGAACACTATCCCCCGTTGCCGTCTCCTCGGACCATGGCAAAATGCCTTCAAGCATTAAAGATTGATGTGCTCCTGTGTCCCTCAATATCCTAACCGGTCTCCGGTTAGTCGAGGCTCCATCCCGTGACACAAACCCCTCTGAAATAAATGGTTGGTAACCCTTTTGATGGCGATTTCTCACAATGGCCATTGCATTTGGAGTCGTAATAGTCGGACTCCGCTCTGGGCCTTCCCTTTTCATGCGGTAACAACTGGACATCAAGTGTCCAGGTTTCTTGCAAAAAGCGCAAGTAGGCCCGGAGGAAAAACTCGTGGTCTGCCTCGGGCCCCCCGAAAAATAAGTTTGTCTTGGGCCCGTAGCCCTCTGATTTCTAACAGTTGGGGTATCATAGTTGTCCCCATAATCATCTCGAGGCCGCCGCCATGTAAGGTCGTTCTCCGCACCGGGTGTTCCATAACTCCCCTGCTGAAGTCTAGGCGAGGAGTTAGGTTTGTGGACCCCTATTCGGTGGGTTAAGGCATAATCATCTGCCATGGTGGCTGCGTCCCACAACTTTGGTACTTTCTTTTCCTGCAGGTACACTTTGATGTCCTCGTGGACACACTGCTGGAATTCCTCCACCAGGATCAAGTCACGCAATGTTTCGAAGTCTTTCCCGACTCCTTTTGACTCACACCACCGATCAAACATGTTTTCTTTCACTCTGGCAAACTCCACATGGGTCTCACTCTCCCTCTTCCTGGCATTCCTGAATTTTTGCCTGTAAGCTTCCGGAACCAACTCATAGGCTTTGAGGATGTGCTTCTTCAGTACCTCATAATCTGCACATTGGTCCATTGGTAGCGCCGAATAAATCTCTTGAGCTTTTCCCACCAGCACACTTTGCACTAGTATGGTCCAGGCCTCCTCCGGCCAGTTTAATTGTCGAGCCACTTTCTCAAAGTGTGGAAAAAATTTCGCGACTTCCTTTTCACTGAACGGTGGAACCAGCCTCACATGTCTGCCCACATCCCAGGTTTTCTGGTTAGGTGTCGACCCCGTCAGCAAGGGTGGTGCCTCTCCCCGTTCTCTCATTAACTCCAGCTCCTTGAATTTAATTTCCTGCCGAAGCTCCATATCACGTTCCTTTAATTCCCTTTCTGCTTTTCTCTCCTCTGCTTCGAGTTCCCTTGCAGCTCTCCTCTCCTCTGCTTGTTTCTCTTCTCTCCTCTCTTCTGCTTTCCTTTCCTCTTCTGCTCTTTCCTTTTCTGCTTTCCTTTCTTCTTCTGCTCTTTCCTTTTCTGCTTTCCTTTCTTCTTCTGCTCTTTCCTTTTCTGCTTTCCTTTCTTCTTCTTTAATCCGTTCCTGGCTCCGTAATTGCAACTCCAGTTTCCGGAGCTCAACATCTTTTGGTTCTTCGGGTAGCCACTCCCAGGCTAACTCGTCCCATGTTCCTAATCCCACCATAGATTGTATCACCGTGGCCTGCAACTCTGCCTTCCTCAAATTAGTTCGGACCTCCAAGTTAAAATGTTTGGCCAATTTCAAGAGGTCCGACTTTAGTAACGCTCGGAACTGTGCCTCACTCGGTGTTACCGCAAAGTTCTGTGCCACAAACGCCATGGTGACTATCGTTAACACCTGTTAACCTTCACCCAAGACTTTACCCCAATTTCCCCAAAAATTTTCCAATTAATACTTAATTAATAAATTTTAATAAATAAAAATATTATTTTATTATTTTATACAATTTTAGATCCCGGACGTAGACCCAATTGCGAATCCGCAAATCGTAATTTGGACGAGCCCCCAATTCTGTTACGTGGTCCCCTCGGTGACTACCTGGTCTCGGTGACCCCCGGACCGTGAGAGGACCTTCGCCAGAAAGTAGTATTATATATGCGCTTTCGCAACGCAATCCCTATGAATTCCACCCAAGAGAAACTGATGTTCAATGATATATTTCCAGGGTAAGGATATCATACAATTTCAAGGATACAATCACGGATATATTCCCCGAGCAATCAACAACAAACAACCATCAACAATTCACACTCAACAATCAATCAATCCCCTAGAGGTTTAAGATGGCCATCTTATATATGTGTGTCCCCTTTTGGTACTCACGACCCCCTTTTGTCTCTGCCCCTCACAATGTCTCTGGGCCCCTCCTGACCAAGATGATGGTCGGCGTCGCCGCACTCGGGCGGTTGAACGAACCCCGGGTGGACGTGTTCCCACCGGGCAGGTATCGTATCAGGCACCACGGCTGCAGCCCCTCGTGGCCACGCGAAGCGGGTACGGTCAAGCAAGCCAAAAGCCCCCACGCTGCTTGCAACGCGTGTTAGGCCCCAACGTGCGACCCATACGCGTCTTTTTAGACGGTGCCGCGAACGGTGCCAGACGCGGGGTCGATGCACGGCCCCACGCCAACTTGACGTCTCCACCGGGTAGGTACACGTCCCGGTAACTCCTCTCGCCAGACGGGCTTCGGAACGCCGCTTTTCCACGCGGCGCAAGGTCGATCCCACCTTTCGTCGGAGCGGGGCGAGGAAGAAGAATACTCGTCGCTTTTCTTCCTCGTGTCTTTTCCTCTTCCGTTTCCGGTCACTTCCGTTTCCGGACACTTTTCAGAAGGGCTCCTGACCCTCCAACCACAACAACCCTTAATCTACTACACATGGATAAGCAAAGACCTGAATGGTAATTCACATACATTCACATAAATATGTAACAATAGCAAGAGGTTGACATCTCACAAGGTCGGAGGGATATCCATTGATGCATTCAGGTTGATTTATATTTTATCATTAATACAAGGGTCTCGGGCTCTCGGCTCTGGGGGAGCGAAAGGACAAATGGCAACAGACTTACAAAATCACCAAAGCGAATGAAAGAGGAAAGGACGAATAACAAAAAAGACTAACAGTGGCCTGCAGAGGAACATAGTTGGAAAGAGAGGAACAACATTTTGCGACCAAGGCAAACAAAAATAAGTTGAGAGTGAGTGCAATATCGGTCAAGGTGGAGGAGAGTTTTCATGCAGGTTTCCTTGGTAGTCTAGAGATCTAAAAAAAAAGTTTTGAACGCCTCAAGACCCTCGTCATCAGGAATGATGGTGTGCAGAGATTTTGTGTCCATGGTGAATAAACATAATTGTTGTCGGAGGGAGACCGGAATTGTTCAGAGATTGCAAATGTGGTTCTTGTCTTATTTAATCATATCAAATGACGCATGCACCGACTGCACCTTGCACCGATTCGTGCAGCATCTGCGGCCACAGTAGATTGTGTTTCAAGATGAACCCTTCTGGTGTGCATTTCAAGGCTGACAGATTTGATTAGTGTGCTGGGTCACTTTTGGCACAGTTCAAAATGATAGTCTGATTTAACCATAACATATCTCTGTCTAATTTCACCTAATGTTGATTTTATACCTTGAATGCGGATCATGTCCAAGTTAGCCATGCCCATTCCTAAGGGTGTGTTTAATGCACTAAAATCATGTCCTTGAAGTGAGCACCCTTTACCCGATTCAAAGTTAGGGTTGTACCATTACAAAAATGGGGGGAGTTGTGGATTGTACCATTACAAAAAATGGGGGTGGGTTATGTGTACATCGGGTAAATTAGGGACTAGGGTAATGGTTCAAATCCGGTAATGGATTGAATCCGATAAAGGCCTGAGAAACATAATGTAAGAGGCGAATAGGGTAATGGTCCAAATTCAGTCATGGTTTGAATCGGTAATCAGATAATGGATTCAAACAATTACCCAATTTAAACAATTACCTGATTCAAACGTTTACTGGATTCGAACCATTAACCCATTCACACCATTAACGGATTCGAACCATTACCCTATTCGCCTCTTACATTATGTTTCTTAGGCCTTTATCGGATTCAAACCATTACCACAGTCCCTAATTTACCCGATGTACACATTACACACCCCCTTTTGTAATGGTACAACCCTAAATTTGAATCGGGTAAAGGGTAAAAGGTGCTCCCTTCAAGGACCTACTGAAATCTACTGCAATCAATAGCGTTCATTATCAGGTACCGGTATGTAAAACAATGATGTCACACACACACACACACACACACACACACACACACACACACACACACACACACACACACACACACACACACCTTTGTGCAACAATGAAATGGCATTATCAATTGAATATTTATAAAACATATCTGCTAAATTATGAAAGTTTGTTTCTGTATCTACAAGGGGGTCACATGACTCGGTCTATAAGCGGGTTGGTGTGCGAAAAGGTCTGTCGAGGTTGGGCATTGTTGAATACTCTGTCTTGTTTGATGTTGGAATTGGGTTGGCCAACTTGCTCCATAAATACCTTCTTGATCAATCACCCTCCTGATCACTTGATATATGACCTAATGAGCCCACTTTCCAAAATATAGCTCATCCAATAAAACATATGATTGTCTTTTGAAGCAAGCAATGGCAGAACATAAAATATACTGCGCAAAATTTAATCTGTTCATCTTTGTATTGCAGCTAATGAATGAATGAATGATCGTTTTAAGGCCATTTTCCCCACTAGAGCGGGGGTTAGCCTTGCGGGCCCCATGACAATCATGGTTCCCTGTTTGAGGCAATGTTTTTATGGCCGGATGCCCTTCCTGGCGCCAACCCTTGGTCGCCTCTTACGATGCGCAGGGATACGGTGTACCTATTCTAAATCGGGGTACACACCGGGATCATTCATCCCAGCAAGCTGGTACTCAATTTGCCGACCTCCGAAGGATGACAGGCTGAGTCAACCCCCTGGCGTTATTTCAGCGATCGACCGGGATTCGAACCCAGGATCCTAGGATCCCAAGCCGGCACCCTAACCGCTAAGGCAACACCGCTAAGCAGCTAATGTTCATGCTAAATTTGGCTGAACTCCCTTTCGTGATTTGCAAGGTATTTCTTAAAAAAAAAAACCTAATAATGGACGGATGGGCAGCCATACAGATGACCCAAAAACATAATGCCTCTGGCCTATGGATTTGCAGGCATAAAAAATGGAAGACTCAGGTATATCCACATGTTTTGTACACAGTAAGTTGGCTGTTTATGTTATATGTAGATTTACCCCAGTCTGTTGTACCTAAATTTTCAGGTGTTGTTGTTGTCATTGTATAGCCCTGGACATAAAATGTACATAAAATATACTTTTTTTTGGTTCTTTGGTAAATAACCATTGGAAGATGACGTCAGAATACAATATATGGTTTTTCAAAGTAATTAATTTTTTGTTTATTTCATACATCCCTTAATGGCTAGATTTTCCCTGTATGTGATGCCATATGACAAAATTAACGTTTCCTGTGACCTGCTCTTAGAAAGTGAAAACAGTCAAGTTTCTACCAAGAGAGATGTTCCGTAGGGAAAGTGATGCTCCAACGTGGCATGTTAAGCTGCCTCTTATGTAATCCTTCTCGTGATTTGGACGACCTTTAAGTGATACAGCCCCCCTATGGAATGTGTAAATCGAAAAGTCCTGCCACTCGATAGCAAAGGAATCAGAGTTGAAAAATTCCCCAATTAACCTTTAACGTCAGCATTTTGCCAGCCGCGGAATATGCAGTTTGATGAATTATTTGGCATTCTGTAGCAGCACTCGTTTATTCGGTCACCGAACGATTCAGGGTTCAAACTGATATTGTGTTTAAATGGCCTTTGATTTAAGAAGAAAGATAATATAGCCTTTGGGGGGCAGAATGTGGAGAAATTATTTAAGAAAATGGATGTTTTATCCAGCTTAAGGTTATAGGTATGTCCATGAGATAGCAGACTCTGTTGTGTAATGTCTAGAGCATCCGCTCTGGGTCTGGGTGGTTGGTGGTTCGAGCCATGGACCAAGTCATACCAAAGACTTTAAAAAAAATAGGACATGCTGCTTCCTTGATTTATTGATGGTCCTCATGCTCAGGATAAAAAAGAATGTTGCACTGACAAACAAACACAGGTACCACATTCATGGAGATGAGGATCATAGGATCATCCATAGGAGGATCACTCCACTGTGCTGCGAAGTATACAAAGAATAGTGATGTCTTAGCTGGTTTCTGCAGTTCCACTGATAACTTTCCACAAGTTCAGTGGCTACGTGTGTGAAGTCAAATTCTGGTTTTGTCTCATGTGGGGGTGTTTGTGTCCCAAGAATGTGTTCAGTTACCAAGTTTCTTGTAGAGTGCTCACGCTCAAGTGGCTTAAGCACTCAAGCAATAACTCAATTCAAAACCGTAACGAGCAGCTGGATTGTCAAGTGCTAGCGAGCTGCTTGATAACTGACCACACCCCTGCTCCTCCATGGACTTTCGTAACTAAACACACCCCTGGTAACTGAACACACCATGGAGAAGAAAAAAGTAAACATTTAAAAATAAGAAAGAGCAATCTGAGTTTGCAGACCCTCACCAGGACATGTTTTTCTAGGGCTTTTGTGTTAAAACAAATATGGCGGCCGAACCACGTGACCGATGACGTCATCATTATTTTTTTTTCTCCACCAATTGATCCCTATAAGCCAGTCAATACATTTCATCTTGATGGGATGAAGTTTTGTACTTAATTTATTAAGTAATCTTAATTTATTAAATTTATCATTAACATTTTTTCTATGCTGCGCTTTCGGAGATATAGAGGCACTCAGTAGAGCCCATACCTCCGCACAGTTTACATTTTGTATCCCACTGATAGGTCGGATCTGGATCTGGACCTGAACCAAAATCTAATCGGCTTGTTCTTGTCACCTAAACAACTCATCCACCAAGTTTTGTCTAAAGTCGTCTATAACCTTTTGTCATACCATGCTGCATGTAGTTTTAGCCCTATCACTCAATGATGAAAAATCGCTTCATAAATTCTCAGATCCAGATGCGGATCCGGATCTTCACCGACATCTAATAATTTTGTCTTTGTCACATACACAACGTCTCCACCAAATTTCGACCGAATTCGTCCACAACTTTTTCAGATATTCTGTTCACAAACAAACAAACAAGGATGAAAACATAACCTCCATCCACCTTCAGTGGCAGAGGTAATGAGGTAAAGAAAATGAAACAATTTAATAAGAGTATATAAAAAATACAGCAGGTCAAGTTCTGTGTTTATGGACTTTATGGACAAATACTTTGTTTATGGACAAATAATTCATCAAACTGCAGTCCTTGTGTACTATTCAAGCAAAAAAAATAAAAATAGAATATATATATATATAAAGCCACAATTGGTATTCCCAGAGGAGATCTGTGTGACAAGGTTGCGGCCTGACATTGTCATCTGGTCAGGTGCAACAAGACAGGTCATCTTAGGGGAATTGTCTGTGCCTTGGGAAGAGAACATGGAGCAGGTGCACGAGAGGAAGAGAGGAAAGTGCAGTGAGCTGTATCAGGGTGTTGGGAGAAGGGTTGGCGAGTTCCTTGTCAGCCATTTGAGGTGGGGTGTAGAGGGAATATTGGCAATTCCATTTCTGCATTTCTTTGCTCGGCTTGGAGTGTGTGGCACATAAAGAAGGAGGATGTGTGACAAAGTGGACCAGGTTGCCTTGAAAGCTCTCTTTGGATTTGAAGGAGGTTCATGGAGGCATGTCGAAAGGTGTAGGTTGAGGTTGTGGGTGGTGGTTCATTTCAGTCTTTAGGGGAAGTGACTGAGCACGGAAGAGAAATGGAGATGTGTGTGTGTGTGTGTGTGTGTGTGTGTGTGTGTGTGTGTGTGTGTGTGTGTGTGTGTGTGTGTGTGTGTGTGTGTGTGTGTGTGTGTGATGCAGGCGTCGGTGTGGTTTTGCATGAATGTGTTTTTGCTTGAGTGGTGCATGTTGTAAGGGTAGGTGCTTGGTTGTTTTTTTTGTTGTTGTTGTTTGGTGTGTGAGTGAGTGGGTGAGATGCTGTGGATTCTGGGAGTGGAGGTGGTTTTTGTTGTTGTAGTCTGTGTTCTCACTGGCTGGGGGTTGGGGTATGTACACATCCAGGTGTAGCTGCTGCATGTGGAGGCGTATGTGCCCCTTCTAGCCCACCATAGCTGACCGTATTGAGGTCGAAGGGCTTTTTTAGTTTATCTGGAACATGACACATTCTTTTTATTTTCTTTGATACAGATGTGAATTTCAGTTGGACAACGCAAGTTTCTCTGGAGATATTAAGTTGCAGCATTTATTTATCTTTTTCATAAATATGTCAGATCAGACCTTCTCCTCTTTCCTTATCACTGCATCCTTTCCATTTCCACCAACTGCTTATGTTGTAAAATGTATCTCCTCTCTGTGTTTCAAATTTGTCTTACTGAAATTCTGTTTGTGATGAAAACCAAAGGTGACTTCTTTTCTTGAAAACGTTTGACCATCCATTGATATGTTATTTCTCGGAGCATATTGGAGAGTGTTCTTCCCAATTGCCCATTTTGTTTCTGCCCCTAGCTGCAATGCTGTTTGTCATTGCTTTTGTCAACAGCTGTTCGTGCCTGGTAAAACATTTCCTGTCTGCTTTATTGGGCACCTTACCAATAATGTCATGAATCATTGCCAAAATAAGCCTTTTGTTAAATTGTGTGATGAAGGTAAAAATACAAGTATTGAATGAAAATTAAAATAATACATTCGGAGACATGCTGAATGGAGAAGGTGGATCATACTCGGCAACGGTTGCTCGAGTGAGATGTGCATGGAAGAAGTTTCGGGAACTGAGTGGCGTGCTGACGAGGAGGGGAGTGTCGTTGAAGCTGAAGGGAAAGGTGTATGCTGCATGTGTGAGAAGTGTTATGATTTATGGGAACGTAGAGCAGCATTACATGGGTAATGGGTAATGTAGAGCAGCATCATTACATGGGTAATGAACGTAGAGCAGCAACGAAGGCTGGAAAGGGTGGAAATGCGAATGGTTCGGTGGATGTGCGTAGTATCGTTGAGAGAGAGGAAGACAAATGATGAATTGCGAAAGATGATGGGAATAGAGCCTGTGATTGATGCTCTGAAGAGGAACAGGTTGAGATGGTTTGGTCATGTGTTGAGGAAGGATGAAAGTGACTGGTTGAGAAGAGTGATGGAAATGAATGTAGAAGGAAGTAGAGGACGGGGAAGACCGAGAAAGACTTGGCTAAAGATGGTGGAAGAAGAAATGCGGGCAAGGGGGGTAACAAGGAGAGATGCTGAAAATAGGGCAAAATGGAGAAGATTGTCATGGGGACCGCAAGGCTAACCCCCGCTCTAGCAGGGAAAATGGCCTTTAAAATGCATGTTGTTGTTGTTGTATTCATGCTAATATATTGCTGAAATGTCAGGCCAAATAGAGTTATAGATTCTAGCTACAAGATGGTATTGTTAAAAAAAAGTGTTTATTCACAGTTCCTTTCATTAAAATAACACTTAATAATAATAATAATTAATAATAATAATAATAATAATTCATTTATTTTGTATAGCGCTTTTCCAGAAGCCCAAAGGCGCTTTGACAGAGTGGAAAACATAATGCATAACAATACATGAAAACAACAATTGCAAAAAGACAAGAATCAAGAAAACAAACAGCAGCGATATACGGCATATATATAAGACAAGAATCAAAAAGACAAGACAAGAATCAATAGGGAAATATTTAAAGCAAAAGGAGGGAGAAGGAGAAGAGATAGTCAGGGGTTAAATGCTGTGGGTTGAATGTTGAATGCAGCGTTGAACAGGTGGGTCTTTAGTGATGTTTTGAATGTGGTGAGTGAGGAGGAGTCTCTGATGGTGTGAGGTAGTGAGTTCCAGAGGGTGGGAGCAGCGATGGAGAAGGCCCTGTCCCCCCAGGATCTGAATTTGGTCCGGATGGAGGGGGTCAGGAGGTTGGTACCAGCAGAGCGGAGGTTGCGGGTGGGAGTGTGTCTGGAGAGGAGGTCAGCCAGGTAGGATGGGGCCAGGTTATGGAGGGCTTTGTATGTCAAGAGGAGGATTTTGTACTGGATTCTCTGGGGGATGGGGAGCCAGTGAAGCTTGTAAAGGACGGGGGTGATGTGGTCACGGGTCCGGGAATGAGTGAGTAGACGGGCAGCGGAGTTCTGAATGTATTGGAGTTTATTGGTGATTTTTGAGGGTGAACCATAGAGGAGGCTATTGCAGTAGTCCAGACGGGAGGTGATGAAGGCGTGGATGAGGGTTTCTGCAGCCGTGGAGGAGAGGGATGAGCGGAGACGGGCAATGTTTTTCAGGTGAAAGAAGGCTGACTTTGTGATCTGTTTAGTGTATTTGTCGAAGGAAAGGGTTTGGTCAAAGATGACGCCAAGATTCCGGATGTGAGGGGAGGTGGATACTGGGATACCGTCGATGTTGAGGGCAAAGTTATGGGTGGATTTTGTGAGCGTTTTTGGGCCAATGATGATTATTTCAGATTTATCACAGTTAAGCTTGAGGAAGTTGATTTGAAGCCAGGATTTTATTTCAGTGATGCAGTTTGTCAGGATAGAGTGGGTGTCGGTGGAGACGGACTTGGTGGAGATGAAAAGCTGGATGTCATCGGCGAAGCAGTGGAATTGGAGACCATGACGGCGGATTAAGTGACCGAGCGGGGACAGGTAAAGGATGAAGAGGAGGGGGCCAAGAACTGAACCTTGGGGGACACCTTGGGGGAGGGGAGCAGTGGGGGATTTGCAGTTATTGATGGAGATGAACTGGCATCTGTCAGAGAGGTATGATTTAATCCAAGAGAGGGCAGTGCCGGTGACGTTAAAGGTGGATTCAAGTCGGGTGAGGAGGATAGTGTGATCGATGGTGTCAAAGGCAGCGCTGAGGTCGA
This sequence comes from Myxine glutinosa, assembly GCF_964187855.1. NCBI lineage: Eukaryota > Metazoa > Chordata > Myxini > Myxiniformes > Myxinidae > Myxine > Myxine glutinosa. Next base: position 40,675,787 of record NC_136271.1, read on the forward strand.
GGAGGACGAGAATGTTGAGGTTGCCAGCGTCAGAGGAGAGGAGAAGGTCGTTGGTGATTTTGAGGAGAGCAGTTTCAGTACTGTGGTTGGAGCGGAATCCGGATTGGAATGTTTCATACAAGTTATTGGCAGAGAGATGATGTTTGAGTTGAGTGGCTACAGCGCGTTCCAAAACTTTTGACAGAAAGGGTAGGTTGGAGATGGGTCTGAAGTTGTTTAGGGTGTCAGGGTTTAGACCAGGTTTTTTTAGAATGGGGGTAACAGCAGCAATTTTGAGGGAAGGTGGGACGATGCCTGTAGACAGGGAGGAGTTTATTGTTGCAATGATAAGTGGAGAGAGAGCAGGGAGGGAGGCTTTGACAAAGCTGGAGGGGATGGGGTCAAGAGTGCAGGTGGCAGTTTTCATTCCTATGAGGAGTTCAGAGAGGTCAGTAGGAGAGATTGGGGAGAACCGAGACAGGGGATGGCAGGACAAGGGGGGGCAGGTGGTTGGAGGGGGAGCGGGTGCGGCGGTGGTCAAGCTGTTGTAGATGTTGTCAATTTTGCGTTGGAAGAAAGAGAGGAAGGAGATGCAGTTGTCTACTGTGAATGACTGGGTGGTGGTGTTCAGGGGGCGGAGGAGTTTGTTTATTGTCGAGAAGAGTGCTTTTGGGTTTCCGGAGCCAGAGTGGATAATTTGAGAGTAGTAGGCAGAGCGGGCGCGGGAGAGGGCATCTTTGTAGTGTTGTATGTGGTCCTTGTAGGCTTGGGAGTGAACTGTGAGACCCGTTTTATTGCGGAGTCTTTCAAGTTGGCGAGCACGAGTTTTCATCAGGTGGAGTTCAGGGGTAAACCAGGGAGCAGAATGGGTGAAAGAAACTGTTTTGGTTTTTACAGGCGCAAGCTGGTCAAGGCAGGAGGAGAGAGTGTGGTTGTAGTAGTCAGTGAGGTCGGAAGGGGTGTGGAGGTCAATGAAGGGAGAAGTGGACATTTTTTCAGAGAGGGTGGATGAGAATGAGGTAGGTGAAAGAGCGTTTAGCTTACGGAAGTTGATTGTGCGATAATGCCTTGGTGTTGGGGCGGGGATGTTGATGGTCAGAGTGATGGCTAAGTGGTCAGAGAGGGTGAGGTCGGAGCCATAGAGATGGTGCAAATTTAATCCAGTGGAGCAGACAAGGTCCAAAATGTGACCACGGATATGGGTAGGAAAGTCGACATGTTGAGTGAGGTTAAAGCAGGTGAGTAAATCAGTGAAGTCAGTGGTTATTGTGGAGTCAGTGGAGTCCATGTGGATATTGAAATCACCAAGGAGGAGGATTGAGGGGGAGAGGGAACATAGCTGGGTCAGAAAGTAGGAGAAGTCAGACAGGAATGATGGGTGTGGTTTGGGAGGGCGGTAGACGACAGCCATGACTGACTGCGTGTGACCAGAGAGTTTTAAAGCCAGGTGTTCAAATGATGGAGCAGATGAGATGGAGATGAGGTTGGTCTTGATGTCTTGACGGTGGATAACGGCAATTCCACCACCTCGGCCCTCCGAGCGTGGTTTATTGACGTAGGAATATCCATTGGGTGTGGTGAGGTTGAGTGTGTAGTAGTCCAGAGGTTGTTGCCAGGTTTCGGTGAGACAGAGAAAGTCCAGTTTGTTATCCAGGATGTATTCGTTCAGGATGAGGCATTTATTGTTGAGGGACCGGGTGTTGAACAGGGTGAGCTTGATGTTGTTTTGAACAGCAGGGATGAATTCAGGTGATTTAGCCAGGGTTCGTAGGCAAGAGGTGCGATCGTGTGGGTTGCTGTGACCAGGTGCGCTGGGACGAAGAGTGAGAGTGCGCTGAGCCGACCAGAGGACGGGGATGGAGTGACCTGATTGCAAATAAACAAACTTGCGACCGGAGCCACGGTGAATGTACCTGGGTCGTCGGAGGAGTCCATTTGATTTGATGGCAGAGATGCATGATGGGGTGGAGCGGGTATTGAGCAGAAGAAGCCTTGCGGCGGAGTACTTCAGAGCCATGCCAGGCAGGAGCGAAGGGACGAGTACGAGGCCAAGGTCGAGGAGGCAAAGCGGCAAACGCAGCGGCAAACGCAGCGGCAAACGCAGCGGCAAACGACTGCAGCCGCTAATCAAGACCACAGCGGCAAACGACTGCAGCCGCTAATCAAGACCACAGCGGCAAACAAGGCCACAAGGCCACCGGCAAACAAGGCCACGGCCACAATCAACGGGAGCGGGCCTTTCGAATTCCGTATTCCGTACCATCAAAAGCAGATTCCGTTATCCAGCCGGAGAACACGCGGCACGTGCGGGTGTGAAAAGGCAGGACAGGTGTGAGATGTCAGGTCAGAAAGGTAGAAGCAGACCCTGTACATCCATCCAGTCGGAGAAGCGGCGAATATGCAACGCCAGCGTCCTCTCGCAACCGAACCCGGAATGACACTTGGCCATGAAAACTTGGCAATGTTTTCCCTTATTATCACGTCAAAGGATTATTTATGCAGCAACTTATCCTCAAACAAATACAGAACAAACATAAATCGGACAAGGTACACTTATTCTGGGAAACTTAAGGGCCCTCAATGTAGTACTGTATAAAAGTTGGTTGATTGCTTGGTCTAAAATGTAAAAATATGACACCGTTCGTTGTGCTGTGAAAATATGCGCATGCAAGTTAAGAATGTTTATTTGAGATGTATTTGTGCTGCCTCAATACTTTTCATACCAAATAGTGCCCTGTGGGCTCGGTTATGTTTTCACCACATTGCAATGCCATATATATTGTCGCATTAGGCACCCCGCTAACATGGGGCGCTCTGAGCTCCACAAAACCCACAAAGATGTTTGAAGTTGCTGTACTGCGTTCTTTTACCATTCACTAAACCACAAGGATCGCACAATAGATAAACCAAAATTGGCAAATCGTGTGTGGAAGGCAAGAAGGCATAAAATGTTTCTTATCGTTAAAATGTTTATTTACAATGATAAGGAAAGACAGGATGATAATAATTAAATAATGGAACAGATCTGTCAGCTAAAAGACCCAAGAAGAGGAATTGAAGAGGGGGGAACACGCACGATATTATATAAAATGAGAACTATTCCCCGCTATGGTGCCGACACTACCAGACTCACACAACGGAGGGAGCAGGTGACGACTTTAAGCAGGCACTCGCTGGTCTTGAGCTGGTGCCGTGCATAGTGGCACAGAGTGAAGTGTGACTCAAGGAAGAAGAATGGCGATGATGAGGCCAGGCGACGAGGGGATGGATGGTGATGAGAAACGATCTCTCTGTGACTCTCCAAAAATGCTCCTTTGTGAGGGATCGAGAGATACAGAGTTAGAGATAGTGATGCACAGCTCACTTTACTGCCATGGCTTGCAGACCGCCAGCCAAACGGTTCATGATGGTCATTCCTTTACAGTGTGAAGTACTTCCCTGGTGCCTGTTGTGCCCAAGTCCTCCACCTGGCCTAGCTTGTATAGGAGGTTTTACATGATACAACGGTAGAAAAAAAAACAGTAAAAATACCACGGTAGGAAAAAATAAAAGGAAACATTTATTCTTGTGCTGGTTGAAAGAGCTAAAAAATGGGAAGTTTATAGAGGAATATCTTGAGTTGTTGTCTGTACCTGACACTTAAAGAAAAGTAGGGAGTAAAATGAGTTTAACAACTTATTGATTTATTAAAAAATTTTGACTTGGTAAACTTACCATGGATTATATGAAGATAATTTTAGGCTTATGAACGAAATACAGGCTGTCCACAAGGTATTGTTCCGGTTAATTTTTTTTAATTACAACCAGACCAAAAGAGATACAATGATGCGTTTTTTGTCACCTAATTTACAAAGTTTATTGTATTCTTCAGTAAACCTCAACATGTGCACCTTTAGTGGCGCATAGCACAAGGTGAAAGATCAGAGGTCCCGTTAGGTAAAAATTCTGTTACCGAGCTAACTTGCAAACCAGTGGTGGGATTTTGACCAAACATGGTAGGAGTATGTATTAAGATACAAAGATGAACTGATTCAATTTCGGCATCAAATGTCAGATCAGGTGAAAATGTGATACTTGAGAACAGCTCAAGGGATTTAAATCAAACTTGTTACAACTGTATAGTGATGTAATAATAAAATAAAAAACACCTTTAGAGGCCATTTTTCCCCGCAGAACAATGCGCGGAAAAATATTGGTCGAAGTTGCGATGTCAAAGAGTGCCATTCTAGTTTATATTATAATTTTCCTGTTGGTTTGGATTAATTTGAAGCAACTTTTGCCTAATTATTTTTTTCTCTTTTAGGAGCTTTTCTTCGGTTTGGTGGGAGTGAGGGGGGGGGGGGGGGACAAATGGATAGCATTAGCCTATTATATACTGTATAGAGTGGTGTCAAATTCCAAAATGAACAGATTTCTTAACAGCAAAGATGTCGCATCACATCCTCAGTTTGTATTAGTACCCTGGTTCATTTTACAGAAATAAAGCACCGACCATTGGTTCAAATGTTGTACCTTGGGTCATTTTACACAATGAAAGTACTGCTCCTCAGTTAAAATTGTTACCTTGGTTTAAGGTTTTCTTTTCCTAACACCAAAAAAAAAGAATTGGGATTGCGCGATCAAGGCAGACCAAACTTGCAGCACACTACCCAGTTGCCAATACACTGCCCGGTTCAATTTACTGTCTGATTGAAAAAAAACATTATTTCCCCATTGGTTTGGATTAATTTGAAGCAACTTGTACTTAATAATTTTTTTCCGAGGAGCGTTTCCGTGTTTCAGGGTGGGCCAGACAGGTGTCATTAGCCTATTTTATATTGCTTACAACCTGTCAGTACACAAATTATGTGTGACTGCCCTCTGACATATCCAATAAAAGGGTAAATTGAACCTACTCGAACACACTGTCCATACTGGTGTCAACACATTCCATCTATATGGACTCTCCCACTGCCCTCTTTACACATAACAATATTGTCAAGACTGTTTTTGTTTGTGATATACAGTGCATTCAGAAAGTATTCAGACCCCTTCACTTTTTTCACATTTTGTTATGTTGCAGCCTTGTGCTGAAATCGTTTAAATTCATTTTTTCCCTCATCAATCTACACTCAATACCCCATAATGACAAAGAGAAAACAGGATTTTAGAAAGTTTTGCAAATTTATTAAAAAGAAAAAACTGAAATATCACATTGACATAAGTATTCATACCCTTTGCTATAACACTTGAAATTTAGCTCGGGTGCCTCCCATTTCTCTTGATCATCTTTGAGATGTTTCTACACTTTGATTGGAGTCCACCTATGGTAAATTCAATTGATTGGACATGATTTGGAAAGGCACACACCTGTCTATATAAGGTCTCACAGCTGACAATGCATATCAGAGCAAAAACCAAGCCATGAGGTCGACGGAACTGAGGAGAGGACTACTGAAGGAATCATAGAGAGGCAGTGAAGACTGGAAGAAGGTCTTTTTGACCGATGAATCAAAATTTGAAATCTTTGGTTCATCGCGCAGGGTTTTTGTACGCCGTCGAGTAGGCGAAAGGATGGTTCCTCAGTGTGTGACACCAACTGTCAAACATGGAGGAGGAAGCCTGATGGTCTGGGGCTCTTTTGCTGGATCCAGAGTTGGCGACTTGCACAGAGTGACTGGCACCCTGAACCAAAAGGGCTACCACAGCATTTTGCAGCACCATGCAATACCCTCTGGTATACGCCCAGTTGGTCAGGGGTTCATCCTACAGCAAGATAATGACCCTAAACACACCTCCAGGCTATGTCAAAACTACCTTCGAGGAAAAGAAGAAGACGGTAGGCTTCAAATCATGGAATGGCCAGCACAGTCTCCAGACTTAAACCCCATTGAGCTGGTTTGGGATGAACTGGACAGAAGGGTGAAAGCAAAGCAACCTACAAGTGCAACGCATTTGTGGGAACTTCTGCAACAGTGTTGGGAAGAACTTCCCGAACAATATTTGATTTCCTTTGTAGAAAGAATGCCGCGAGTGTGTTCGGCGGTTATATCTGCAAAAGGTGGCTACTTTGCTGAGTCAAAATTTAAATTAAATTTTGTTAAACAAAATGATTCTAAAATTTCTTTTTTTATCTCCAATTGTTTATTTGTTCTATGCTTAATTTCAGAGTACATTGAGACATTAAACTGCGTAAATTTCAATAAAAACTGGAAAAATTGAGGTGTTCTAAAGCTTTTGACCGGTAGTGTACATAGCTTGCTCCATATATTTAGGGAAATGTTTCATCAGCACAAAATTGTACTTTGCAGCTCATGTTTGGCATCTGGATGTGGCTTATCTACATAGTCGACCCTTCCTTGATCCAGACAGCCAGAGCGACTGAACCAGGCACAATGCACATGTTGACTCGTCTGTTGCATGCCTCTATTTAAGTGGGCACCAAGGAGTGAGTGAGCGAGCTAGTGACCTACCTTGCCAGAAGCAGATAGTTAGCCAAGAGCGCTTTGTAAGGCAAGCAGTGGAATTGTTAAAGCTAGACACCTAAACAAATGGATTTTGACTGCAGTTTTAAAGGGATGACCTCAGGCTGAGAAGATTAGTTTGGTAAGAAATGGAGAAGCCATATGGATGATTGCTTACAATTTTAATGGTCTTTCTGATTCCTCAAAGGCTTATGTAACGCATCAAATTGTTCCAAAATGGCTTAGATGCATTTTTATTTATTTATTTCATGGATGATTGATTCATATTTAAGGCAGCAACACGAATTAAATTTTCTTGTCGAGTAAACATTATATATGGGATGGCTCACAAAATGATGACAGTTTTCTTTTTAAGAGTTGGCAAGGAATAATTAATTGCTTGTGTTTCATTTTCATTGCATGAAATATCACGAGATGACCAAATAGAAACCCCTAACTAATATTGTATATGACAACATGTACGCACATTTGGATAGAGGTAGTGATGGGTTCTACATTGGGACCACGGTTGCTAACATCTTCATCACTTTTCATGAGAAGCTTGATTTTCAAGATTTGAACACCAACCTTGGACCATGTCTACATTACATTTATCCAACCAAGATATTCTAGTTTTGTATTTTTAATTAATTTTCTGAAATTTGTCCAATTTGCTTTTTCACTTGGAAGTTGTGGGTTACGATGTGTAAATAAAGGTGTAACAAGTCTGACTTAACATCTACACTGATTACTGGAAGAGAAATGCTTTGTTGCGGCCTGAAACATATCAGTTTCGTATAAAGAAAACTCTTTCATGCGTAAGGAAGTTCTCCAACCGCAAAGCAATTATATGTTCCTTACGTTTGCTAATGGCATTATAATTCGCTCTGTGCAAGTTTGACAGTTTTTTAAAAATCATTATTATCTTGCTGTTTGTTAAAAGGTGTTAATTTGCCAGTGTCATGACTATAGTCAGTAAAAAGTTTTTTGAACCAAAATCATCGTACTGGATATTCATTTCATCAGCTGGGACTTACAAGAAGACAATATCTCGTGGAGATGGATTTACTGGAGCTGCGGAAGAGTTGATCAAGATTCAGAAATCTAAAATGTTTTTATCTACAAAAGTAATGCTGCGAGAACCTTGGTGTGAGACCGACAGATTGTCTGGGTTTAATCGAGTCCAAATCCAAATGCATGATGCAAAAATGTAAATCCAAACATGTCATTCTACATATGAATGGACCAATTCCTTACACACAACATGTTGACATGATTATATGCAGAAAGACTAATAAAACATTAAAACAATCTTGCTATAGGAAAGGAACATTTATGTTGCACCTTGCAGGTTAACAAAAAAGAAAGCCACTAAGAGGCCTCCTTTATTATCCTGCGCTTGCGAAGCGAAAAGCTGGGGTAAGCGATTGGGTGTATGTATACTATATACGAATGTCGTCCATGTCTGCATTTTTAAACATCATTTTCTCGGCGATCGTTGGTCCAATTGACACGAAATTTTCACCATAGTATGCTCCTACTCATGTAGAATTTTTAGTGATAACGATAACATCATAGGTCACATGGTACGGGCGTCATCTTGGAAAAGACGAAAAACTTTGGATCTCTATATCTCCAAAACTACTCCATGAAAAAAAATTGAAACGTGGCTCATTGTAAAGAACTCAACATGGGGAATAGGAGCTGTTAACGATGACGTCATTGGTGCCTTCATTATGACGTCATAATTTGACAAGTACACTGCTTAGTCCGATCAGTTTGAAATTTCTTGAGTCTTGATCTTGAATTTCTTGATCTACACAACAATTATATTGGAGACTGTTAATTTTTGACGTCATCAGTCACATGGTCTGGCAGAAATATTGGATCAACTAAAAAAAAACCTTTAAAAATCAGTTGTGACTTGGCTCACACCAAGTCGACTGCATGGGGCAAGTATTCTATGAATACCATCTAGTTTGTCAATGGTTTGTGCTCAGCTGGAGGATGAGAAATTAACATTGTCGATTCTTGCTGACAGCTGCATACATGTGCAAATGAAGCAACTTGCAGTTCTTTGATTTATATGCTTTTCCACACAATTTTTGCCTTTACTGTATCTTTATGTTCTACTTGAATACCAGACTCAGTTGCACAATGGTTAAAGCATCCGCTCTGGATTTGATGGGTTGGCAGCTGAGTTGTTGGCAGCAACATGAGCCGAGCTGAGTCAAAAAAAAGTTTTTTTTTTAAATGGTACAAGCTGCTTTCTCACTTGATGCTCAGCATTTAGAGGATAGAGCATGGAGAAACCCCATGGGTTGGCTTTCCCCTAAGGTACCCTGAAGGTGTTTGTCTGAAATGAAGTATGGTGTTGTCTCGTGTATTTGTGTCCATGTGCATGCACAATTTGTGTTGCAGCTTCTCCATGAGCCCTCAACCACCTACAATAATAATATACTCAACCTTTCGTGTCATAAAAAGGGAAAATGATAAGGTACCATAAAATTAAATTTAACACAAAAGTATTGGGATTTATGCAAACTACGCCAACTGGTGATCGAGCGGCATTGAAGCGTTTGTTTGCATTTAAAAGCACCGTTCACTTTCCGTATCGTTTGTTCTCTCTCTCTCTCTCTCTCTCTCTCTCTCTCTCTCTCTCTCTCTCTCTCTCTCTCTCTCTCTCTCTCTCTCTCTCTCTCTCTCTCTCTCTCTCTAATTCATGCTTGGATTCACTATATGTACAACAGTTGTCAGATATGAACTTGTGCAAACTGCAAAACAGATAAACTATATATTTGACATGTTCACTTTCATATCATGTTAAAATTAAATTCTTTAAAACCTGAACTTATAATGTTGACTTTGTGAATTTGATACTTTGAGCAAAACTGCTATGGTGCAAAGAGCTTCACGTTGCTGTTGTTGGTCGATTTTTGAAATGGACACCCAAAGGTCGGACAGCTTCTGGACCACACCCACATCTGTTGCTTGACTCCATCCACCATTTTGCCGAGACAAAATAATATGGCCGCCATCTTGTTTCCTGGTAGGCCTTACACTTTATGACTGTATATGCCTCTGTTGATTATGCAATGTCTGGCTTTGTTGCGTCAGATTTCCATTGGTTTTGTTTGGGCCAAATGTTAAATTATTAGTAAGGTTTAATCAAGCCCGTAGGTGCCTCCCTAAAAAAATACCGTTATGTAATTTTTGAACGGCCCATATGCGCGTTTGCCAATCGGCCCATTAACGGATTTCCAATTCACTCGCGCTTAGTGACAAATCCCGTACCTCAAATGACCACATACAGACAGGTTTTTATGAACAAAAGGTTTATTACTACAGAGAGAAAGGGAGGGTGGAAACTTGGTAACTGAATACACCTCTGACATTATTGAGGCCTAAGCCTAGATCCACTGTAATCTACATACCCCAGAGTGGATAATAACATAACTGTTCCTGCTGCTCCTGTTCAATGCAGGTGTACTAGTTGCCTTAAACCAGGCCCAGATGTCTGTCAGATTCGTAATGGAACCAAACCATGAAGACCCTCGGAGATAAATGGTATAATACCTTCAACAGCAAGAATGAGGGACTTGAGTGAACAAAAGAGGCAATATATACATACGCGTATATATATATATATATATATATATATATATATATATATATATATATATATATATACATATATATATATATATATATATATATATATATATATATATATATATATATATATATATACATATATATATATATATATATATATATATATATATATATATATATATATATATATATATATATATATATATATATATATATACACAGTGAAACCTTGACTTACGAGTGCACCAACTTACGAGTTTTCCGAGATACGAGCCGTCGCTCGGGCGGTTTTTTGCTTTGAGATGCGAGCCGAGATCTGAGTTACGAGCTTACGCCACCCGCCACTAGGTGGCCCAACGAGCGTTCCGGTCACGTGGTTATCTTGCCGTGCAAGCATCTCTGCCGTATATCGCTGCTGCTTTGTTTTCGCATGTTGGTTATTTTGGAAAATTTCTTAGTTTTAACCATGGGTCCTAAGAAATTGAGTGCCAAGAAGGGCAGTACTGAGAAGAAGAAGAGGATGATGTGCTTGGATATAAAACACGCAATCGTCGAAAAACATGAGCGAGGTGTGCGTGTTGTCGACTTGGCGAGGCAGTACGATCGTAGCAGTACGATCGAAACATTTTGAAAGGGAGGAAGAAACAAACCTCGTTGGACAGGTTTTTATTGAAACGCCCTGCAAGTGAAAGCGAGGAAAGTGTGGCGAAAAAGGCAAAAGTCATCTCCTCCACCTCCGCCAGCATCTTCGTCTGATCTTCAAGGTAAATACACTTAATAAAACCAGTTTATTTCTTTACATTGTGGCGGACACGGAAGCTCACTGGCGTGGTGACATCATTCCGCGCACCAAGTGGGCGGTGGCCACGACGAGGGGTAGGCGTGGCCTCAGGATATACACCGCGCCAGTGTTACAGTGAGCTCTTGAAAAAAGACTCTTACAAATTACCGCGTTGTCCGCTTCCTCCTTGTTTACAAGCAGCGCGCGTAACGCCGCTTATTATGTACAGTATATACGAGGTCGTGCTTGTTTATACATTATTTGTTATTTATAAAGTACATTTTTCTTATTTAAAAACACGTAACAAAAAAAATTGGTGTGGTTTTTTGGGGGCTGGAACGGATTAATAGCATTTCAATGCATTTTAATGGGGAAATTTAATTTGAGAAACAAGCAAATTGAGTTACGAGCTCGGTCACAGAACGAATTAAACTCGTAAGTCAAGGTTTCACTGTATATATATATATATATATATATATATATATATATATATATATATATATATATATATATATATATATATATATATATATATATATATATATGTCGAGATCGAAGACCTCAAGGGAAGGAAGAAGAAGAAGAATCAGAGGAAGAAGAGCAACAATGTTTAATAAAATCGATTATATACACACGTGTGGAGCGAGGCTCAAGAATGCGCCGCCTACACGCAGCGGGCAATTCCTCAAGACACTCGCTGAAAAATAAGTGGAAAGGCATTTCATTTATAGCAAAATATTAGACAAGAATCTGCGCTAAAGACATAGCACTACTGGGCAATAAGGACAACACCTCCCATTGTCCCGTCCTATAGAAGGTCAAATTTAGACAACAAGATGTAAGCATAATGATAGGCTACGCTTTTTTTGGCTATCTATCTAAACATATCAGACCCGAGCACAGGCCGAAGTAAATATTCTTATACACTAGGCTAAATGGTAGATGAAGATTGGATACGTCCTTGGTTTAGGAGACATACTAAACACTACGAAGATATATAATTAATTATTCCCTTTGTGAAGGAGGCGTTTGGATGACATCTTTTTTCCTGTACGTGGGTCGCGAACATTTTATCTACTGTTTGGCACATAATTCAAGGACTTGTTTATTAGGCTAAGGATCCACCCTGCACGTCGAGCCTCGAAACCACATTTTGTCCACTCACCTCTGCCTGCAGTTGAGTTTAAATCAGTTTTTAGAAGCACGATATATATTTTCAGATGTTATGATCAATTGAGTCATTTAGTTTAAACCTTAATGGCTGACAGTTCCTTCCTTTGTCTTTACAAGACAATTCCTTGGAAAGACACCAAATTCATCAATTAGTTACATGCCAGGCACGACATAGCGTCACGTATGCTCAAAGAGAGATACCGGCCCTAACTGGTCGTCTAACATTCAACGTATGAATTGTTAGCCATAATTCGCGACGACGGCGCCTGGTTTGAGATTGCTGCCGCCCGCCAGATTCCGAATCCACCCTCGCTGCGGCATAGGTGCGACCCGGTTGCCAGCCTGATTAAGGGGCCCTCTTTATGCAAGTGAGGTCCTCGCGAATCAGGGCAAACAATTGACGTTAAATGCCATCAAGCCCTGTACATGTGATTTGCTGGGTGGTGTATAATAATTTTTTTTAAAAAGAACGTACACTTTCTAAATCACAGATATAATCATCCCAACTAAAATCATAATCATTATCAGAATCCCAAGCATCAAATAGGTTCATCGATCACCCCATATACTCCTTCCTTTTCTGCCAACAACATATCCAAAACCACTTGATTCTGCATCACCATCGTTTGCATATGCATTAATTCGTTTTCCAATTGTAGTTCTGCGATTCAGGTTTCGTTTCCAATTCGTTCCATTACTAATGCGAGACTATCTATTTGCCAATCATTCATAATACATAAGAGGCGTTAGCCAGTACACGCAATGGGTTTTCCAACACAAATATTACAGTCATCACAAACATCGATGCAGGCATCAGCCAGTAGCCCGTTCCCACATGGGATTAACACAAATATCACAAAAATCAATACAAAATTCTGAAGCGCTGGTCACATCTGCCTTGTTGAAGGACCCATTCAGATCGACGGCCTCTGTGGTCAAGATCATGGTTTTCCAACGGCGGTTTCTTCATCGTCCATCCTGAAAAATACTTCCTTACACACACCATGATCAATTCCTAGCCCCCTGTCCCACTAATTGGCATTTAGTTACCTTATCTCTCAGATGGTTGGCTTATTCATAGCCGCATTTCCTGTGTCGTGTCTGGAAATTCAAATGCCATATTTACTTTCACCAATTTCCGAAAATTCCTTCCTTTTAATCATCTTCCCTACATCTAATAATACATGATTTACCAAATTTACCTTGGGAAAAATGGATCCCAGATAACAAGTCCCTCCCCACTGTTCGGGTAGGTATGGATATGCTTTATTTCCGCAAATAAACATTACTCCATGGGGTGGGATAAGGGCCGAGGCCATGCATTTACTGATCTCAACGCGGGTGGCGCTTGGTGTTCCCCAAGATATGGTTAGCTTGGTTACGTTATGCTGGGCTTGGTCATCTATGGTTATTACAAGGGGGCCTCCCTTTTTCTCTCCATCTGGTGTCGGATGGCAGGGTATGGGTACATTCCGAGGTTCCCATCTGAACGTGTCCCTTTCCTATAAGACACACCCGTCCCTTTTGCTCTGTCACCCAGACTGGATCAGGTGGTTTGTCTAACAAAGCCTGCTTAATGGGTGGGGTATATCGAAACTCCCGGGAACACACTGCCTGCGATTTTGGGCCTATCAGTTCCAAGGTTGTGGTCAGACATGGGGTACGCAAGGGTCCTGAGCACATATCTCGTAGGGACAGGGGTAGCACTACCATTTCTATCCCTGTCGTACTGGTGTGGGGAAAATGCATACACATCCAACAACGTGATCGGTTCTGTACCTTCGCCATTGCACGGGTCACTGTCCAATACGTATTTTCCTTTGGCTTTTTCCTGCTTTCGATCCGTGGGTGCGGAATTAATATGTGTGAAATGCATGGTGGCCTATCATCGTAGGGGGAGGTCATGAATTCACATTGTAGTAATAGAGTAGTGCCGCTGTTCAGTAATACATGCGTGGTTAAATTGTTCGAGTCCTTTCCCCATTTGTAACCCGGCCTGGCCATGTTTACTATTGGTGCGCCGCCTTGTCGTGGCGCTTGCTTCAAACGACTGAGGGCAGCAAAACCTGTCTTCCTTCCATGTGAGTCTGTGTACAACACCCTCCACATTATCCGTGTCCATACGTCTTCCTTTACATGGCAGCAGGGTATATTTATCCTCTGACCCCAGATAACTCTCTGCCGGTAGACCTTAACAGTTTGGTCGCCATATACATATGTCTCCGTGTTCGCCCATGCCCTCGTGTCCCCAGTGCTGGCAAAGCTGTAAATTAAACTAAGTGTGATTGCCACCCCTAACAGGCGGTGGTGCAGCATCCTCGATCTGTGGTGGTGCGTTTGAGGTGTCTGTGTTTGTGGGTATGGCCAACTTACAATGTGTGGCATGTACTCAGGACGACTTGCCCTCACCAAAACACCGCTGTTGGTGTGATCAGAAGAACTTGGTGGTGTGGATGGTGGTGTGGATAGGCTTGCTTGTTGGCTCCGGTAGGGCCTCCCGAACGCGTTCATGTATGCTGCGTGCCACATGGGATAGACCTATGCAAAACTTTAAAAAACATGTCATCCATGATAGGTAATTCAAGTGCTGCCATATCCGTTGTTGGCTGATGCCGTTGACATATAGCGCACGAGCGACAGACCATGGTAACCACAGTCGAAAGGCCTGGTGCTGCCCAGGTGGAAGTGACCTGCCTCATCACCTCACCCCCCTATGGCACACATGGCCATTTGAATGCGCCATGCGTGCCAACCATGGCAATAAAGCTCGCGGTGCCACGGGTTTGTCATTAATCGTCCACATTTGTCCTTCTGCGGGGCACTGAGCTCCCAATTTAATCCAATTTTTGCTGTTCTACGTTTGAGGCCGCGGCTTGTAATTGTATTACATCGAACTCTGTAGGTGCGGATGTCGGAACGTCTGTCTTGAGGTGCCAAATTAATTATGAACCCTTCATTGTTGTCCAACACATGGACCGTTCGGTATTCAACATTGTATCGACGCCTTACTGGCGTTTTCCGCAGTCGGTCCATCATCCATGTACGACAGTACCCTGCCATTCCCAAAAATCGCAACGAACACACTAACTCTTCACTGTTATCCTTCACTTCACTTCAAAATTTCACTGTTATCCTATCAATACCTGGACAATTTTTTCCTTTCCTTCCTAGATACGCGAATTTCACATCAGTATAAACCCACTGGAAAAATTATCTGAAAAATAACTAGCCTCCCAAAACCATTTCCCTGCAAGAGCGGGGTTAGCCTTGCGGTCCACATGACAATCTTTTTTAATTGGTGTGATTCCCATATACCCACTCCTGGTGGAGTTCTGTTCACCTGGTCTGCAGAGCCGTGATCCAATCTTCACCAGCCCCCAATCACCTTCTTATCACAAAACAACAGTCCATAACTAACCACTTTTCTTTATTTCCTGTCTTCTCCATCAACTTTTATAATCTTTTCCCCTCCCTTTCTTAGCAAACCTTGCAAAGTCACTTGTCATTGACAAATTATCCATCTAATTCGACTTTCCTTAAACATCTTCGCACTTTCCATGACCTTCTTCACACTTACTTTAAACCTTTTCTTCAGACACAACCCACATGAGTTATGAAAACAATTTCCCCTTCCAGGCACGTGTCTAGCCACTCACAAAGTGTCCATAAGACAACGTCATCATATTCCACAGAACTCCACCACTCTATTTAAATCCTAAACATGCCCAATGGGCAATCCACGAAAAAATCAAAGCATTTTCAGTCCCCTTTTTCCCATATACTAGTCAATGTAAGTCAGCCAAACATAAACAAAGAGGTTCCAGCGAGTTGTGACCTCCATAACTCTAAACAACTCCGCTGGCACCTTTTAAAACAAACTTTCCCAGTCACTTACTAAAATAAAGTGCAGCTCTTGTCCGTAGATATACGTTAACCAAGGTTACATGAGACTTGACAACAATAGAATTTGGCTACCTACAGAAAAAGTACCTGCACAACACATTTACAAACCAATTCGTCCCCTCGTATTAGGGAACGTCACAAATGTTCCACCACAATTTACAGCAGGTGACCACCCACCTGCCTTCTGTCGAAGTCCAGTTCAATTTCCATTCACAGACAGACAGACAGACGAATCCCCAACGTACTAACAGGATGGTCTCACAGAGGCCATTCCATTCAAATCTGTGGGCTGCCACGATTTTTCCCGCCAGGACACACTATCATAGTCACCATAGTCACACGACACGTCAGCAGACACAGTGAAAGACATTCAACACCATAACAAACGCCGCAGAAACTGCTCCTCCTTGATCCATATCTGCAGACGCAGTCAGACACACCCAGTTGGACAGACAGACTGGCTCCACATTACAACTGCAAACATCCGAAATGACAACAGCTAACACCAAATATTTATTGTCCCCCTTTCAGGGAAGTCAAATCAACCCTCATTAACGCACAAAACCGAAAACGACCATATACTCAGAGTATATACCATAGACTCAGTGAGACCCGAAAATCAAGCAGACAGACCGACAATCGAACCTGTCTTTCGACACTGCCGAACGACAAGTTCGCAGACACTGAGGGAGTGACATTCGACCCCCAGTAGATACCGCGGACACCGCTTTGGTCCGCACCAGCAACTCCCTCAAAATCAGTGTTCAGAGACATGACTCCATAGACAGCCAGAAAGCCAGACAAATACGGACACACACACACAGAGATTAATATATTTTTACAGATTAATATACAGAGATTAATAGATTAATATAAACAATTAATATATTGTCCACATTCATCTTGGTCAACCCAACCCATTCTGGCTCTCCCCAAGAGCTCTGTGTCCGGACAGACAGACAGATAAACGGACCGGTGAAACCATAACCATCCATTCTTCCGATTGGACTCACGTCAGCATCACATGTCATTCTTGCCTTCATTCAACGCATTCTGTCATCCCACGTCGGCCAAATACAAGCCCCGGCCATGCCGTTGAATAAACACCCTGTCGGTTGACAGCCTATTATTTTTGACCTTCACTCCCATTCTCCCTTGCTACATCTGGAGAGCCGTTAATGTGGGGATGTAATTGAACACTTGTTTTAAAGCCCTGTCTACACATGCTCTCCATAATATTCTCATTATTCCCTGCCAATTTTACTCATCCGGATTGCCCAACGCCCGCAGGCAATTTGGGGAATCCCTTGTCAGTCAATGACACACATCAATGACACACACACAATAAACACAAATACACGCTGCAATGACAGATCATTCATTCTCCATACAATACAGTATAAATTCATGCACACTCATGCACACTTCAATCCTACTTACCTGTGAACTCTAACACATCCAGTGCGTAGCTTAACTTAAAATACTCATTATTCTACCTTTCTTGGGCTAGTCCCTCCTGGTAGTCCTAAGATCGGGTCGCCCCCCGATTCCTAACCTTAAACGCAGTTCTCACGCCGGAGTAACTTAATACCTATTATCTATCACCCACATATGGGTCTACCTGCTTCTCACGCAGGAAGCTTACCTTACCTCCTTATCCCGGGCGCCCTGTATAATCGATTCATTACCCACTGCTGCTCTGATTTATACTAAATTTGGTTCGGAATGCAAGCCATGTGGAACAGCCGACAGAGGTCCACACGTGTCCAAAGCAAGGCGGGAGGCTTCAATTTCGAGGTGCAAAAATGCGTACCCACCAAATTAGATGCCGGCAGGCCTCCCTCCCGACCTGGAACGTGAGGATCCACCTCGTCTGCACACTTGGATGTATCCCACTTCTGACACCAAAATTGTCGAGATCGAAGACCTCAAGGGAAGGAAGAAGAAGAAGAATCAGAGGAAGAAGAGCAACAATGTTTAATAAAATCGATTATATACACACGTGTGGAGCGAGGCTCAAGAATGCGCCGCCTACACGCAGCGGGCAATTCCTCAAGACACTCGCTGAAAAATAAGTGGAAAGGCATTTCATTTATAGCAAAATATTAGACAAGAATCTGCGCTAAAGACATAGCACTACTGGGCAATAAGGACAACACCTCCCATTGTCCCGTCCTATAGAAGGTCAAATTTAGACAACAAGATGTAAGCATAATGATAGGCTACGCTTTTTTTGGCTATCTATCTAAACATATCAGACCCGAGCACAGGCCGAAGTAAATATTCTTATACACTAGGCTAAATGGTAGATGAAGATTGGATACGTCCTTGGTTTAGGAGACATACTAAACACTACGAAGATATATAATTAATTATTCCCTTTGTGAAGGAGGCGTTTGGATGACATCTTTTTTCCTGTACGTGGGTCGCGAACATTTTATCTACTGTTTGGCACATAATTCAAGGACTTGTTTATTAGGCTAAGGATCCACCCTGCACGTCGAGCCTCAAAACCACATTTTGTCCACTCACCTCTGCCTGCAGTTGAGTTTAAATCAGTTTTTAGAAGCACGATATATATTTTCAGATGTTATGATCAATTGAGTCATTTAGTTTAAACCTTAATGGCTGACATATATATATATATATATATATATTTATATATATTTATATATATATTTATATATATATATATATATATATATATATATATATATATATATATATATATATATAATATATATATATATATATATATATATATATATATATATATATATATATATAATATATATATATATATAATATATATATATATATATAATTTATATATATATATATATAATTTATATATATATATATATATATATAATTTATATATATATATATATATATAATTTATATATATATATATATATATATATATATATATATAGATATTGTTACGGTCCGCGGATTAGGATGTTATTTTACCGAGCGGAGGTATAACCGCGGCTGAACAGTTGTTCCCCACTAAACCCGATTCACCCAACGTTGGCCGTATCGCTCCACAGCTACTCAATCTGGAAAACTCTAAAGCGACCGAATGCAAAGAGGAAGAAGACGTACAGAAGAGTAACGGGATTTATTATTATTTACACACATAAGCAAAAAGAGCAGTCACGATTATTTACAGGGGACATGAGACGCAGGTGACACAGTGAAAATTACTAGCTTATACAGACTTAGTTACTACCCAGGACAGAACAAACAAAGACGACTCACATGGGGAATTGCAGAGTGGATTGGCTGGAAGGAGGTGTGTGGCTGGAGGGGGAGGACGGCACGGAGCTGGCTGGAGCTTGATCCCGCACGGGACGTTGGGCTGGACCTCGACGGCCGCTGATGCCACCGATCCTGTCGTGTGCGCGGGATCACGGGTCGGATCACGGGTCGGATCACGGTCGGAGCCGACGCGCTGGTGGGGGGTCTGGTGTAACGGGTTCTCTCCTCTCTCTTTCTTGGTCCAACCACTCTTTCTCCACCGACAACTCAACGCAACCAACGCAACCACTCAACGCAACCACTGACCACCCCTGACGACCAACTCAGCTCTGACCAAAACCACACAACTCAGCTCTTGTCATGGACCTCTCTTTTCAGACTCATCTCCTCGTCTCAGTAAAAGCGCATCTCTCTTTGGGGGCGTCTCTCATGGGTTATATATAGCCCCACCCTTGAACCTTTGCGAACCTCCCCGATCGCTCTTCCTCCGCCCTCTCAAACCAAACCCCTCGTGCTTGGTTGGTTGTTCGGGGCCGGGCCACTCCTCCCCTCTATGACGAGGTGGAGACACGCCCTTCTTCTCCGACCCTGCCTCGTGGTCAATGGCGGCAATTGGAGGGGATGTAATTGGCGATGGCAATTGAGGCCTGGCAATGACGAAAGGGGCAATGGAAGTTTTGGGAATGGGAATGAAGGGAATCTACTCTTATTTCACTCGGTGCAATGGAGTATTTAAGTTAATGGGAGACACAGCCTTACCCTAAGACACATAATAAGATATAAGCTATCGAACAGGGGTATTCTATGATTGGCTGACGTGTATGCTTTATGGACTAATTACCGAGACGCCCTTTTTACCTTTATACAACTCTGGAGGCAAGAGGGGCCATATCCAACCAATGGTACACAGCAGTTTACCACAATCCAATACACACAATCAAAAAAATGCCATCCTCATATCCGCAACAATATATATATATATATATACTGAAACGCAAAAGAAACTTACCACCTTTGAAACCTTTAAATATCAACAATAACACTGCGTGTAGTAAATGTGTGAACTTATTTGTTGACAATAGTGTCCTCACTGTCAGACAAAACGGTCACGGATTGTCACTTGAACCTTCAATGGTCACTTCATAGCACAGCTGTTGAACAGCCCTTTTGACTGTCAGTGATTAGCCAAGGGGTACGGGATGATTTTAATGAGCTGCACGTGATGTCTTGATATTGGCTTTAAAAAGGCCAGTGCAAAATGGGCATTTCAATCAACATGCCACGATTGTCAAGGGATCAACGGCAGCGTGCCCTGGGCATGCTGCAAGGTGGACTGAGCTACCGTGAGGTGGCACGTCGCCTTGGCTGTTCACACCAGACGATATCGGCCCTGGTGGACAGAGACACCCTCCACAACTCTGCAGATGACAGACCTCGATCAGGGAGGCCAAGAGTCACCACTGCAAGGCAGGACAGGCAGATGGTCTGAAGTCACCTGCAGGATCGATTCCGTCCAGCATCCCACACTGCGGCAGAAACTCCGGGGCGTGCAAACCCACGGATCTCCAATGATACTGCACGAAGACGACTGCATGACTATGGTCTGACTGCCAGAAGACTATACAGAGGCCCCGTGATGATGGTTGCCCATCGCCGCAACCGTCAGAGATGGTGCCAGCAGCATCAGCGGTGGACCTTGGCGCAGTGGAAAGAGGTCGCTTTCAGCGATGAGTCAAGGTTCTGTGTGGACAGTCCTGATGGGCGTGAGCCGTGAGTGTGTCTGGAGAAGAACTGGCGAGCGATATGCCGATTGTTGCGTGCGTCAAGCCAACAGGTGGGGTGGCCCAAGTGTGATGGTGTGGGCAGCCATATCAGGCCGGTACAGGACGCCACTGGTGGTTGTGGATGGGAATCTTAACGCCCAGCGGTATGTGGATAACATCCTGCGACCTCATCTGCTGCCATTCCTGCTAGACCACCCAGAACTGAGAACCTTTCAGCATGACAACGCTCGTCCCCATGCTGCTCGCTTTACCACTGCATTTCTCCAAGGTGAGAACATCAACACCATGCAGTGGCCTGCGCTCTCCCCTGACCTGAATCCCATAGAGCACCTGTGGGATGAGCTTGGGAGACGCGTAGTTGGCAGGGCCAGGACACGGGCAGAGCTGCTTCAGACATTGAGGACTGAGTGGGACAGAATCCAGCAGCAATCCATCCAAAGACTGGTAGGCAGTGTACGCCGACGATGCACTGCCTGTATCCAAAACAATGGTGGCCATACACGCTATTGAAAGGGGACTGACATTGCACCCTGTGCTGTTCTGTACTGTAGAACAAACTGATGAGATGGTGTATCTTGGTCAAAAACTTGACATATCATCAATAAAATGCCAATGTTTCAATTAGCAATTGTTGGTTTGTTTTATTTTGAACTGTTACAATTTTATTACATTTCAAACAAGTGGTAAATTTCTTTTGCATTTTCGGTCTTTTTGAAGTTGGTCAAAATGGTCAAAATGGTCAAATTTTTCGGTCAAAATGCCCATTTTGCACTGGCCTTTTAAAAGCCAATATCAAGACATCACGTGCAGCTCATTAAAATCATCCCATACCCCTTGGCTAATCACTGACAGTCAAAACGGCTGTTCAACAGCTGTGCTATGAAGTGACCATTGAAGGTTCAAGTGACAATCCGTGACCGTTTTGTCTGACAGTGAGGACACTATTGTCCACAAATAAGTTCACACATTTACTATACGCAGTGTTATTGTTGATATTTAAAGGTTTCAAAGGTGGTAAGTTTCTTTTGTGTTTTCGGTCTTTTTGAAGTTGGTCAAAATGGTCAAATTTTTGGGTCAAAATGCCCATTTTGCACTGGCCTTTTTAAAGCCAATATCAAGACATCACGTGCAGCTCATTAAAATCATCCCGTACCCCTTGGCTAATCACTGACAGTCAAAACGGCTGTTCAACAGCTGTGCTATGAAGTGACCATTGAAGGTTCAAGTGACCATCCGTGACCGTTTTGTCTGACAGCGAGGACACTATTGTCCACAAATAAGTTCACACATTTACTACACGCAGTGTTATTGTTGATATTTAAAGGTTTCAAAGGTGGTAAGTTTCTTTTGCGTTTCAGTATATATTGTAACGGTTTTGAGAAGTGTAACGAATTTGAGAAGTGTAACGGTTTTTTGAGAAGTGTAACAATTTTGGAGGAAGTGTAACGAATGTGAAAAGTATGGTTTTGTTGTGTGTAACACCCTCGTAATGTAAATAATGGTCGCCGCCGTCCTCCGAGTTAATTCCATGAAACTTACACGCAGGCCATGATATATCTTTTTAAATAGTGTATTTCCTTATTCCATGTAGGCTAAATATGTGTTTCCCACTAGATTGACTTTGCATTGTATCAAACAAAATAAGCGTAGGCCCTTTCAATTTCCCCAAACATCTCCGCTCTCCAAAGTTCCTTTCAAAAGGGGTGCGAGTGGTGTTCAATCCCGCAAACCGCCATTGCCCATGTGCTAATCTCGGAGAAGAAAGGCGTGTCTCCACCTCGTCATAGAGGGGAGGAGTGAGCCAACCCCACTTGGCCAACCAGCACCGCGGTTAGCGACCCGGTAGGCGTGCCCTCGCAGCCGGCGGCTTGATTCCGCCCGGGGTAATAAAAGGGACTGGAAGGGACTGCTTCACCAGATGACCTGGGAGATGAGCGAAGAGGCGACACCAAGAGGAGCGGTGAGATGCGAAACGCTCCAAGCCAAAGAGGAGAGGTACTCGGAAAGGAAACCAGCTTTGGAGAGACGCGCTGAAAGGAGGGAGACGGCTCCACCAGAAGGAGAGGAGCAGGTGTGCCCGAGCCAGCGCGTGACGTCTAAAGCATCGGCAGCGGATACGCGACGAAGGGTTTTCCCGCCAAAAACCGCGAGGAATTGAGAGCTGCTGCCTCCGACCCTGCCTCCCTCTCCAGCAATCCACCTCAAGCCCTACCTGCCTGCAATATCCCCCGTGTAAGTGTGAACGTCGTCTGTCCTACTCGTTGTCCTGGGGTTAAGTAAATTGAATAGGATAAGCTAACGATGCACTGTGTGACTGCTTCTTCCATCCATTGCTGTAAATAATTTTGGTCGCTCTTTCTTTTTGCTTGTGTGTGTATAATAAATCTGTTCTTCCTCCGTACTCTGTCTTTTTCTCTTTTCCTTCTCTTTCGGTCGCTTTAGAGGTTTCCCGATTGAATATCTGCGGTGCGATCTGGTCAACGTCGGGTTCTAATCGGGGAGTAACTGTTCGGTCGCGGTTGGACCATCCGCTCGGCCCATCATACCATCTTAAACCGCGTCTGTAACAATTGGTAGTCAGGAGTTGGGATTCGGACCTGGGACTAAATTTGTTAGGCCCAAATTTTGGAACACCAATTGTACTATTAGAGTAACAATTGGTGTCTGGGAGTGAGATCGGACCCGAAGCGCGCTTAACGCGCTCAAAATTACAAGCTGCCGAAATTTATTTTGTTTTATAAAACCCGAATTTTGAGATCGCGCCATGGACAATCAAGGCGATCGGATGTCGGTGGAGGAGATACGACGAGGTGTAAGTGAGGAGGTTTCGGGGCTACGCGAGGAGGTAAAGCGAGGTGAGAAGCGTATGGAGAAAGAAGTGAGAAATAATACGGCTAGGTTACAGGGGGGAATAGAGGGTCTGACGGAGGAGGTGGAACAGCTGACGGAGGGACAAAAAGAACTCGTGGAGCAGGTTCAAAAGAACACTGCGGTACTAGGAGGGTTAAAGGCGACACAAAAAGAAATTAAAAACGAATTAATAGCGACACAGAGGCAATGCCAGATGGTACGTGAGGAACTGACAATGAGGGTGGACGAGGTGACAGAGATAATGGAGACAAAGGACCGGCAGGTGAGAATGCACATAGAGACGGTCACGGTAGCCTTAGAGGACGAACTTGAGGAGACGCACCGAGAAATAAAAGAGGTGAAGCGAAAATTAGAGGAAGTGGAAGAAGAGGTGAGTGAAATTAAGAAGGGACGGACAGA
Source organism: Myxine glutinosa (assembly GCF_964187855.1). Classification (NCBI taxonomy): domain Eukaryota; kingdom Metazoa; phylum Chordata; class Myxini; order Myxiniformes; family Myxinidae; genus Myxine; species Myxine glutinosa. The sequence goes on from NC_136271.1 coordinate 40,699,999, forward strand.
AACTAAGAGAGAAATCCAGGAGGAGGTGATGGAATATGTGCAAGGTCGGTGCTCAACTCATAATGTGATGCTCACTAACCAAATAAAGAGTTTGCAGGTGGCAAAGGAGGTGCGGAGACGAGGTACGGAGGTGAGTGGCAATGTATATGATGTGAGGAAAGCTTCAGTCGGCTTGGGGATTGGTTTGGATCCGGGTGTTCGTGAGAGGCCGCTGGTGAAGTGTGCGACAGGACTGGTGTGCGAAAAAAGAGGTGTGCGAGAATGTCCGACCATGGGGTGTGTGAGGAAAAAGTGCACGCCAAGGAGTGAGTGTGCCGTCAAGAGTGAGTTGGTCGAAGCGCGTGTGCGAGGGGGTACATGGAAGCGCGGTGTGGTGAGTGTTACAGAGGAAGTAACGAGAGAGTGTACACCTGTGGTGAGTGTTACAGAGGATGTAACAAGAAAGTGTACGCCTGTGGTGAGTGTTACAGAGGGTGTAACGGGAGAGTGTGCGCAAGAGTGTGCGCGAGAAAGGTGTGTAACGGACAGGTGCATGAGGAAAGAGTGCGCTGTCGAGAGTAAGGGTGAGTGCGTGACCGAGAGTGGAGGTGAGAGTAGTGAGAGTGACACGGAGCGTGAGTTGGTTGTGGCAGGTGAGCGAGGATGTACACCTGGAATGGAAGGATGCACACCTGGAATGGTAGAGCGTGAGTGGGAATGCACGCTGGAATTGGTAGTGAGGCACGTGGTTGGGTGTGCGGGTGAGAGCACACCTGTGATTGTCACAAAGGAGGTGACCGAGAAAGGGGCGCGAAGAGGTGTGTTGGTGAGGTGTGCGAGCGACGAATGTGTGCCAAGGTGTTCGGTGGTCAGGTGTGTGACCAAGTCGGTGAGCGGAATGAGTGTACCGAGGTGTGTAAGGAAAGGTACGAGGAGCATGGGAACAGCTGGAGGTATGCGCAAGAAAGGGGTAGCGTATGCGCGTAAGCATCCAGGTGAGGCATCGACGGTAACCAGGTTAGAGGTTAGAACGACTTATAGCCGAATCGGGCCCTCGGTGCGCGTCGGGCAGCTTCGCGTGCCGCGAGGACCAGCGGGGATCCGAACCACGGCGGTTTCGAAAGAACCGCCGTACGCGATCCACGCTGTGCCTCGCTTGGAACGGCCGCGTCCGGGCTCCACTAGGCGGAGCGGGCAGCCCGATAGGAAGGGTCGTCATGGCGACCACTTTCTATTGAGACGTGCCGGCAGGTCGAGATCGGGACATTGGATGGCTCCACGCCGAGGTGGTGCGTGGGATCTCGGCCCGGGTAAGCCCCCGTCCCTGCACCGAGTGCCGGACGCATCCAGCCGCCAGCACAAAAGAACCCGCGTTCATGGCTCGGCTGTAAGAAGCCGAGCTTTAGAAGGGAATTGGCGCACCAAGAGGATGTAATAAGTAGACGGGTGATGAGGATAGTGTTTTGGCCCCGAAATTAGAAAAAGGCAAAATTTGATGATTGGCAGTAATGATTGGCAGATGATGGGTAGAATTGGCAGTAAATGGAAAATTTTTGAATTGGTTGGAATTTGGATGAGCCAAATTTGTAGTGGGAGATGCCCGATGTGGTGGGATGGCAAGTCTGTCATCCCTCACAGTGGGGCAAATGCGCAATAGCTTATGGGGTTGATGGCAGTGAAAACTAGCCCGGGTGGGTTAGGTTATATCGTGTGTAGGGCCCTAGAAGATGACATTAGGTAACGTTAAGGTTAGTTAGTGACGAGGATACCTGTAGTGGGGACGCAGGTAGTTTAGTGTGGATGATAATGACGAGGGAGCGCAATAGTTTAAAGGGACGACTGGGAAGCGCAAGTTTCAGAGGGGAGTAGTTAGCTGAGATGATGCCGTGTGTGTGAGGATTGAACAGGTGTGATTGAACAGGTGTGATTGCACAGGTGTGCAACTGAACAGGTGAATGGAGCAGTGTATGAGGGAGTAGTGGTGATTGCGTGTTGTGCTGACCAAATGGTCCAGGAAGAAAGGAGGGTGCAGGTGGCACCAGGTGTGAGGGCACAGGTGTGCAACAACAGGTGTATGTGGCTGTGTGGAATAAATGGTAGTGTGGAATAAATGGAGTATTGGAATGGATGGTCGTGGAGTGAGTATGGTGGAAATTGTGGAGTGGAGTGGATGGTGCGAAGGTGTGAATGGGGGAAGAGTGGACCCCCATCACGGATACCCGGGGCGGGTAGTGTAAGTGTTAGGTAGAGGGTACAGGTAAATTGTGGTTGGATATTGGCATCTGTGGTGCGGGTGAAAGAATGGTCTTTGGATGGGTGCATTAGTGTTGTGGAAATGGCTGGGCGTGTAGCCTGTTAGTGTGTGTAGTTGGTTTGGGCACTCCACCACTGTGAGGATGTCGGCCAGGTGAGGCCGCAGGTGGGCTCTGGGAGCCGGTAGTTGTGGATGGGGCCCGAGGATCCGGAGGACGGACCCGGGTAGCCCAGTGCCAGAGGGCACCAAGGGGTGACAGAGCCAGGAGAAGGCCTTCCCCAGTTAGTTAGGTTAGGGTGAGGAGCGAGGTAAGCTCGGGTGGCAACTGCAGTGGTGGAGGTGTGCAGGTGGGTAGACCTGCTGGGAGAGCTACACGTCGCAGCCCAGAAATTGTGCGAGGGCACCGGGAGATGAATCGGGGGAGTGAGACCCCAAATTGAGAAGCACCACAGTTTGGTCAATGGGAATTGGTTTTTAGAACCCATAGTGTAAGTTGGGCAATGGATTGGCAGGGAAAGACCCCGGGTAGTGTAAAGTGTGTTAAGGTCATTTAGAAAGTAGTTAGGATGAAGTCTCCTCACACCATCTGCATCCACTCACCTGAGGTGACAGGTACTCCACACCATGCCATGTTTTGATTATTTTTATGATGCAAATGTTTGGATTGTGAGACGCATCATGACGTGGGTGTGACATTGTGCGTAATTCCATCTCTCCCTCCTTATGAGGATTGATGATGAATTGGTGATGGCAAATTTTGAAGTCGAGGGATTGTGGAGACGAATTTGGTATTGGGGAAATATGGGGAAGACGTGACAGTAGTGACGAATTGGTAATGTGTAGATTTTGTACATATGGGGTAAGGGCAAGGGTAGGGTAGGTGACAGGGGGGTGACGTACGGTAGGGACGAGCTTTCTCACTTCGCCCTCCGTACGCATTTCGCCTTGCATTGCCTTATTGACGTGTACCCTTGTGACCTTCCCCCTCGCTCAATTGTCTCTTTTGTCTCCCACATGACCTGTGCGCCATTGGGTGCCGAGGGGAGCATGCGTGAGGTGGCCATTGTGCGCACGAGATTCCCAGAACCAGCATGCATTGCGTTTATGTACCACTTTATGGACCGCTGTTCTGCGGCCAAGTACCACTTGATGGGTCCCAGGTTCTGGGGCAGGGCACCTCTGTTGGAGACCGGCCATAGTGGCCAGGGAATCTTGCTTGCGGACCTCGGTAAGGTGGCACCTATGCCAAACAGGTGGACCACCCTTAGTTGGCCCCTGAGGCCCTAAATAAAAACGAACACAAGTTGTGCTTTTTATTATTTCCAACTAGGCCGCATGAAGCCAGAAGACGTCGGGAAGAACATCGGCCCAGCAGAGAAAGAGAAGACCACCACCAGTTGTTTTGTTGTGTTTATTATGAACCATGGTGACTGTGCACCGAGTGGTGCTTTTGGTGCTTTTGGGTGCTTTGGTGGTTTTGGTACTGGTGCATCGATGCAATGCGTGCTGTCTCCTCCCTCCCAACAGGAATTTCTTTTTCTTGTTCCCTAAAAAAAAACAAAAAAAAAAAAAACACAGGTCCTGGGTTGCGTTGTAAATAAGAAATAACGTCATTGTAAATAATACTCCCCACCGTAAATGTATAGTTTGAGAATAATTCCGTAATTCGGTTAGCTGTGGGCTTGAGTCTGTTAGACAGGGTGCAATGCAATAGGGGGACATACTTATTTGTGTTTTAAGATTGTCACACTCAGGGTCAGGTTAATTGTAGAGGGAATTACACCTACGTGTCACACTAAGTTAAAGTTTTGTAGGCCCGAGTACGGGCCTGAGGAAAGGAGGGTGCAGTGTAACGGTTTTGAGAAGTGTAACGAATTTGAGAAGTGTAACGGTTTTTTGAGAAGTGTAACAATTTTGGAGGAAGTGTAACGAATGTGAAAAGTATGGTTTTGTTGTGTGTAACACCCTCGTAATGTAAATAATGGTCGCAGCCGTCCTCCTAGTTAATTCCATGAAACTTACACGCAGGCCATGATATATCTTTTTAAATAGTGTATTTCCTTATTCCATGTAGGCTAAATATGTGTTTCCCACTAGATTGACTTTGCATTGTATCAAACAAAATAAGCGTAGGCCCTTTCAATTTCCCCAAACATCTCCGCTCTCCAAAGTTCCTTTCAAAAGGGGTGCGAGTAGTGTTCAATCCCGCAAACCGCCATTGCCCATGTGCTAATCTCGGAGAAGAAAGGCGTGTCTCCACCTCGTCATAGAGGGGAGGAGTGAGCCAACCCCACTTGGCCAACCAGCACCGCGGTTAGCGACCCGGTAGGCGTGCCCTCGCAGCCGGCGGCTTGATTCCGCCCGGGGTAATAAAAGTGACTGGAAGGAACTGCTTCACTAGATGACCTGGGAGATGAGCGAAGAGGCGACACCAAGAGGAGCGGTGAGATGCGAAACGCTCCAAGCCAAAGAGGAGAGGTACTCGGAAAGGAAACCAGCTTTGGAGAGACGCGCTGAAAGGAGGGAGACGGCTCCACCAGAAGGAGAGGAGCAGGTGTGCCCGAGCCAGCGCGTGACGTCTAAAGCATCGGCAGCGGATACGCGACGAAGGGTTTTCCCGCCAAAAACCGCGAGGAATTGAGAGCTGCTGCCTCCGACCCTGCCTCCCTCTCCAGCAATCCACCTCAAGCCCTACCTGCCTGCAATATCCCCCGTGTAAGTGTGAACGTCGTCTGTCCTACTCGTTGTCCTGGGGTTAAGTAAATTGAATAGGATAAGCTAACGATGCACTGTGTGACTGCTTCTTCCATCCATTGCTGTAAATAATTTTGGTCGCTCTTTCTTTTTGCTTGTGTGTGTATAATAAATCTGTTCTTCCTCCGTACTCTGTCTTTTTCTCTTTTCCTTCTCTTTCGGTCGCTTTAGAGGTTTCCCGATTGAATATCTGCGGTGCGATCTGGTCAACGTCGGGTTCTAATCGGGGAGTAACTGTTCGGTCGCGGTTGGACCATCCGCTCGGCCCATCATACCATCTTAAACCGCGTCTGTAACAATATATATATATATATATATATATATATATATATATATATATATACCTGGCATTTAATATGGAATATATTTTTTTTCTTGACTTGGGTTTCCTTTCTGAACTCAGAATATCAATCTGGTGAGTTTCTTTTACGCTTCGGTGATTTCTTTGTTAAAAGAACCATGTCACTGATTGTCTGTCGCAGCAAGAAGTGAATAACAGGATTATATCATAGGTGGCGTAACAAAATGTACGGACAGGTACATTTGACGATTGGCTTCACAATCGGGTATATAAGGGTTGTTGCGTTCTGTATTATTGGAAAACAACTGCTGCACGTCTACAAAAGTTATTGCCGCTTCCTCTGGAGATGGTCCGTCAACTCGACAATGCTGTTTGTCATGGAGTGGTGGCTTTACGAAATTCCGGCATGAAACAGTGTGCTATTGCTCGGCAGTATGGCATCACTCATGGTCAGGTGTCAAAGATCCCGAAACGAAATGCTCAGAGGGGTGTCCCTCCTCCAATATCGAGGCCAGGACGTCCCCGCAGAACCACAAGGAGAGATGATCGCCAGCTGCACCGGTTAGTCCGCAATGGCCGTACCAAGTCAGCTAATCGGCTTAGGGCTGAGTGGCAGCAACTGACAAATGTGCCTGTATCCAGAAGGCTAGTCAACCAACGACTGGTTCAAGCAGGCTATTGTGCCAGGCGTCCCCTGAGAAAGCCACGCCTGACAAGACAACACCGCCAGCGCCGATTGCAGTGGGCCAGAGAGCACCGTCAATGGCAGCCAGGACACTGGAATCACGTGATCTTCAGTGACGAGTCTTGATTTCTGGTCTATCGTCAAGATGGCCATGTCCGAGTGTGCAGACAAGTGCATGAAGTCTACAACGAAGATTGTATAGTGCCAAGAGTCCAAGCTGGAGGTGGTGGGGTGACCGTTTGGGCTGCTTTTCATGCAGGGGGCAAAACTGACCTTGTTGTTTTGAATGGAAACCTGAACCAGTTCAAGTACAGGGCCATTCTGGAAGAAACATTGCTTCCATTTGCTCGTGTAGCCTTTGGAGGAAACTTTGTCTTCCAAGATGACAATGCATGGCCTCATCGTGCTTGCATGATCCAACACTTTCTTGCTGACCGTGGTGTAGAGCATATGGAGTGGCCTGTCATGTCCCTGGATATGAATCCGATAGAGAACTTGTGGGCAGAACTAACGCGTCAAATCGACAACTTGGACCAGCAGCCTGCCTCTGTGCGTGAATTGCAGCAGGCTATTGTAACTGCATGGCAAGCGATTCCTGTCCAAACCATGGTAAATCTCGTGAACAGCATGCCTCAACGTGTACGTGCTCTCCTGAATGCTCGTGGGGGTTACACGACGTACTGAACTGTAATTTTACTGTCCGTAATCCCAGTTGTAATTTAACTTTTGTTTTTGTTAAAAAAAAACAATTTGGCTAATGTGCAAAATAAAGAAATACTTCTGGAAAACGTACAGAAGTTTAACACAGTACTGTCTGTGAATTGAGTTCAATATCAGTTTACATCACTTTCAAGGATCAATTTATTTGCTTTGAAATGTCAAATGTGGTTTTTGTTTCTTTTAAAGGTCACATTAACAAAATCTAGAATAATTTCAACATAATTCAAATGAACTTTTGGTTCTAAGTCAACTTGAAAAGTAAGTTCACCCCCACAAAAAAAATATTCCATATTAAATGCCAAGTCTGTATATATATATATATATACAGACTTAGCATTTAATATGGAATATTTTTTTTTTCTTGACTTGGATTTACTTTCTTAACTCAGGATATCAATCTGGTGAGTTTCTTTTACACTTTGGTGATTTATTTGTTAAAAAACCATGTCACTGATTGTCTGTCGCAGCAAGAAGTCAACAACAGGATTATATCACAGGTGGCGTGGCAAAATGTACAGACAGGTGCATTTGATGATTGGCTTCACAGTCGGGTATACAAGGTTGTTGCGTTCTGTATTAGTGTAAAACAACTGCTGCACGTCTCCAAAAGTTATTGCCGCTTCCTCTGGAGATGGTTTGTCAACTCGACAATGCTGTTTGTCATGGAGTGGTGGCTTTACGAAATTCCGGCATGAAACAGTGTGCTATTGCTCGGCAGTATGGCATCACTCAAGGTCAGGTGTCAAAGATCCTGAAACGAAATGCTCAGGGGGGTGTCCCTACTCCAATACCGAGGCCAGGACGTCCCCGCCGAACCACAAGGAGGGATGATCACCAGCTGCACCGGTTAATCCGCAATGGCCGTACCAAGTCAGCTAATCTGCTTAGGGCTGAGTGCCATCAACTGACAAATGTGCCTGTATCCAGAAGGCTAGTCAACCAACGACTGGTTCAAGCAGGCTATCGTGCCAGGCGTCCACTGAGAAAGCCACGCCTGACCAGACAACACCGCCAGCGCCGATTGCAGTGGGCCAGAGAGCACCGTCAATGGCAGCCAGGACACTGGAATCACGTGAACTTCAGTGACGAGTCTAGATTTCTGGTCTATCGTCAAGATGGCCGCGTCCGAGTGTGCAGACAAGTGCATGAAGCCTACAACAAAGTTTGTATAGTGCCAAGAGTCCAAGTTGGAGGTGGTGGGGTGACCATTTGGGCTGCTTTTCATGCAGGGGGCAAAACTGACCTGGTTGTTCTGAATGGAAACCTGAACCAGTTCAAGCACAGGGCCATTCTGGAAGAAACATTGCTTCCATTTGCTCATGCAGCCTTTCGAGGAAACTTTGTCTTCCAAGATGACAATGCACGGCCTCATCGTGCTCGCATGATCCAACACTTTCTTGCTGACCGTGGTGTGGAGCATATGGAGTGGCCTGCCATGTCCCCGGATATGAATCCGATAGAGAACTTGTGGGCAGAATTAACGCGTCAAATCGACCACTTGGACCAGCAGCCGACCTCTTTGCGTGAATTGCAGCAGGCTATTGTCACTGCATGGCAAGCGATTCCTGCCCTAACCTTGGCAAATCTCGTGACCAGCATTCCTCAACGTGTACGTGCTCTCCTGAATGCTCGTGGGGGTTCCACGAAGTACTGAACTGTAATTGTACTGTCTGTAATCCCAGTCATAATTTAACTTTTGTTTTTGTTAAAAATTTTTTGGCTAATGTGCAAAATAAAGAGAAACTTCTGGAAACCGTACAGAAGTTTAACACAGTACTGTCCATGAATTGAGTTCGATATCAGTTTACATCACTTTCAAGGATCAATTTATTTGTTTCGAAATGTCAAATGTGGTTTTTCTTTCTTTTAAAGGTCACATTAACAAAATGTAGAATAATTTCAACATAATTCCAATGAACTTTTGGTTCTAAGACATCTTGAAAAGTAAGTTCACCCCCACAAAAAAAATATTCCATATTAAATGCCAAGTCTGTATATATATATATATATATATATATATATATATATATATATATATATATATATATATATATATATATATATATATATATATATATATATATATATATATATATATACAGTGGAACCTTGACTTACGAGTTTAATTCGTTCTGTGACCGAGCTCGTAACTCAAATTGCTCGTATCTCAAATCAAATTTCCCCATTGAAATGCATTGAAATGCTATTAATCCGTTCCAGCCCGCCAAAAACCACACCAATTTTTTAAAAAATATACAGTATATATAAAAATATCTCGCGCTTTATATTTCACCTGTATGCAGCATACAAGTTGGCAGGATGGCCTGGACTGGAGGTACGCACACTTGACTCTAAAGTCTAAACTGTCCAGCCTGGGTTTGAATCCCGACCCAGCTATAACCTGTCATGGGTGAATCACAGGCAGGGTGATTCATCAATGTGTGTACCGCTAAACTGGGCGCCCCGTTTGCGTCCCATTAGTTGTTGGATGTTAAGGATCTCACCGTGTTTTCCACAAAGAGAAGGCGAGCTATCGCCGGCACTCTGAACAAGTTGTGGCCTGGCATGCTCTTCTCCTCTGCTGTTATATACGTCCTCCTCGGCACCTCGCTCATGTTTTTCGACGATTGCGTGTTTTATATCCAAGCACATCATCCTCTTCTTCTTCTCAGTACCGTGTTTTCCACAAAGAGAAGGCGAGCTATCGCCGGCACTCTGAACAAGTTGTGGCCTGGCATGCTCTTCTCCTCTGCTGTTATATACCTCCTCCTCGGCACCTCGCTCATGTTTTTCGACGATTGCGTGTTTTATATCCAAGCACATCATCCTCTTCTTCTTCTCAGTACCGTGTTTTCCACAAAGAGAAGGCGAGCTATCGCCGGCACTCTGAACAGGTTGTGGCCTGGCATGCTCTTCTCCTCTGCTGTTATATACGTCCTCCTCGGCACCTCGCTCATGTTTTTCGACGATTGCGTGTTTTATATCCAAGCACATCATCCTCTTCTTCTTCTCAGTACCGTGTTTTCCACAAAGAGAAGGCGAGCTATCGCCGGCACTCTGAACAAGTTGACGGCAGAGATACTGTACGTGCACGTCAAGATAACCACGTGACCGGAACCCACCTGGCGGCGTAAACTCAAAATAAAGAAACATGCGAAAACAAAAATGCAGCGCTATACGACAGAGATACTGTACGTGCACGTCAAGATAACCACGTGACCGGAACCCACCTGGCGGCGTAAACTCAAAATAAAGAAACATGCGAAAACAAAAATGCAGCGATATACGACAGATACTGTACTTTCACGGAAAGATAACCACGTGACCGGGTGGCGAAAGCTCGTAACTCAAATCTCGGCTCGCATCTCAAAGCAATAAACCGCCCGAGCGACGGCTCGTATCTCGAAAAACTCGTAAGTTGGGGCACTCGTAAGTCAAGGTTCCACTGTATATATATATATATATTGTGTTGCAGGTTGTGACCACAATGCTGTCATTCTTGTTATTTAATATTCACTAAACTGTAAAGTGTAAAGAAACATTGTTGGGTCAAGATTGTGGTTGCAAAATGCCTATATCCTAGAATTTGTCGCAATCCCAAACATGAAATTGCTCAAACCTGCAAGGGTCAAGTGAGTGTTTTTTAATGTGTGTTTGGAAAATGTATGCAGTGGTGTCTCCATTGTGCTTCATACATTTTGTCCTTAATGATGGGTCTTATTGATGCACAGGCCAAAGGACGCCAGAGGCACTGCTCTTGGTGGCACAAGAAATGTCACCCCCTTGCGTTTACAGAAAAGTAGAAACCCAGAAAAATACAAGTTTGGCTGATGTGACATTTTCTTTTCCATTGGATGTTGTGGAGGGGTGTGTGAAATGGGGTTGGAGGAGCAGAAGCAACTTGTACTTATTGCACAGTTTGCATCACAAGGAGATACATGAAAACGTTCCGAGTCGAGCATACAAACTATTCAGATTGTATTCTGTTTTCTCACGTCTCTTCAAGCCAAGAATAAAATCGCTTAGAAGCAAAATCTGACCTGGAAATTTTTTTCAGGGAAGGAAAACAAGGTTTCGTTTGCATAACCAAGGCCTCGTTCCGAAGCTAACCTAGATCCTTTCTCTCATTTGCCTGTCTTGATTTATCTTCAAAGCAACTCCTCTATAAGTCCCTGGCCTCCTAATTACATGCAAAAGAGCATCACGTCTGCATGCTTTCCAGAGTGTATCAGTGCTACCTTACATCATCAAGTCTCTGCTGGAGCATTCTTGAAATCGAGTACATACAAATGTGCTGTTTTTGTAAATTAGTATAAAAAAACAACAACAAAATCAAAACAAAAGGAAATTGCGGCGTGTTTCGACATGGTGAATTTTGGTGAGTTACTGCACTCATTTGCAAGTGAACAATGGCCTTTGATTATATTACAATGAATAAAATAACAATAAAGCCATGCCATCCTGAGGATTACCTTGGATGTAGAATTTAATCTATTTTAATTTTTTTCAGGCATCGGAAGTGATTTATGGCGCTCACTCTTCAAATATTTCAAATATATCACATGCATCAATCTAGAGTTCTCCAACCTTTAATTGAACAAACAATGACTCAACGTTTCTGGCAGCAACACGAAACAAAAAGTACCTCTGCTGACCTTTCTCAAGGGTGAAAAAAATACCCAATTCTAACCCCCTTGCCCCCCTCATTTATCAACCCAAACAAGGGGGTGGCCAAAGCCGGATGCACCAATCAAAGCCATGTCTCCCAGAATCTCAAACTCGTGACTTTCAACCGTTGGCACTTGAAATCAAACAGCCTGGCAGCGCGTGCGCCTGGGGTGGAAGGAGTGACAACACATGCATGAGGTGATGTATGTAATGCAAACCGAATAAGCTAATTCGATGTAATGCAAACAAACATGGATTCACAAACAGATGGAACAAAGGTGGCAAATTGTTGGAAAGAGGGTGGGGGGTAGAGTCCCTATATACTATGAGTAGCGACATGACATGTCCCAAATATTTCTGGTGGCAGGGATTGTATCCACCGACATCTCATTAAAAAAACCACCTTTAGAGGCCATTTTTCCCCGCAAGCGGGGGTTGGCCTTTTTCGGGGACCGTGGTTGTTGTTGTTTTTCGGTCCCCTTTTTGAAGCAATGTTTTACGGCCGGATGCCCTTCCTGCCGCCAACCCTTTTTGTCGCCTTTTACGACAAGCAGGGAATTACCAGTGAACTGGCACCGACATCTCATTGAATGAATATATTCCTGGCTTTATGGGAGATTCCTTGCTTCCACAAATGCACAGCAAGAAAAATCATCAAACACAAGCATATATTAGAAGGAAAGAAATTCGGCACTTCGACCACCGGACAAAAGTTCCCCATCACCTCCTACATGCACGACTGTAAATCTACATGGGTCATATACCTAATCACTTGTCAATGATGTACGAAACAATATATTACGTTAGAAAAACTGAGAACACACTCGATGCACGCTTTAATAACACAAGGCCAGAAAACAGAAATTTCATACCAATCAAGTCAAACCTCCACCTTACACCATACATTTTAATCTACCAGATCATTCAACAGATGATGTTCAAATATCTACCATCAAATCAATTCCAAATTAATCATGCACCACAATCCTGCGACGAGTCTTTTTGGATATAGAAATTTCAAACAAAATTCCGGCCTTCATGGCATAAATGTTGACGAGCAACATGTGTTCCAACACGTTCATTCCAATGTACCTCAACTCATTCACTTCACTTTTTCAGAATAAGATCCTTTTCGATCACCTTTCCATCGTCTCATATTGACAAATGCAGGCAGTGTGTGCATGTGTAGTGTATGTACATGACTATAAACAGTAAATGAATATGTGCATGTGTGTGTTTATATGCAGTACTGATATAAAATCTACACCCCCTTTTCAAAATTTTCACCTTTTGTTGCCTTATAGCCTGGAATTAAATTGCATTAAACCAGACTTTTTCCACCTTTATTTACACAACGTATCCCATAACTTCCAAGTGATAAACAAATTCTACAAATTTCTGAAAATTAATGAAAAATACAAAACTAGAATATCTTGGTTGGACAAGTGCCCACCTCGCTTATAATAACAATTGTGCATTAGCTCAGGTGTAACCAATCACCTTTAAAATCACACACCAAGTTAATTGGCCTCCACCTGTGTTAAATTGCAATGATTTTGATTATTTCAGAATAAAATCAGCTCCTCTTGCAGGTGTATTCTGCTGGGTAGTGCATTTCACAGCAAAGACTCAAACATGAGTACAAAGAAGCTTTTGAAAGACTTCCAGGATAAAGTTGTGGAAAGGCCCAGATCAGTGGATGAGCATAAAAAATATTTCAAAGGCCTTGAATATACCTTGAGCACAGTGAAGACAATCATTAATGAGTGGAAGGCGTATGGTACCACCAAGTACCTAGATCAGGCCGTCCCTCCAAACTGGATGATCAAGCAAGGAGAAGACTGATCAGAGAGGCCACCAAGATGCCAATTGTAACTTTGAAAGAGCTACAGGGCCTTACCAAGGGCCTTTATGACAAAGACTGGTCACTGTGCATGTCACAACAACATCCCAAGCACTGCACAAGTCTGGCCTGTACGGTAGGGTTGCAAGGAGGAAGTCTTTACTCAAAAAAGCCCACCTTGATTCAAGCCCACCCATTTGAGATCCTGAACCCTTGTGGCAAAACGTTTTGTGGTCTGACAAAACCAAGATGGAACTTTTTGGGCTAAATGCATTTTTGGCCTACTGCAAAACATGTTGGTGGCAACATCATTTTATGGGGATGTTTCTCATCAGCAGGGACTGGGTCACTTGTCAGAATAGAAGGGAAAGTGGATGGAGCAAAATACAGAAAAATCCTAGAGGAAAACTTGCTTCCCTCTGCAAGAAAGCTGAAATTGGGACGGAAGTTCACCTTTCAGCACAACAATGACCCGAAGCACACAGCACAAGCTTCACTGGAGTGGTTAAGGAACAAAAAGATAAATATCCTTGAGTGGCCCAGTCAGAGCCCCGACCGAAATACAATAGAAAATCTGTGGAATGAGTTGGAAGATTGCTGTCCATCAACACTCCTCACGCAACGTGACTGAGCTGGAACAGTTTTGTACAGAAGAATGGGCAAATATTGCCCAATCAAGGTTTGCAAAGTTGGTAGAGACCTATCCCAACAGACACAGCTGTAATTTCTGTCAAAGGTGCTTCCACCAAGTATTTACTCAGGTGGGTGGACACTTATCCAACCAAGATAATCTAGTTTTGTATTTTAAATTAATTTCCTGAAATTTGTATAATTTGTTTTTCAATTGGATATTGTGGGTTATGATGTGTAAATAAAGATGGGAAAAGTCTGATTTGATGAAATTTACTTCCAGGCGATAAGGCAACAAAAGGTGAAAATTTTGAAAGGAGTTGCCGACTTTCTATAGGCACTGTGTGTGTGTGTGTGTGTGTGTGTGTGTGTGTGTGTGTGTGTGTGTGTGTGTGTGTGTGTGTGTGTGTGTAGATAAAAAAAAAAATATATATACAGTATATATATATATATATATATTTATTTATATATATATATGTATATATATATATAAATATATATATATATATATATATATATATATATATATATATATATATATATATATATATATATATATATATATATATATATATACATACATACATATATACAGTGCATTCAGAAAGTATTCAGACCACTTCACTTTTTTCACATTTTGTTATGTTGCAGCCTTATGCTGAAATCGTTTAAATTCATTTTTTCCCTCATCAATCTACACTAAATGCCCCATAATGACAAAGAGAAAACAGGATTTTAGAAAGTTTTGCAAACATTAAAAAGAAAAAACTGAAATATCACATTGACATAAGTATTCATACCCTTCGTTATGACACTCGAAATTTAGCTCAGGTGCCTCCCATTTCTCTTGATAATCTTTGAGATGTTTCCACACCTTGATTGGAGTCCACCTGTGGTAAATTCAATTGATTGGACATGATTTGGAAAGGCACACACCTGTCTATATAAGGTCTCACAGCTGACAATGCATATCAGAGCAAAAACCAAGCCATGAGGTCGAAGTAACTGCCTGCAGAGCTCAGAGACAGGATTGTGTCGAGGCACAGATCTGGGGAATCACAGATCCTCAGTGAAAGACACATGAAAGCCCGCTTGGAGTTTGCAAAAACGCACCTCAAGGACTCTCAGACTGTGAGAAACAAGATTCTGTGGGCTTTCATGTGTCTTTCACTGAGGAGAGGCTTCCGTCTGGCCACTCTGCCATAAAGCCCAGATCGGTGGAGTGTTGCAGCGATGGTTGTCTTTCTGGAAGTTTCTCCCATCTCCACACAGGATCTCTGGAGCTCAGCCAGAGTGACCATCGGGTTCTTGGTCACCTCTCTTACCAAGGCCCTTCTCCCCCGATTGCTCAGTTTGGCTGGGCGGCCAGCTCTAGGAAGAGTCCTGGTTGTTCCAAACTTCTTCCATTTAAGAATTATGGAGGCCACTGTGCTCTTGGGAACCTTCAATGCAGCAGAATATTTTTTGTAGGCTTCCCCAGATCAGTGGCTCGACACAATCCTGTCTCTGCGCTCTGCAAGCAGTTCCTTTGACGTCATGGCTTGGTTTTTGCTCTGATATGCATTGTCAGCTGTGAGACCTTATATAGACAGGTGTATGCCTTTCCAAATCATGTCCAATCAATTGAATTTACCACAGGTGGACTCCAATCAAGGTGTGGAAACCTCTCAAAGATGATCAAGAGAAATGGGAGGCACCTGAGCTAAATTTCAAGTGTCATTACGAAGGGTATGAATACTTATGTCAATGTGATATTTCAGTTTTTTCTTTTTAATGTTTGCAAAACTTTCTAAAATCCTGTTTTCTCTTCACATTATGGGGTATTGAGTGTCGATTGATGAGGGAAAAAATGAATTTAAACGATCGATTTCAGCATAAGGCTGCAACATGACAAAATGTGAAAAAAGTGAAGGGGTCTGAATACTTTCTGAATTCACTGTATATATATATAATATATATATATATATATATATATATATATATATATATATATATATATATATATATATATATATATATATATAGTTGTGGATTTGAGAATTGTTGTGTTTTTTTTGTATTGTTGTAAGTGTAATGAATTGTTGTAAATATCACCCTCTGTGTTGTGTGTAAAGGTCAAAGGTCGTCCTTAGTTACGCCATATACATACACGTAGCCAATCATATACCCTTTTAAATAGTTATCTCATTATTCTATGTAGTTGAAGGCTCTGTTCCCACTAGTTGACACTGCATTGCACCAGATGACATAAGGTAGCTCCCTGCCATTCCCAAAGCCCCCATTCCCAAAGCCTCCGTTGCCAACTGCATCGGGCGGTTTTCAGCATTTGCCGCCATTGGCAATGTGCTCCGTCTCGGGGAAGAAGGGCGTTGCCCTCCACTTGTCATGAGAAGGTGGAGCCCAGCGAGCCCCCACCAGCCAATCAGGGCTGGTGAGACACCATCACGGGCGTGGCGCGGCTTGATCGCGACGGGCCTTATAAAAGAGTGTGGGGAAGGATTGCGAAAAGAGTGTGGGGAAGGATTGCGAAAAGAGATGCATCAGAGAGAGAACCCGTCACGCAACGCCCCCACATCAGATGCGGCAGAGACAGCAGCTTGAACCAACGGAGCTTTGAATCAACCATCGCAGCTTTGAACGACCACAGCTTCGGGGCTTTGACAGCAGTTTTGACCGTGGCCGCGAAGGAACGGCGGCTGCTGAACGCGCCGATCGAGAAAGGGCGGCGGCTGCTCACTCCCGGCCTGACCGTGCTCTGGTTCCAGCTGAACCTGCCTCTCCCTCCAGCCATCCACCTCCTGCCATTCCTGTCATCATCCCCCGTGTAAGTGTGCTTGTAGCCTGTCTTTTGTCTTGTCCCTGGGTTTAAGTAAGACTGCAATCGGTAAGCTAATATTTGCACTGTGTCTCCTTGCTTCTTTCTGTCTTTATTTTATTATTCTTCCTCCTTCCTTGGTTTCTTTTTGACTTGTAAATAATTAGTAATAAATTATATTTGTTCTTCCTACCTTGCCTTTCTTTCCTTTACATCCGTTTCATCTTTGTGATTTCCCAATTGAATACCTGTGGCACGATTTGGCCAACGTTAAGGATCGGGTCAGTCCTTGTTAGTAGTTCGTGCCGCGGTTGCTAAACCGCTCGGCAATTAACATCTGTCCGCGGACGCGAACGGGGTTGCGCACCTGCCTTTCCGGAGGTAGCTGTGCAGCGTCAGGGACCACGTCGGCCAGTCATAGACGAGGGGATTAATCCCCCCTCAATAAGGGGAACAGAGGCCGACGTTGGCTTCCGTAACAATATATATATATATACATATGTACATCCTGTGGTACAAGTTTCCTTTTATTAATATTTTTATTACACACTTTTATTTAACTTCATCTGAACTTTGTTTGTTTGTCCCGTTTCAAATCTTTGATCCGTTCATTTCCTATGTCCCATACATCCTAGAGAGCTGAAATTTAGCCCACGGTCCTCTTTTCTGGTACATTTTCATGTATAAAAATGTAATTTTAAAAATGAAACGTAAAAAAGAAAAAAGGTTTAAAACGTAAATTTTTTTTAATGTGTAGCCCTTAAACATGTTCTTTCGTTTACTTGTTTTGTTTTTCCTTTTACCTTGTCTGTTGAGATGCTGTGTCCCATTGTTATGCTTTCCCCTGAGTCTAGACACCTGTAGAATAAATAATACAAAAAGGTCACAAACACATACAAGCTAATAATTGGTTTGTTTTTATCATCCTAATTTTTGTTCGCACTTGTTTGGTGAATAAAAGAATGAAACATACAAAATAGAGGATCAACATTGAAACTATAACGCCACTCTGTAGAGCGCATACCTCTGCCAGGCTGAACAGTTTTTGTATCCCAATGGTAGGCAATATCTGTATCCGCACCTCAGCCAAAATCTAATCGGATTGTTCTTGTCACCTAAACAACTCATCCACCAAGTATCGTCCGAATCTGTGCACCATGTTTTGAAATATCATGCCATATATATATTTTTGGCTGTATCTCTCAATTATGAAGAATCACTGAAAATTAAAAAAATTAATGTATCCAGAACCGGAACTGAATCTTCACCAAAATCGAATCAACTTGTCCTTGTCACTCACCCAACCTGTCCACTAAGTTTCTTCCAAATCTGTCCATAATAGTAAGGGCATTTTATGAGATATTTCACAAATCTGTTAACTAAATTGTTACCAAAAAATTTCTTCACCAATATGTTTGTAAAGGTGTGTAATAACATGTGTTAAAATGTTGAAGTTCAACTCCCGTGGGAAACCCAGAAAAAAAGCTGTTGAATTCGGGTACCGAAAAATTATTTTCGAGAATTTTTATTTTTTTTAATCGGCCCTTAAGTAACTTATGAGGGGTCAAATCAGGGTTTTTCATGATTCTGAGTTGATTGTTAACATTTATATTTTCACTTTTACATTTACACACAACGTAGCTTTTATTTCACATACATATATAATACTTAATAGTTATTTCTCATTCACAATGTCAGAAGTTTCAACAGTCATTGTCTATGTCTTCTTCAGACTCAACAACATCATGACTGCAGTTTCTGCATGTAATGCCATTACAGACTCCACAGGCCGAGATGCACGTGACCCCATTCTTCTTGCAGCTGCATCGCCGGTTGCTGCAATCTCCATGACAATTACAGCTCGTGAACTGCAATAGCTCCTCAGGAGCCGTGGGGTCCAGTGTTGGAACTGGCTCATACCCATGCACACCTATTGTCCATCCATAGTCACTGGGGTTCAGAGACATGCTCTGTAGAAGGATCCAGTCCCGGGTCTGCAGGTAGGCATGGAGTGAATGTTGTGCAGCTGCACCCTCTGTTGGAGGTAGAGTCTCTGGTTTGATCACTCCTGCCGCTGCCCAGAGTGTGTCACCTGGAGTGAGGAGTGGCTGATCATGAGCCAGGGAGGAGGAAAGCTCAGCAAGGGGGAGAAACATGATCGCGTTCGTTCCTATCTGTTTCCTGTTCGTAAATGGAATAATCTTTACTTCAGTTCCTCTCAGGATCTTAGCTTTGTCGAGTGCCTTCAACTTCACCCGGGGGAAAGCTGCTGTTGTCTGTGGATCTGGCAAAGGTGGTGCCGGAGAGGTGACTTCGATCCAACCCATTGAGTGAAAGGGAGTGTTTCCGTGAATAGAGACAATGTTTAAATCTATATTGTCTCCAACAAACTGAGTGACTGCATTGTTTGTTTCCCCAACCTCCATAAAGACCACCTGATCATTACTTGACAATTCACTTTCACTGGCTGGCACTTTGGCTGTCATCACTGATTGATCCTCAAGCGCAGCATCAACCGCAACCTCATCATTGATCTGTTCATCGGTTTCCTCCACAATGGTGTCAAGAGTGCCAGAAGTATCTGGAACATCATCTCCACTCCTACTATTAAGGAAGCAGTATTTGTAGTTTTGTGTCTCCGTGTAAGACTCAGTGTATCCTAGCTGGTGGAACTTGTTGAGCATCCATTTTGACCCAAATCTATGATCAAGTTGTATGGCAAGCCCCATTTGGTGTGGCAATACTCCAGACCGAGGTCGACAGGCCTTAATAAAATTCTGCCCCCAAACGGCAACTCTTTCGTCTGTCTTGACAATCGGTCTCAAGAACATCTGAAGGCTTGCAGGAACAAGTGTCAGCTGACTATCGATGTCAGTCATACTGTGTGTGGTGGGGTATGACTTTGGACCTAAATCAATCAAGGCAATATCATTGGATATGAACTTGAGTGCCGTCTTTATGATCTGAGTCTTCTCATCTCCATGGTCAAGATTAGCATGATGCCCTCGCAGAATATTGTCGGTGCCATCTTTGAGACAGAGTACATCTGCCCTTCTTTCCTGTGTTGTGAAATACAAGGTGTCTTCGTATTTCTCTAGAAGTTTTATCTTTAGCCAATGCTTTGAATAAGAAAGGCTCTTCTCTGGTGACTGATCAAACTCCTGCAGCTTTTCATGGACTTGGTCCATGTTCATTACCCCATGCTCTAATTCTGAGTCTAACCATTCGCAGAATTCAATAAAAACTGCCTCTCGCTCCTCATCAATACTCCTCTGTCCTCTCTTCCTTTTTCCTTCCTCATCAGTCTTGGACAAACTGTCACCTATCGCAAACATAAGTTTGCATCGCAAATGGTACAGTGTTTCTTCTGCTACCAAGTCGTTGATCCCTTCCAGGCGTCCAGTGACTTCAGTGCCCCAGTCATCCCCGCGACTCCGTGCTGTCTTCAGCAAGCTTGCCTTCAGTGTATCTGCAGTCAAATTATCTGGCACTCTGTATTTCTTTCTAGCTTGTGCTGGATTATTTTTGTCGAGCTGGGCTGGTTGGTTGCAAAGAATGCATACATCCTTATACAGGAGGTCAACTGACTGTGATCTTCTAGAACTGCAGCCAGTTGATGAACTGAACTCACAAGTAGTGCGTCTTCTCTTCAACTTTGATGACTCTTTCTCTGCCTTTGATGCTTGAGCTGACTTCTTGGTGGTTGCAACAAAGTTGTTGTACAGATCATTTTTACACTTCTGGTGGTACCTCAGTTTTCCTTCCTTTTGAGCCTCCTTCATACGTTCCACAACAGTAACATTTTCGACAGTTTCTGCTTGTTTCAATAAAGTTGAGTATCCCTTTGGAGTTGCCTGTATGAGCCTTTCAGCTGGTGTATCCGAGCGTGCACAGATGAAGCAATTGAGCACAGGTGGAGTAACGTCTTCATCCATATTGCTAGACTCCATGTCCTGCAAAGTAGAAAATGAGATATATTTAGAAATTATTTTTCCACAAAGGAGTGTCTGTGGTGAAATATAAATGTTAACAATGAACTCAGAATCATGAAAAACCCTTATTTGACCCCTCATAAGTTACTTAAGGGCCGATTAAAAAAAATAAAAATTCTCGAAAAATTTTTTTCTAACAGCTTTTTTTCTGGGTTTCCCACGGGAGTTGACCTTCAACATTTTAACACATGTTATTACACACCTTTACAAACATATTGGTGAAGAAATTTTTTGGTAACAATTTAGTTAACAGATTTTCATATGTTTCCCTTACTGTAATGTTTTGAGATACTGTATCCTGCTCCCAGACAAATTAACAGAAAGGGGTGAAAATGTAACCTCTGTTCACCTCCGGTAATGGATGTCATCATTTTTGTGAACCTAGTTAGTTTATAAATGATTGCAATGATACATTTATGTCATAATGTGTGCCTGCTCTGGAAGTTATGGAATGACATCCTGGGGTATGTTGATTAATTTCTCATGAATTAAAACTTGTAGTATGAAAACTAGATTATTTACAATTATGTTGAGAAGTATTAATGCTGTTTAATATTTTTTTTCTATATTATTCGAAAAAAAAAAAAATGATGAACGTCACATGCTGATAAACCACAAAATAAATAGTCCTGTGAGAGCATGCACAATGAGAGGCCAATTTCGCAATTAGCCTCCTTGCAGGATCTTGATGAGACTTCAAATTATACTCTCCATGCTTGCAAGCGTTTTGATTGGCTCAGCTTCAAATACAGAAGACGTTTATTGTCCCCCGTCGCACCGCGGAGCGAAAGGGGGTCTATGGTTTTCCCCTCCGTCCGTGTATGCGTCCATCCGTGCGTCCGTCCGTCCGTGCGGGCGTGCGTAAGCGAAGGACCGAATTCTAATCTGGTGTGTGGGTGCAACCCACGTCAAAATCCAAGATGGCCGCCGCCATGTATGTCTGAACCTTGTGAGCGGAATATCTTGAAAAGTAAGCGAAGTACCAACTTCTAATCTGGTGTGTGGGTGTATCTAGGCATAAGGAAGAACGCTATTGAAAATTGGGTCGCCACGTCAAAATCCAAGATGGCCGCCTTGCGTCTTCCACTTTGTCAACTCACATCACTTCACCGACGGGGGACCTCGGCGTAACGCTTGTTGTACTCATAGAAAGGTTTAGATTTTAACACTTTATGGAACAAGCAATTGAGATTGAAGGGCATTGAAAGATAAATTAGAGAGCACATTAGGGAAGCTGCAGTACTTCAAGCTTCGTAAAGAAACAATAATATTTAAATATTAGAGATTTGTAAAAAGTTAAATCTTAATATCCTGCCTGAAACATCCAAGTTATCCTTAAGATTTGAGTTAGCTTATAACAGCACACCTTTTGAGTGCAAGTTCGCAACATTTAGTTGCTAAGTTTAAGCAAAGTTTAAAGTTATGTTAAAATATATCGTGAGAATATTGATAAAGTAGATTCATTTTAAAAATAATGAATGTTCGTAATGTCTAATATTGGGTACTTAAATTTAAGAACTCTGCTGCAAATTTTCAGCACTGTACTTTCATATTAATATGGGTGCTAAAACAGTTCTTGTTATAAATGTTAGCAGAAGCACATTTTAAGAAGTGTATATTACTCATCTTTAAATAAATTTCTTTTCATGTTTCCTTGTTTTATGTGTGTAATGGCATCATTGCATTGCGAGAAGCTCTTCTGGTGCTGCATCTGTGACGTCTTGATGGTATCATCATGGTGTTCTTCCAGGTTGGAGAGCTTAATTAATCAGCTTCATAGAAATCCCAACTGCTAAAAACATTGGTGATGCCTCCCAGTTGTGATTGGTGGGGTATAATCAATGTTTCCATGTAGCAGATGGACCTTAATGATTCCAGATCATGCAGCAATATATGTGATGAGATGTGATTTGGCATCCTCACCAATCACAGTTGGTGATGCAACATTAATCCATAAAAATATAGACATTTAACAAACAGTAATAAATTCCTGTGTGGGGCGATTGTGAAAAATTTCTGACCAACCTGGGACTCGAACACAAGGACCTCATCACTTACGCGGTGACAGCCAACTGAGCTAATATACATATATATCCCCTCCTCATTTATTTCATAGGCTAATGAGGTGTGAGTCGGAAAGTGGTAAGGCTGGAACGGTAACGCCTGCATTGAACCTTGCAGGAGCTGTGGTTCCGTGGGGCAGGAGAGGGGTGGGGGGGGGGGGGGGGGGGGGTTGGGGAGGGAGAAGGGGAGCTGTGTTACGTTTGTGGGGGTAGATGGAGGAATCCCATAGTAAAGATAGGATTGTATAGTTGTGCATTGACCATGAACGTGTAGGAGACATCTCGATGTACGAGTATTTAAGTAGGGAAACTGCAGCTTAAGATTGTTTATGTATCTTCACACGAGTGGTGAGGCTGTGTTAACTAGTTAGGGATTAAGGTTAGTTTCCCCAGTTTTCCCCAGTGATTTTCCTTTGTTGCTTTCCCTTACATTTTACATTTACAAGGCCGGCCATGCAAAACTCCATTAAACCACAACAACCACCTACATTACCCGGACATGGCCAATCGGCAAGTAAGCCATGCCTTAATGAACACTCATGCCAATCAAACCCGGTAGGCCACGCCCCTGAGCTTGCGATTGGTCGGGGTGATGTCAGAGCAATAAGCTTCGAGAGGGAGGGAGAGGAAGAAGAACACATCTCTCTGGTGGCTCGGTTGGTTCTTGCTCAGTGTGTGCGCTTGTGAGGAGAGCTTTTGGAACTTTTGTGGGAACTTTGACAAAGTCACAGGAGGAGGTGTTGTTGGTCTGTGGTGCTCTTCGGGGGAGCTGGGGGCCGTGTTGTGCTTGCTGGTCAGGAATTGAGAGGAGGACGTTTTTGGCTGCTTCTTCATGGGCTGATATGCTCGCAGGATTGACCGGCACCATTGTGTGGCGCTTCGATGCGCGGTCCTTTCGTCGACCGACCTCACCAGTTTCAACAACCGCCAAGCTCACCAAAGTACTCGTTGGGATGCCAAGCTCAGTGCCGGCTGAAGGGATTTTATTTTGATTTTATCTTTCCCTGTGTAATTCTATTTGAGTCTGCGTGTGAGGTACCTCAGTTAGAATTTTGGTTTTTACTTCAACATTTATTTTGACATTTTCGTTTTACATTTATTTTCTTTAAATCATTATTTGTTGAATTTACTATCATGTCTGTTCGTTGTGGGTTCCGGATCAAACCCATGTGCCCTGTTCAGGT
>NC_136271.1:40726386-40790601 GCF_964187855.1 Myxine glutinosa
ATCCTTCCTATGACCTAAGTACCAGCGCCTCCCGGTAAGCGAGGAAATACTCCCGCCCGGGCCGCAGCGTAATAGACGGATTGCGCCGAGCGAAGCGAGCTTTGACGCGGGCCGTTAACAAAAGACTAAACCTGATTGTAAGCGGTTCGGCCAAAATCGCGCCACAGGTACTCAATGGGGAAATCACTAAAGCGATCGGATGAGAAAGAAACCAAATAATAAGAGGGAACAGGGATTTATTAATTATTTACACAAAAACCAAAACCAAAGAAGAAGGGAACGAAAGTAATTGACAGAAGAAGAGGAAGACACAGCGCAAATCCTTAAACAGTCTTACTTAAACCCACAGGACAATACAGACAGACTCACATGAATAGGGACTTGCAGGCAGGAATGGCTGGAGGGATGAGAAGGGCAGACGGTCCACAGAGGTGGCGGCAGAGAGGTCCGGGGGTCGCGGCACGACGTCGGTGCCCTGCGTGCATGCCCTCGCCCTTGGTTCAGTGGCGAAAACCCGGTCGTCAGTGCTGGTTGGTATCTCCCAAGAGCGTGCCGACTCTCACTCGCCGCTGGTTGTTCGCGCCAAGAAAATGAATGGTCGATCCTCTCTCCCTTCTCTCTCAACTTCTCGGGTCATGCTTCCTCACTCATCTGCTGCCTCTCCTCACCCATCTGCTTCTCACCGTGGCTCTTGAACCTCCTCACGCGTCTCTGCCTTCTCACCATCTCTGGTGGGGGCCTCGTGCCAAGGGTTTTATTACCACGCCCTTGGAATCCTCTCGAACTCACCAGACGTTTCTTGCCACGCCCTATCAAGGCATGCCCACCGAGCCCTGGTTGGTTGTTAAGGGCTCTCTGACTCCACCTTTGATGACAAGGTGGTGCCACGCCCGTGCTCTGGCGGCTCCTCCCCCCTTCTTGGCCTCGTGCGTAATGGAGTTTGGCGCCAGGCAGCGAACGCTGCTGGGCGAGCAGAGGCGGTGTGATGCCCACGAAAACAGCCCAACTGTTACTGGCACTTTGAGGAGATGATTGGGGATATTGAAAGGGGACCTATCTTAGTTGATTGATGCAATGTAGAGTCAACTATTGGAAAGACAGCCTTACCTGGAACACATAATAATGATATAACTATAGAGATCCTAAAGTGTCCTACGTGTTGTGCATGGACTAACTAAGGTGCAATCTTTAATTAACAGCCAATTAAGGGGACATGTACACAGGGGTTATTTATAAGGGAATTTACTACTAAATTTACATGTGAAGGTTCTAAAAACCGTAACACAGCACCCTAATTCCTCACGGCACAACTTGGGCCAAAAAAACTTTAACTTAATGTGACACTCAGGTGTAATTCCCTCTACTATTAACTTCTCCCCTGAGTGCGACATTCTTAAAAGAGTTAAATATGTCCCGCCTGCTACGTTGCACCCTACCTAACAGATTCGCACCCACAATTAACTGAATTGCGGAATTATTCTCAAACTATACATGTACGGTGGGGAGCATTATTTACACAGCACTATTTGTATTTATATGCAACCCCAAGACCTGTCATTTCTGGGAAACAAAGACAATCCTGCGGGAGGGAGGAAAAGCATGCACTGCACCGATACACCACCTCTACATGCCCGGGGATGCAGAATTGATATTGCAATGCATCCCCGAGCATGCAAGCACCAAAGCACCAATAAGCACCATCAAGCACCATCCAGTGCTACATTTCAAAAATAATAAGCGCACAACCAATGAAAACAACTGATGGTCTTGTTCTTCTTCTTCCCTCTGCTGGGCCGTCGTTCTTCATGTGTCTTCATGTTCTTGGCTTGCGGCCTATTTGGTGGTATAAAAAAAACACAAGCACAAGCGCGTCCGTTTTTTAATTATGGCCAGCAGGGGCCAACTATGGGTGGTCCACCTGTTTGGCTTAGTGCCACCTCACCGAGGTCCGCAAGCGAAGATCTTTCTCTGGCCATCCTGGCCGGTCCCAGCAGAGGAGTCAGGCCCCAAAACGTGGGGTCCATCAGTGGTGCTCGGCCACAGAACCGTGGTCCATAAGCGCGGTGCTTGGCCGCAAGACGTGCGGTCCATAAAGTGGTGCATCGGTCCAGGCAGCTGGCAGCGGCGGCTCGGGCACACAGATGCGGCTCCCGCACGCTCTCCCTCAGTGCCCAGAGAGCACGGTCCATGGGTGGGGAGGAAGACAAAGCAGAGTCAGCGATGGGTAAGGGCGCAAGGGTAGACATCAACACAAGGCAACGCAGAGTGAGGCGTGCCTGGAGAGCGAGCGGAGAAAGCTCGCCCCTGGCGTACGCCACCACCCCTGTCACCTACTCTAACCTCGCACCTTATCCCGTATTTACACAACAATTTACAAATTTGTCACTACGTCTCGTCCTCCCCATACCCCCCGAATCCAAATTCATCCACAATCCCTCTAACCAAATTTGCCATCACACAATTCATCATCAATCCCTCTTAAGGAGGAAGAGATGGAACAACAACACAATGTCAGACCCACGTCATGATGCGTCTTACACTCCGAACATTTGCAACACAAAAATAAACAAACCATGGTGTGGAGTTCCGTTATCACCTCAGGTGAGTGGATGTAGATGGTGCGAGGAGATTTCAATCCTAACTATCCTCTAAATGACTAACACTTTTACTCTACCCGGGGTCTTTCCCTGCCAAACCATTGGCCGTCTTACACTATGCGGTTCTAAAAACCGAACTCCCATTGACCAAACTGTGGTGCTCATCAATTTGGGGTCTCACTCCCCCAATTCAACTACCTGTGCTTTTGCACAATTTCAGGACTGGGTCGTGTGGCGCTCCCAGCAGGTCCGCTCACCTGCACACCTCCGCCACTGTAGTTGCCTCCGAGCTTACCTGCTCCTTACCTATCTACCTGGGGAAGGCCCTCTGGCGCTCTCCCCACTCGGTGCCCTCTCTGGCACTGGGCTACCCGGGGCCGTCCTCCGGATCCTCGGGCCCCATTCACAACTCTACCGGCTCCCAGAGCCCACCTGCGGCCTCACCTGGCCGACATCCTCACAGTGGCGGAATGCCCATTTAACCACACACACACTAACAGGCCACATGCCCAGCCATTTCCACTTCACTAATGCACCCATCCAACCACCATTCTACCACACACACCACAGATGCCAATATCCACCACAATTTACCTATACCCTCTACCTACTTTTAAACTACCCTCCCCGGGTATTCATGAGGGGGGTCCATCTTCCCCATCCACTCCTTTCGCACCAACCACTCCACTCCACATTTTCCACCATACTCACTCCACACCATCCATTCCATACTCCATTTACTCCAGACCAGTTATTCCATTCAACCATTCTCCATACACCTGTTCACTTGCACACCTGTTCCGTCACACCTGGTGCTCCCTGCACCCTCCTTCCTCCAGGACCATTCGCTCAATACAACTCACAATCACCTCACACTTTTCACAATATGCTGCTCAATACACTTTCAATTCTCCAAACCATTGCCTCAGGCACTCAGATTTTCCCACGCTCACACACACATCCTTCCCGAGCATTGCCTCTCAATTCCTCATTTCAATATGCTCACCAGCAAGACTCTCATACCAATTCCTCATTCAATAAACCACACCACAAACACACTGCATCATCTGAGCTGACTACCCCCCTTCTGAAACTCGTGCTTCCCAGTCACCCCTTATAGTCAGGTTCACTATGTTAACAAATATAATTTCGTTCAAAATTTTGGTAGATAAGCAAAACTATACATTTTTGGAATATTCAGAGCATGAGGAATCCAAAAATTAATGTTTACATTTGCGTAGACACCTTTGCGAAAATGACACTCAGGACAGTGATGAAGATAGTCAGGTTCACTATGTTAACAAATATAATTTTTTTCAAAATTTTGGGATTAGCAAACCTGTACATTTTTGGAATCTACAGAGCATGGAGAATCTGAAAATCAATGTTGGCATTTGCACAGACACCTGCATGGCCGCCATTTTGGATTTTGAAAATGGCCGCCATAAAATACATATTTTGCGTGATCTCGGCTTCCAGTCAACCTGGAGACTTAATTAAATATGCTAATCCTATGTTTTCTGGGTCAAGGAATCCAATAAAGGCCTCAAAATAGTGCTCAGGATTATAGAAAAGCAACAAACAGGTAATCGAAAACCATTGTCTTTATATTTGTGATATAACTGTATTACATAATACATGATATTGCAAGTCCTTTGAAGTTATAGGTTGTTATAGGAAGTTATAGGTAGTATCAGATTGAACTATAAGTCCTATACACAGGATCTACGAGGTCTATACCGTTCAGGAATATGCTTTTACAGATCTTCATCACTGTCCTGAGTGTCATTTTCGCAAAGGTGTCTACGCAAATGTAAACATTAATTTTTGGATTCCTCATGCTCTGAATATTCCAAAAATGTATAGTTTTGCTAATCTACCAAAATTTTGAACGAAAAAACATAGTGAACCTGACTATTATACTACTGCACTCCCTCGTCGTTATCATCCACTAATCTGCTACGTCCCCTACTACAGGTACAATGTCGCTACTTAACCCTACAGTTACCTATTGTCATTTCTCTAGATCCATAACAATTACCCAAACCCTCCCTGGCTTGGTTTGCACCGACATAACACCATAAACTATAGCTCATGTTCCCGGGGGATGTGAGGGATGGTGGATTTACCATCCTTGCACATCGGGCATCTCTCACTATTAATTTTGCCCATCCAATTTTTGTCAATCCAAATTTGCCAATCTTTACTGCCAATCATCTTCGCCAATCAAATTTACCAATCCAATTTGCCAATCATCAATTTCCTACTCCTACCAAATGTCCATTAAACTTCGAGCCTCGGTGCATCATTACCTTTTCAAAGCTCGGCTTCGCAAAGCCGAGCAATGAATGCGGGTGGTTTGTATACCGCGGTTGGGTCCGTCCGGCATTCGGTTCAGGGGAGGAGGTTTACTCAGGCCGAGATTCCAAGGTCCACATCGGCGCGGAGCCTTACGGTCTCCTGCCCGATGGCCCAATCTCGCCCGGCCGGAACGCCGCAACCACAAGGGGGCGCCGTCCCGACCCTTCCTACCTTCCCTCACACCGGGCCGCCCGCTCCGCTTAGCAGAGCGCGGACACGACCGTGCAGGGCGAGGCCCGGCCCGGATCGTGCACGACGCTCCCAAGAGAAGCGACGCTGCACCGATCCCCGCCGGCTCCTGCAATACCCACAGCCCGGCACGGACCGAGGGCTCGCGTCGGCTAAACGTCGGTCTAACCGCTGCTCCGTTTAACGTCGATGCCTTACTCGCGTGCTCACACGCATACGCGACCCCTTTCACACTCTCCAAACCCGGCGTTCCAACGTCGCTCGTATATCCCACACACTTTGTCACAGCACTCGCTCGTGCATTCTCCCCTCGCACAAACTCAGGTCTACTCATAACACTCACATACTCCGTTACACACCTGACCACCGCACACCTTGGCACACACTTGTCGTTCGCACACTCCATCAACACACCTCCTCGCGCCCACTCCTCGGTCACATCCTCTGTGACAACCATGGGTGTGCACTCTTTTGCACACCCAATCACGCACTTCAATGTGCCCTCCCGCATCCGCGCCACCACAAACTCACTCTCCATGTCACTCTCACTCTCGACAGCACACTCACTCCTTGGCGCACACTTTTTCCTCACACACACCTCTGTTCCACACCTTTCTCATGCACCTTCTTGCGCACCCTCTCCCGGTACATCCTCCGTACCACTCATGGGGGTGCATTCTTGCACACAACTGATCACCACCGCACACCCTGGCTCACCAATGCTCCTCGCATTCCCCATAGTCGGACATCCTTGCACACACCCTATGTCCACGCACTCTGCACCTGTCGCACACCTCACCAGCGGCCTCTCACGAACGCCCGGGTCTAGACCAACAACCCAAGCTCACTGAATCTCTCCTCACACCATATACATTCCCGAGCATATCGCCACTCACCTCGGCACCTCTTCTGTTTCGCTCCTCCTCCGCCACCTGCAAACTCTTTATTTGGTCAGTAAGCACATCATTAAGCTGTGAGCACAGACCTTGCACCAATTCCATCACCTCCTCCTTTATCTCCTTCTTAGTCTCCCTCTGTCTCTTCTTAATTTCACTTACCCCCTCTTCCACTTCCTCTAATTTTTGCTTCACCTCCTTTATTTCCCGGTGCGCCCCTTCAATTTCTCCCTCTAAGGCCACCTTGGTCGTTTCTATGTGCGTCCTGACTTCCCGTTCTTTTGTCTCCATTGCCTTGACCACCTCTTCTAACCTCTTCGTCAGTCCCTCATGTACCGTCTGACATTCCTTCTTTGTCGCTATTAGTTCTTTCTTTATTTCTTTCTGCGTCGCTTTCAACCCCCCTATTACCGCCGTGTTCTTTTCCACCTGCTCCCCTAACTCCTTTTGTCCCACTGTCAGCTGCTCTACTCCCCGCGTCAGGTCTTCTATTCCCCCCTGTATCCTAGCCGTGCTGTTCCTCACCTCTTTCTCCATGCACTCCTCACCCTGCTTTACCTCTTCGCGTACCCCCGCGACCTCTTCGCTCACTCCGTGCCTTATATCCTCCCCCATCTCTCCTATTTCCTTCGTAGATGCTGCCCTCATCTGCTCCAAATCCCCCTTGTGGGTGTCCAATTTGGTTTCCAACCCGATTTTTACCTCCTCTATCTGATTCCCCATCTGTTTAATTTCCCGGGCGGATTACTCCCATATTTCCCTCAATTTGCCTTCCATATTGTTTTCTAACCCCTCTAACCCATTCTTCACCCCTTCCATCTGGTTCTCCTGGGCGGCCATTCTATTTTCCAACCCCGTTAACCCATCCTTCATTTCCCCGATTTGGTTACCCACATCCTCCAGTTGGCCCCCCAATTTACCTTCTAGCCCTTCCAACCTGTTGTCTAACCCCTTAAATTTATTGTCTAACCCCTCTATTTTATCGTCTAATCGCCCCCCCATTCTACTTTCCAATCCTCCAATTTGGTTGCCCATATCATTTCTCATTCCCCCAAATTGGTTTCCCATTTCCTTTCTCATTCTGCTTTGCATTTCTTCACCCGACTCGACCATAAAGGCCCTTATTTGCTCCATGAAAAGGCCCCAATCCATCGGCGCCATGGGCGTGGCTGCCGCAGCCCATGTGTGAGGCGCCATTTTGTGCGCCTGACACCCCCTCTACCACATCCTCGTCGCTCTCCTCTCCTCCCCTCTCTCTCCCAATTCCTCCCTGGGGTCCTGGGTTACCTCCAAACCCTCTTCTTCTACCCCCACTGGCATCCGACCGCCTTGATCATCCATGGCACGTTTTAATTTAGATCTTACTACAATTTCGGCCACTCGTAATTTTGAGTGCGTTAAGCGCACTTCGGGTCAAATCCCACTCCCAGACACCAATTGTTACGGCCAATAGCACAATTGGTGTCCAAAATTTGGTCTAAATAAATTTAGTCCCAGGTTCCAGATCCCGACTCCTGACTACCAATTGTTACGGATCCAGGGGACGGCACTCCCGTTAGCAAGGGGGGGTTAATCCCCTTGTCTTGTTAAGCTGGCCGTCCGACCGGTCCTGGGGGTATGACGTCACTCCCGGTCAGCGCTGAATAGGGTAGTAGGCCAATCCTTCCGATGACCTAAGTACCAGCGCCTTCCGGCAAGCGAGGAAATACTCCCGCCCGGGCCGCAGCGTAATAGATGGATTGCGCCGAGCGAAGCGAGCTGCGACGCGGGCCGTTAACAAAAGACTAAACCCGATTGTAAGTGGTTCGGCTGAAATCGCACCATAGGTACTCAATGGGGAATCACTAAAGAAGGGATCGGACAAGAAAGAAACCAAAGATTAAGAGGAAACAGGGATTTATTAATTTTTTTACACAAAAACCAAAACCAAACCAGAAGGAAACGAAAGTAATTGACAGAAGAAGAAGAAGACACAGCACAAATCCTTAAACAGTCTTACTTAAACCCACAGGACAATACAGACAGACTCACACGAATAGGGAATTGCAGGCAGGAATGGCTGGAGGGATGAGAAGGGCAGACGGTCCACAGAGCTGGCGGCAGGGAGGTCCAAGGGTCGCGGCACGACGTCGGTGCCCCGCGTGCACGCCCTTGCCCTTGGTTCAGTGGCGAAAACCCGGTCGTCAGTGCTGGCTGGTATCGCCCACGAGCGTGCCGACTCTCACTCGCCGCTGGTTGTTCGCGCCAAGAAAATGAATGGTCGATCCTCTCTCCCTTCTCTCTCAACTTCTCGGGTCCTGCTCCCTCACTCATCTGCTGCCTCTCCTCACTCATCTGCTTCTCACCGTGGCTCTTGAACCTCCTCATGCGTCTCTGCCTTCTCACCATCTCTGGTGGGGGCCTCGCACCAAGGGTTTTATTGCCACGCCCTTGGAACCCTCTCGAATTCACCAGACGTTTCTTGCCACGCCCTATCAAGCCATGCCCACCGAGCCCTGGTTGGTTGTTAAGGGCTCTCTGACTCCACCTTTGATGACGAGGTTGTGCCACGCCCGTGCTCTGGCGGCTCCTCCCCCCTTCTTGGCCTCGTGCGTAATGGAGTTTGGCGCCAGGCAGCGAACGCTGCTGGGCGAGCAGAGGCGGTGTGATGCCCACGAAAACAGCCCAACTGTTACTGGCACTTTGAGGAGATGAATGGGGATATTGAAAGGGGACCTATCTTAGTGGATTGATGCAACGTAGAGTCAACTATTGGAAACATAGCCTTACCTGGAACACATAATAATGATATAACTATAGAGATCCTAAAGTGTCCTCCGTGTTGTACATGGACTAACTAAGGTGCAATCTTTTATTAACAGCCAATTAAGGGGACATGCACACAGGGGTTATTTAAAAGGGAATTTACTACTAAATTTACATGTGAAGGTTCTAAAAACCATAACAATACATATGTATATGTATATATATATATATATATATATATATATATATATATATATATATATAATTATATATATATATAATTATATATATATATATATAATTATATATATATATATATCGCCAAATGCTTTCCCTAAAAGTTGTACATGCAGCAATTGAGTTTCGCTAATGTCTGCCAACACATCTGGATTGTTGTGTAATTTGCTTTCCTCATGTAGGACCGATCTAGGCAGGTTAAACGGGTTTCTATGCTGCCCGCATTCACGCTAGATGTTCGTCGTTGTGAAGTTCTATCGATAATCGAGGCGGTGTAACTGTAGTCACTACGTTGTTCACCCAACATAGAGTCACTTTCAACAACTCATGAATTCACATCAGCAATTTGCACTGGATTATCCTCAGAATCACAAGACACATTATTCACACAATCACTGGATGCATCAGCACTGGTTCTGGCATCAGAACACAAATGATCGGGCTCCCCTGCTGTGCACGAAGCACTCCTGTAACATATCAGTGACATTATGACAATAATGTGAAACAATAGGTTGATGTACTGTGTTGGCATCGTTCACCCTACTGCTGCCAATATCATCCCATAAATTGAAATTTAAACATTCAGGCAGTGCAATACCATCGGTTGGTGCAATACCACTCTCTTCACTGTTGTGGGAATCAATACAAGATTCAGGCAGCGTGGCATCTTTTACGACTTGATCACCACTCACTACATCACACTCTTCCACTGCAGGCAGCATCTTCATCAGTGGAATGAGAAGCTGGTTCAATATCTGTGGCTAATGTTCGAGAAGCCAGAATTTCTTGATGGTGGACCACTGTTTCACAGTCACCGTTCAGTGGTTTCACAACATGCACATTAAATTCTCTGTTCTGTCACTTTATATGGTTCAGGTTGCCAGGTGTCTTGAATATTATGTCTACTTAAGAGATTAATTCTGAGGAAGACTCTTGCACCTACAGTAAAGCTGTCTGCTGTGCCTGCATGTTCTCTAACCTCTTGCCACTGACATGGCGGAATACGTCGGTGCGCTATATTGTAAGGGGTTTCAGGTCTTTCAACCGTGGAACTTGTTAGCCTGTGTCTTTGACTTGTGGGCACGCTGCAATGAACACGACAGCATTTGCAGTAATTCAACCATAAACTGTATTGAAGCAAACGGTGCAGTAGCAAATGTATGGCAATATTCACGATTACAGTCGGTTGGTTCAAATCCGCATCCTCGTGCAGTGCTCCTTTGACGCCCGCGAGTCTCCTCTTGGACTGTCCAATGGTCGGCCTTGAATTCCTGCTCCGTGTCGAGTCGCACGAAGAATCCACTTGGCAGTCCTCGTCAGTATAATCAGTGCTCAACGGCATCCTCAGAGAGCTATATCCAGAGATATAACAATAACTATATCCAGAGACGTAAGTATTCCACCCAACACATAGTCCAAATGGGTTGTAATATACAAGGAAAAGTCGCACATCAAAGGTGGTTTGCAACCGCATAAGTATCACTTTGCAAAAGCCTCGATCAGCAACAAGCACACACTTGGCCATCCACGCTTCTCCCGCGCTTCTTGTTCACCAACCAGGAAGCGCCGAGAGCCAGGTCGACATCTCGTGAGCATTTATCAAATATGATCTCAACATTATAATCAAAAATTATTACTTACATGCATTTTGGGAACATGAAACAACGGTTCCCTTAGTCTACATTCCAATAATATAAATGAAACTATTTTCTAACCGAAGCAACAACGTGTAGGCAACAATCATCCAACCAGTCTAACTTATGCACACTACATTTTATCCATTCATTGCTATGCATTCATCACATTTTATCAATCGATAGCTTCGCCATGCACCATGACTATATATACCACGATCCACATTTTACTGGCACTGATCATGTATACCGAGAAATGCGTTTTAACTGACAGCTATTCTGACAGGTATGTCATCAGTCATCGGGATCTTTTGCTTTATACCAATGTCATCATGTTTACTGAAAGTGTAAGAGTGCTTTATGAGGACTTTATTTAGTTTCAGTGGTCAGATGGTGTTAAGTTGTCGCTGATGTTCATACGAGCCAACACGTTATTTAGCGCGCAGTTCTCAGATGGTTGAGTTTCAGTCACTCTTACTTTGTGACTCCTGACATTCAAGACATTAATAGTTGTGACAACTTCAGCATGGCTAAAGAGTCCAATAGGTGTTTTTGGATTCATGTAAACGTCATTGTCACTGAAGTTAGCGACCTATAAGGGAACTGTTCCAGTAATGTCAACCGTAACAATAGTATGGTACGTCCAACAACTAATCCTCTGGGTAAAGGGATAGATATTTACGACAATAGCTGTATGGGGAAGTTTTGAGGACGGAATACTGCCTTCTATAACCTGAAGAGAATGTGCTGGAATGAGAACTGGCTTTTTTCTGGCAACCATAATTTAGACTCTGTCCCTGATATAAATGGCTGGAACGTCCTCATACAACGTGAGTAAGTTTTTTAACATCTTTGCTCACCTTATATTATGAGAATTTCGTCAACAGTCATTTAATGTCTCTCAAGGCATTTGGCCACAAAGCACTGGGAACAACCATTTTGCGCTGGTACACTGGATCAACAACATCTTTTAAAACTGGGAAACCAGCATTGTCTATTTGTTAGCCAAAAACCTTAACACATAATGTGACATAGCCTATACATGGATATCCAGTCCATTTGTGGCAGTGATATGAATCAGCCAATCACATTCATGAATTCAAGCTTATCCAAGTGTAAGTTGCCGATATAAGGTTTTTGTAACGGTTGAAACTTGGGTGCCAGTATCGATTATACAACAAAGCTTCACAACACCGACATCCAACATGGTTTCTGGACAAAGGTGGCCCCCACCATTCTGTTAGGAATTGAACCATTCACATCAGTCACCAGTGCCTGCTGTGTGGTTCACCACTACAGGTTCTAGTAGTTTAACTTATTGGTCGGACAGTTATGCCGGATATGTCCGGTTTTGCCACAGGACCAACAGGAACAAGATTTCCTTTCCTCGGCCTCCTTCAACCCAGCAAGTAAATCGTCTATCTGCTGTTCCTTTTTGGCGATGATGTCTTCCTGTTACTTCCAGGTGTTTGTCGTAATCCCATGTTCTTGAAAAATAACAGTTGTTTGTGTTATTTATGTTTGTATCTCCCAGCCAGTCAATTGTGGAATCTTGGAGGACCAAAAATGACAGGTTTGGCTGCTCTCTGTTCAGATGACATATCTCCCTTTGATGTACATCATTTTTTATGGTTTGGACAGCTGACCATTCAAAGCTGGCTCACACAGGTGATGGTCGCCAAAGGTGATGGTCGCAGGCCTCAACAATTTTGGCATACAGTTCAATGAGATCAAGGGAAACAGTCACCAAATCCTGATGCAGCTGCTGGCGATATGAGTAGAAGCGATGTTGAGCCGATGATAAATCGCCCCCACCACCAAATACATTTCTCAGAGTCTTACTGATTTGGTCTGGTGACTTTCTAACATCCTTGCTTCCCGCCAAGATGTATTGCCTAGCTTGCCCGGCCAAAAATTCACACAGTAAAATGGCAAATTCTTCATCC
The DNA here is from genome assembly GCF_964187855.1 of Myxine glutinosa. Classification (NCBI taxonomy): domain Eukaryota; kingdom Metazoa; phylum Chordata; class Myxini; order Myxiniformes; family Myxinidae; genus Myxine; species Myxine glutinosa. The sequence goes on from NC_136271.1 coordinate 40,738,992, forward strand.
CTCAATTTACGAGCATCAGCTGTACACTTCAAGTTGATTATCCACTCCTCAAGAGGAATATCACTGCCATGTACTGGTCTATCCTTGAATCTGGTGATTTGGCGACTGGTCGCCAACATAAGAGGCTGGTTCTGTTGGGAATTCAAGGCTTCCCTTTGTTTGCTTACCCTCAGTCTAAGGGTCTCCAATTCTCGAGACAGGGCCTCCATCACTTTGCCACCCTCCACCATTGATGTTCTTGACAGCTGTGATGACAATCATGATGACAATGATAACAATGAGTGATGACAATGTGATGACAATGATGTGTGTGATGACAATCAGTAAATTAGTCAGCCCAGGGGTTCCTCAGGTTCTTATCTCCAACACGACATCCCACTCCTGACACCAAGATGTGATTGGCAAGATAAGAATGGCTGGTATTGCTTTAACAGCTTATTGAGAATTTCAGGTAGCGATGTTTAAAATGAAACTTAAAAACACAATGAAAACTCTATCAAGATGCATTCATTGATAATTTAGGTTACAAACTTCAGGACAGTACTTACATGTATTCAATGATAGACACTGTTACCATTACCGTTACAATTTACTATGGCTGAAGGGTATATACATATTGACAGCTGTGACAATTGTGTCTGGAGACTCCTCTTCTTCCTCTCGAGTCCTGGCTTTGACGACGAACGGTCGTGTCCCGACATCGCTCCTCAGGCTCTAATATGAATTGTGGCAGTAATATGAATTGAATATACATAGGATAACCGACGCCGAGGAAAGGAAACATGCCATCAACTTGAATATACATATATATATTGTTGCGTGACTATCCTGTAGTGAACACCGCAGGGCGACACTGATGACCAAACGAGATTTACTCCAAGGCGTACAATCCAAAATGATTGTATTTGTTACACGCGAGGGAAAGGAGGATGACAAACTTACCTGGACAGCTTCCACCCGACTTCTTTGCACCTGGATAAATTAACTCAAATGACACAGGATTAAAATGTACAAAAATACCGGCTTTATCAAAGAAAATGCCAGTAACAAGGAATGCACGATAAAACTAAAATCCTAATTGGAGCTCCCCCATTCAGACTCAAATACAAACAATGGGAAAAATAACTGTGAAAATAAATGCGTTAATTTGTGGGCACTTAGCTCCCAGCTGCTCTTGAATCTCGTCAGGAATCGTCAGAGATCGTCACAGGCCTCTACGTCCTTGCGCGTGAAAACCGCAGGCTGCACACCGGTGGGCGCGAACTAGGCCTCGCGGTCCGCTCACTTCTGGCTTTGTGCATGGAGCGAACAGGCCTTGGTGCGCAGCTCGCTCTTCCAGCCACACTTGTCCTTACGATCTCGTTCACCAACACCAAAGCCAGAAGATGCGTGCCAGCCACGAGAGACGAAGAGGAGCAATGTCGGGACACGACCGTTCGTCGTCAAAGCCAGGACTCGAGAGGAAGAAGAGGAGAGCGGAAATCAAGAGGAGAGAATGAAACCAAGAGCGCACAATGTCGGGGAGACGACCGCTCACCACCAAACCCAGAACATGCGAGGAAATCAAGGGGAACAGAAAATCGCGGTATCTCAAGGAATGTCCTTCGCTCAAGAGGTTGTCCAATGTCCCTCGCTGAAGAGGTGAAAATGTCAGCCGAGCGTTCTTTTATACCCAAGGCTCTGACTTCATCCGTGCCTTCTCCACCAATCCCATAGTCCCTTCTTACCAGTCCTTTCTTGAACCAAATTACGGACCAATCACTGCTCTTTGGGGCGTGGCCTCACAGACCTTTTGTGCCCGTGTGCTCAACAGGTTGATGTTATCCGCGGTAGTGCTCAATGTCCTGTTTCCGGCTGGTTTTTATTTTGTGTCATCAATGGGCGATTTCTTACGATGTGTGTGTGCTGCTGGGAACAGAGGAAAAAATGTCATAAGGAACAGAGGAAAAATAACAGAGGCCATTACATACAGGGGATTTACCATTAATCCCGAGCCAACTAACACATCATCTGGATGGACTGGACCAATACCTGGACTAAGGTATTGCCTACCCCTGACAAATGTAACAATATACACCTAATATTACCAATGCAATCTCCAAGCAATTTTACAATTCCCATCAACTACACTACCGGTCAAAAGTTTTCGAACACCTCAATTTTTCGAGTTTTTATTGAAATTTACGCAGTTTAATGTCTCAATGTACTCTGAAATTAAGCATAGAACAAATAAACAATTGGAGATAAAAAAGAAATCATATAATCATTTTGTTTAACAAAATTTAATTTAAACTTTTGACTCAGCAAAGTAGCCACCTTTTGCAGATATAACCGCCGAACACACTCGTGGCATTCTTTCTGCAATGGAAATCAAATATTGTTCGGGAAGTTCTTCCCAACACTGTTGCAGAAGTTCCCACAAATGTGTTGCACTTGTAGGTTGTTTTGCTTTCACTCTGCTGTCCAGTTCATCCCAAACCAGCTCGATGGGGTTTAAGTCTGGAGACTGTGCTGGCCATTCCATGATTTGAAGCCTACCGTCTTGTTCTTTTCCTCGAAGGTAGATTTGACATAGCCTGGAGGTGTGTTTAGTGTCATTATCTTGCTGTAGGATGAACCCCTGACCAACTAGGCGTATACCAGAGGGTATTGCATGGCGCTGCAAAATGCTGTGGTAGCCCTTGTGGTTCAGGGTGCCAGTCACTCTGTGCAAGTCGCCGACTCTGGATCCAGCAAAAGAGCCCCAGACCATCACGCTTCCTCCTTCATGTTTGACAGTTGGTGTCACACACTAAGGAACCATCCTTTCGACTACTCGACGGCATACAAAACCATGCATGATGAACCAAAGATTTCAAATTTTGATTCATCGGTCCATAAGACCTTCTTCCAGTCTTCAGTAGTCCACTGGCTGTGCTTCATAGCCCAGGCAAGCCTCTTTTTCTTATTTTGCCATCTTAGCAATGGCTTTCTTACTGCCACTCGACCTGTCAAACCTGCAGCTCAAAGTCTTTCTTCACAGTTGAAACTGAGACTTGCTTACTTCGACCAGTGTTAAGCTGTGCTTGAAGCTGTTGTCCTGTGAGCCGCTTATCACGCAAGCTGTTGATTCTCAGAAACTTGTCTTCTGATTCTGTTGTGACTTTGGGTCTGCCAGACCTCTTCCTGTCAGAGTTTCCTCCAGTTTCCAATATACTACTTCCTGCAGTGCAATATTGTCAAAATAATGCTTCAGAGGGTGTAATAACAGTCTGTTACTATACTGCTTTTATACAGATATACATGTATATGTATATAAAAGAAAGTTTTTGTTTGTTTGTTTGTTTGTTTGTCTGCACGTGCTAATCTCCTGAACAGTGAAAGATAGGAGGAAACCTCTAATAGCAAAAATATCGGGACGGGCCCCGGGAAGGTTATAGGCTAGGTGGCGAGGCCGGTCGAGGCCACTTCAGCTGGGCTAGGCCCATTTCGCAATTAATAGCTGAGCTGAATTATAGTAGTCAATCTTCTACGGCCACGAGTAAAAGCTGAATTATAGTAGTAAATTCATTCAAAAAGAATGTCCATCTCCCCCATCGGTCTCCTTCTCCACTCTTCTCTCTCTCTCTCTCGATCTCAGCTCCTCTTGTTGCACAATCTGCACTACCACCGCCAGCACCTGATCATGCTGCCACTTGTATCTTCCTGCTGCCAATGCTATTGACATACATATAATACATATAATACATATACACGATACAGTCACGTGAAAAAGTAAGTACACCCCATGTAAAGTTTTGACTTTTTCAACATATTTCAACATACAGCTATTTGATCTTCATTTCAACAATATTGACAGATGAAGGTGATATAATATAACAAATATCATGAAACATTTACATTTTGTAGTCCATTGTATAATTTAAATAAACATAAATGCAAATTTCGCATGTGGAAAAAGTAGGTACACCGCTACATTTATCACTACTTCAAATACCTAAAATTAGAATCGGGTCCACCAGTTCAGGTGCAAATGATTAGAACATCGTTAGAGAGGATCTTGGAGGAGCCTGTCTGATTTAAACCTCACACATTTAGTTTGGTTTGCTCTTTGTTGTTGAAGTGTGTGGTGTCACCATGCCTAGATCAAAAGAGCTCTCTGAGGCCTTCAGAAAGAAGGTTATAGATGCCTACGAGTCTGGGAAGGGATATAAAAAGATCTCCAAACAATTTGAAATCAATCATTCGACTGTCCGGAAGATCATCTACAAGTGGAGAAGATTCCAAACAACTGCCAACTTGTTCAGGCCAGGCCGCCCCAGCAAGTTCAGCCCGATAGCAGACCGCGAGATGCTGAAAGAAGTCTCTAAGAACCCCAGAATGTCATCACTGGACCTACAGGTAGCTCTTGCCACTGTTGATGTCAAAGTGCACGAGTCGACCATGGGAAAGAGGCTGAACAAATTTGATCTACATGGGAGGTGTGCCAGGAGGAAACCTTTGCTGTCCAGAAAGAACATCAGGGCAAGACTAAAGTTTGCCAATGAACACCTCGGCAAAGACCAGCACTTCTGGAACAATGTGCTCTGGACAGATGAGTCAAAGGTAGAGCTATTTGGCCAAAGTACCAGAAGACATGTTTGGCGAAAACCAAAGACAGCATTTGACCGCAAGGACCTGATACCAACTGTAAAGCATGGTGGTGGAAATATTATGGTTTGGGGCAGCTTTGCTGCATCAGGGCCTGGACAGCTCACCAACATATAATCCACTATGAATTCTTCATTGTACCAGAGGGTGCTAGAGGATAATGTGAGGCCATCTGTCGGAAAGTTGAAGCTCAACTGAAGGTGAACCTTGCAACATGATAATGACCCTAAACATTCCAGTAAATCCACCAAGGAATGACTGAAAAGAAAGAAATGGAGGGTTCTGGAATGGCCAAGTCAAAGCCCGGATCTAAATGCCATCGAGATGTTGTGGGGGGATTTGAAACGAGCTGTGCATGCAAGAAACCCCTCAAACATCGCACAGCTGAAAGAATTCTGCATGGAGGAGTGGGCAAAAATTTCTCCCAGTCGATGTCAGAGACTGGTAGACAGTTATAAGAAATGCCTACTTGAGGTTGTTTCTGCCAAAGGGGGCAATACCACCTATTAGAGCCAAGGGTGTACTTACTTTTTCCACATGCGAAATTTGCATTGATGTTTATTTAAATTATACAATGGACTACAAAATGTAAATAAACCACCGTTTAGAGGCCATTTTTCCCCGCAAGGCGGGGGTTGGACTTTTCGGGGACCGTGGTTGTTGTTTTTTTGGTCCCCTTTTTGAAGCAATGTTTTACGGCCGGATGCCCTTCCTGCCGCCAACCCTGTTTGTCGCCTCTTACGACAAGCAGGGAATTAGCAGGGAACTGGTACTCAATTAGCCGACCTCGGAAGGACGACAGGCTGAGTCAACCCCCCTGGCGTTAATTCAGCGATCGACCGGGATTCGAACCCAGGATCCTAGGATCCTAAGCTGGTACCCTAGCCGCTAGCCCAACACCAGGGACTACAAAATGTAAATGTTTCATGATATTTGTTATATTATATCACGTTTATCTATCAATATTGTTGAAATGAAGATCAAATAGCTGTATGTTGAAATATGTTGAAAAACTCAAAACTTTACATGGGGTGTACTTACTTTTTCACATGACTGTACAGTCACGTGAAAAAGTAAGTACACCCCATGTAAAGTTTTGACTTTTTCAACATTTCAACTTTTTTTTTCAACTTCAATTGTTTATAAAATGTGATATCACGTATATTACAAACACATTTGTGCAAAATAATTGTTTGAATTATGATTGGTTTAAACCATGACAAAACGGCAACTCGGGTACAGTATTTTGTCTATATATCTGCACATCTGGGCAGTGTCACTTAACGACTCCCTCAAACTTTTGTTTCCGTGGTTGTGAAGTGTTTTTAATAACGTTGTGGTGGTTTTGAATCACGTGGTGGTGAGGTATTTTGAATTATGTGGTGGTGAGGTGTTTTTAAATGACATGGTGGTGAGGTGTTTTTGCATCACATGGTGGTGAGGTGTTTTTAAATCACATGGTGGTGAGGTGTTTTGAATTACGTGGTGGTGAGGTATTTATAATTACGTGGTGGTGACGTATTTTTAATTATGTGGTGGTGAGGTGTTTTGAATTAGTTGGTGATGAGGTGTTTTGAATTACGTGGTGGTGAGGTGTTTTGAATTACTTGGTGGTGAGGTGTTTTTAATTTCGTGGTGGTGAGGTGTTTTATTAACTGTTTTATGGCTGTGATGTGTTTTTATAACGTGTTTTATTGCTGTGAGGTGTTTTATTACGTGTTTTATGGCGGTGAGGTGTTTTCAATTTTGTGGTGGTGAGGTGTTTTTAATTTCGTGGTGGTGAGGTGTTTTTAATTTCGTGGTGGTGAGGTGTTTTTAGTTTTGTGGCTGTGAGGTGTTTTTATTGACTGTTTTATGGCTGTGAGGTGTTTTTATAACGTGTTTTATGGCTGTGAGGTGTTTTATTATGTGTTTTATGGCTGTGAGGTGTTTTCAATTTCGTGGTGGTGAGGTGTTTTGAATTACGTGGTGGTGAGGTGTAATCGTCCCAAACTTCTAGTCTGCACCTACCCCTCCCCTATGTATGTGCTGAGGGGTTCTTTCTTGAAAAAAACATTCAACCTAAATCTTCAACCTAAATTGCCTATAAAAATGTAATATCACAAACACAACAAATACATTTGTGCAAAATAATTGTTTGTATTATGATTGGTGTAAATCATGACAACACAGCAACTCAGGTGCAGTCATTAGCCTCAGCTAAAATAAGCTCGTTCCTCAATAACAACACGTGGTGAGGCGAGTGTCGCGAGCCGAGCCAAGCCAGTATATATTGTTATGAATTTGGGTAAATCATGACAACACAGCAACTCAGGTACAGTCATTAGCCTCAGCTAAAATAAGCCCGTTCCTCAGTAACGACGCATGGTGAGGCGAGCGTAGCGAGCCGAGCCAAGCTCGTATATATATATATATATTCCTGTGTCTTAAATTAAAGACATTTAAAAAGAAACGGGATTAAATAATAAAATTGATATATGTGGGAAAATTATATTATAAGAAAATATAAGAAAATAATAAAAATATGAGAAAATTTTATTTAATCCTGTTCATTGATGTAATTGCTTCACTATGCCCCCAGTGGTATTTATTATTGAGGACATGGATTTGTTCGGAATTGTCATTAATATAAATCTGGCTTTGGGAGTCATCTTAAAAATATGTGGTTGCTCAATATGTGCCATTTCAAAAGCAGAGTATATTAACCCATCAACAGGGTGATTTTAATCAATGTTGAAATTAATGAACACTTCAATCTTGCGCCTGGCTTCCTGAAAGAAGTTGATTGAGAAGATCATATACACAGGTGTGCACAAGGGTAATTAGATGTGCTGAGTCTATCAGTGTGCCATTAATTACATGCTTTTCAGGGCATCATGGCAATGAGCAACATTGGGTAGATAACAGCAGCACAGACAAGAGACTGCTATTGAAGAGCGAGTTAATTAAAATTGATTATTTGGCAGGAAATGTTTATCTGAATAATCCTTTTGCAGAGTTAGTTTGAAAAATATAGCGTTAAATTTTCAGAACACAGCGTGGAGAATGGTCATTAAGAGTGTTTTTATTTTGAGTAGTTGTCCTGAGTCCTCAAGTGGAACCAAAATATCAACTGTAATGACAGATCAGATAAGTAATGTGGTGTTTTTTCAGATATTTAAGTTATTATCAGTTTGGTCTTTAAACAGAATTGTACACAGTAATTGTCCACATTGGGCTGGCAGGATAGCATATTGAGGTATGCGCAGCCACCCTCGAGCTGTCTGAGCTGGGTTTGAATCCAAACCCAACTATAAATTATCATCCCGGTGTTTCACAGGAAGAGCGATTCATCAACGTGTGTGCCATCCCTCGGATGAACATTAAACTGGTCATCCCACGGATGTTAAATTGATTGTCCCATCTGCTAGCATTAGTGGGTAGACATTGTCCATATTGCCCATATTGAATGTGGATATTATTTTTTGCTTGTATTTTTAAAAATTGAAAAACTTTTGATGTTTATAGATAAGGAGCTGAAGTACCCGGCGTTGCCGAGGGACAGTCAATGAAATATGTATATTAATATTTCCTGCATGACCATCACAAAACACATTTGTTTGAGCCCTGACAGTGGATAAGCAACATACTCACTCGAGGCCTGAACATGGAGATGTTACAATAAACCTGTGTATAACAATCTTTTACCAGGTGCACGGGTAAACGCCATTATAATTAAATTTGTGTTGTTGAGAACAATTCACTAATGTACAACCTCGACATACGATCTTCACAATCGATATTATTTGATCACTCCTAGAAAAAAAAAAACCCAGGCAGTGTATAAGCACTAATGATGGGCAAATCCCGGGAATTTTTGAATCAATTTGATTCTGAGTTCTTTTTCAAAGAAACGCTGGAATCAAGTATAATTCCGAGTACTTTTTCCGTTTTCTTTTTTGGGGGTTGGGAACTATTACATATCGACTGATGCTGAGAAAGGCCGGTGGAAAGGTGGGTGTGTTTTTCTTTGAATCATGAATCTTTTTTTAATGGAAAAGAGCAGTAAAGAGTTGGGTTGACGCTCATTAGGAATCATCCCTCTTTTTACAGGAAACAAGAAAAAAAAAATACAATGAAAAATATCAATGGTATCTCTATGGCAAATTTCAATAGCAACGAAAGTGGTTTGCAAACAATTCTACATCATTATTCTTGTTCAAGACCAACATCATATTCACCTTTTTTCCACAATTGTTTAATCATCACATTTGTTTAATTATTCTCCGGTCTCTTCCTGCGCCCATCACTAAACATAGGTCGGGCGTGTTCCTCTCTCTGCAATGGGAACTAACCCTAATCCTCCATCACTTGTCCCCACCGCTCGGTCTGCAATGCCACAGTGTGTGTGTGTGTGTGTGTGTGTGTGTGTGTGTGTGTGTGTGTGTGTGTGTGTGTGTGTGTGTGTGTGTGTGTGTGTGCATGTGCGTGCGTGCGTGCGCATGCGTGCACACGTGCCGTTGGTTGTTATCTCCATATGCGGATTTAACAAGGTGGAAGGGAGTCCTCCCAGGTCTCAAAGTATCCACCTCCGCTTCGGTAAGGGTGCCATTGCATTTTGCTTTGCTACTGAGCTGTTTTTAAATTTTATATATATATTTTTGAATACAGGATCGAGGCTCATGAAAGAGCTAACATTTATCACACAAAAAAATCAAACAGATGCACAACGTATATAATAAGGGGAGCGATAGACAAGATGTGGAGAGAAGGGGAAGCACATAAACACAACATTTGAGAGCAAGGACATCGGGAGATCTGTGGGAGGGAGAGGGCTTGGGGGGAGGAGGCGTGGGAAGGGGGGGGGGGGGAGCAGTATAAAACACAAGGATATTGCAAGGCCTTCCAGGAAGGAAGTTGGTATTTCAAAAGAGTGCATCTGGGGTGAAATTAGCGGGAGTAGAAAACATCAAGGTTTTGGATGGGGGAAGATAAGATATGGTGGTGAACAGCTGTTTTAAAGACCTGGAGAGAGAAGTGGGATTAAAGAGAGTGAGGGCGTTTGTTCCAGAGGCGGGAGAAAAGAGTAATGAAGGAGTGAAGGTGAGCAGAGAGTCTTGATTTTTGCAGTATAACCATAAGAAGGTTGCAGGCAGATCTTTTGTGACCTGGAGGAATATTTGGGGGACATAGCTCAGAGAGAGCTGGGGGAGCAAGGCCGGAGAGGAGTCGGTAGAAGACAGAAAGACCACCAACCTGCCTGCGGTGAGTGAGTGAAAGGCCTGTGGAGTTAGCTTCATCGTGGGAGATTCCAATGATTCTAAAAGCTTTGGTTTCAACAGCGTGAAGCCGAGCTAGGTGTGAGGCAGGAGCACCAGCCCAGAGGGGAGAGCAGTATTCCATTGAGCTGCGGATGAAAGCCTTGTATGTGGTGAGGAGCTCAGGTGTGCCAAGGAAGGACTTCGCACGACGGAGGATGCCCAGTCGGCGACTGGCTTTGGAGGCCAGCTTGGAAATGTGGTTTTCCCAAGAAAGATCATGGCAGATAGTGAGACCCAAAAGCTTGAGCGACAGAACTTCTTGGAGAGGATTGTTGAGAAAGTAGATGGGAGGGTTGTCCAGTCGATCTTTTCGGAGAGACATAGTAAGAGTGTGAGATTTGTCAGGATTGAAAGACATGTTCCACTTGTTTGACCAGTCTGTGATTTTGTCCAAGTCTTCAGAGAGTGAGGAGGCTGCAGACTGCCGATCTGAGGGATGTGGAATGGAGCGGCAGAGAGTGGAACAGTGGAGTGGAGAGTGGAACTCCAATGGAACAATGAATTATCATGTTCAGTTTTATTGGTCGTTCTTGGTAAAAGAGACTGACTGTAAAGTTTGAACGTCAGTCATAAGTGAATGCATTTTTATCCTTTCTGAAACACTTGAGTGCATTTGGAGAAACTAAACATGTTTTACCAATCACGCTTCGATCAATTTCAATAATCCCTCAAATAACACGTAAATAGGTAATTTAATCACTTCTCACAAACTACATATATGTCGTCTGTTTTTGCAAAATTGGGTTATCAAAAACCGAACTCTTTCCATTTCCTTTTTTTATGTATTTTTTTTTTTTGCATTTTTTATTTTGCATCACAAAGTTCACATTTTAACTCTCTAAGTACACAATGTAATGGAATTAATGTTTTCAATCTCCTGATTTGTCTCCCCCCCCCTTTTATAATTGCATCTGCTCTTCTCTTTATATGCCATGGTACAATTTAGGAAACAGAATTATTTTCTTTCACGTTGAAATTGCTTTGAAGCTACAAGGGCCGCAGGCAAATTTCATTATTGCTTTTAACTTTCAATGACATCAGTGACAGCAAATGACTGCTTTCTTACAAATGTGATATAAAATTTGTGTTCCATGGTGTTTGTGAGCACCATTGGTGTTCACAAGGATTATTCTGGAATATTCTGTTGTCTTTTGATGTGCATCTTCATGCTTCGGCCACGTCTTCTGGCACAATCTCGGAATTTGCAGGAAATATGTATTTATGGATTTATTGTTCATCTTGTTGATTGCAAATTGCATATTAATGTTACTGCTGGAATACGAAACAAGGTAGACCATGTTTGTTAACGAACAATCCCAATAATCTCAAAACGGAAAATTTGTTAAATCATTTGGTTGACTCTATTTTACTGTATGATATTTTCCGCAAGGCCTAAATGTAGAAAATATACTGTTTTTTAAATATCTTCCTGCTCAATGCCAGGCCCAAAGTATGATTTGCTCTTTGACATAGTGCCTCCTGCTGGCACTGCACCAGATGACAGAATAAGTTGGATGTCGATTTGCTCAAAATCAAATCCAGGGCCAGAGACACCCCAGAGCTTTGTATTTCATCATTTAATGAGCTATCCAACATTTTATGACCTTCGTAGCCACATATTCTGCTTAAATCTTCTTGAGGTCAGTAAGTTCTGCAATATGTTTCGGCAACCGACTTAACATTACTCCTAAGATGACATTGCATGGCTGCAACATGATGCTTTGTGAACCTCAGAACAAAGATCCCTTATTAGTCCCCTGCCGGTGTACACCGGAGGGGACTATAGGTTTGCACGCCGTCCCTCCGTCTGTCCGTCTGTCCGTCTGTCATTCCGTCAGTCTGTCCGTCGGTCAATCCGTCAGTCCGTCACGCAAAGAACAGTTTTCCGGACTTTTTTTCTAAACGCTTAATGCTAATGATTTCAAACTTGGCACATGGTTTCCTCATGATAAGTTACAGGTCAAGATCGAAGTTCACGACGTTTCGATCATTTTTGACAAAGTTAGGGCACTTTGAACTTTGGGAATTCTGATAATTCTGATGATCCTTAACTCAGTGCCATTTTAAGTTTTAATTTCCTTTAAAAACCATTTTCTCTGCCATAATAGGACCCATTGAGATCAAATTTTCACCGTAGGGGGGACTCGGTCTGTAGAATATTTTAATGGTAATTATGACGTCACAGGTCACGTGGTTCGGCCGCCATATTGTTTTTCGTGAAAACACGAAAACCCCTTTTTCTCTGCAACAGCTGAACAGATCGAGGCCAATCTTTGCAGGCAGAATCGCATACACATGACGAACAAAAAAGTAAGCGAGCATGACGTCATGCGTCACATGGTTTCAGAGTTGTGATGTTTTTAAGCATGAACCTTTAAAACCGAACTCCTCCGTCATTTTTGATCCAGTCGAGGGGAAACTTCACAGATCTGTTCAGCATGTCAATCTACTAAAATGTCCTTTTGGAATTTGCGATAGGGCACGTGGTTTGGCAGGTATCGTTAATTAAACGAAAATATTTGAAAAATGGATATCTTGGTTATTCTAGAATTCTCCTCAAGCCGCACCGTGCACCCTCAGCCTCGTTTCGCGAATGTCAAAAGCGCGACACAGCGCGCGCTTTCGGGAGGGGCGGAGCCAAGCCGAGCAACATATATACACACATCGATCATTGATCGTGAACCGGAAAAAATAATAAATTACTGATATTTAGCGACTCGAAAGGTTCTTTATCAACAACTTATTTTCTCGTGCTTCTGCTGACCTGTCTGCAAGGTGTATAAATCGAAGTGCCGAGTGTGAATCACAGGTGAGCCCATCCTGAGGTAATTAGCGATTGGGAACGATTCAGAACCTGTGGGTAAATAACCCTTGGTAATTTCCCCAACAGTTTTCCGGACGACAGACTGCCGGTAGGGGACATTTATTGCAGCGCAATACTCAGAATGCTTGTTCATGAAAGGAAAGCAACAAAGATTGCTTTGTTTGGGCCTGACAGTACCTAGACTAGTTAAGTTTTTTTTATTTGGTTTTTTTTTTTTGCACCATTTGATGAGACTCACTTTTAAAAACTCACCAGCTGCTGATCCATCTTGTAAAATCAACTTTCATGTCCTCCAACCAAGTAATTCACCTACAAAGCCTGAGGATGAGCCCCAACAGCCAATAACACATTCATCACTAGGAAATTTGAAAACAAATGTTTGTCTTATACAGTATTGCCAATTGCCCAACAAAACTCAACTAGCCAACAACAACAACAAGACTGTGCATCGGCCCTTGGAAACAACAATATCAGAAAACATCAGACATCGATCCACATAAGGTATGAATCTCGAGCACTTTGCTACCCAAGTAATTTGAATCAGACAAAACAGGGCAGATCATTTAATGACTCACACAGGGGAAAAATACAATTTCAATTATTCAATCACTCCAAAAAAAATCTGCAACAAGTGTGCCACTCTCAAGGCCACACTCAGGAGCCACAAAGCCACTCTCAGGAGAGCCAAAAAAACATCTGGCAAAACTCAAGACTGAACTTTCAAATTTGTCTCCCTCCTCAACTTGTTGTGTGTGTAGTGGGCCTTTATAGTCAGAGGAAGCCACGCCCCTTGGGCAATCCCCGCTCCCACGCCCCTTGGGCATGCCTCTAATCTAAATGTGATGCGCCCATGTTTTTTTTCGTGAAAAGTTACCCCACATGGACCACCTCTTCCCTCTCTAAGTCACTTCCTTAGGGTGTCCATTAGGCGCAACTGAACAAACAAACGTTCACAAATAGGATGATACATATAAGATAATAAATGTGTAAATATGTCAGATATATGTCAGATAATAAAAGTGTAAATACGTCAGATAATAAATGTGTAAATACGTCAGATAATAAATGTGTAGAAATGTCAGATAATAAATGTGTAAATACGAGAGATAATAAACGTGTAAATATGTCAGATAATAAATGTGTAGATATGTCAGATAATAAACGTGTAAATATGTCAGATAATAAATGTGTAAATACGTCAGATAATAAACGTGTAAATATGTCAGATAATAAATGTGTAAATATGTCAGATAATAAATGTGTAAATACGTCAGATAATAAATGTGTGGATATGTCAGATAATAAATGTGTAGATATGTCAGATAATAAATGTGTAAATACATCAGATAATAAATGTGTAGATATGTCAGATAATAAATGTGTAAATACGTCAGATAATAAATGTGTAGATATGTCAGATAAATAAATGTGTAAATACGAGAGATAATAAACGTGTAAATATGTGAGATAATAAATGTGTAAATACGTCAGATAATAAATGTGTAGATATGTCAGATAATAAATGTGTAAATATGTCAGATAATAAAAGTGTAAATACGTCAGATAATAAATGTGTAAATACGTCAGATAATAAATGTGTAGAAATGTCAGATAATGTGTAAATACGATAGATAATAAACATGTAAATATGTCAGATAATAAATGTGTAAATACGTCAGATAATAAATGTGTAGATATGTCAGATAATAAATGTGTAGATATGTCAGATAATAAATGTGTAAATACGTCAGATAATAAATATGTAGATATGTCAGATAATAAATGTGTTAATACGTCAGATAATAAATGTGTAGGTATGTCAGATAATAAATGTGTAAATATGTCAGGTAATAAATGTGTAAATACGTCAGATAATAAATGTGTAAATACGTCAGATAATAAATGTGTAGATACGTCAGACAATAAATGTGTAAATATGTCAGATAATAAATGTGTAAATACGTCAGATAATAAATGTGTAGATATGTCAGATAATAAATGTGTAAATATGTCAGATAATAAATGTGTAGATATGTCAGATAATAAATGTGTAAATACGTCAGATAATAAATGTGTAGATATGTCAGATAATAAATGTGTAAATACGTCAGATAATAAATGTGTAGATATGTCAGCTAATAAATGTGTAAATACGTCAGATAATAAATGTGTAGATATGTCAGATAATAAATGTGTAATTACGTCAGATAATAAATGTGCAGCTATGTCAGATAATAAATGTGTAAATACGTCAGATAATAAATGTGTAGATATGTCAGATAATAAATGTGTAAATACGTCAGATAATAAATGTGTAGATATGTCAGATAATAAATGTGTCGATATTTCAGATAATAAATGTGTAGATATGTCAGATAATAAATGTGTAGATATGTCAGATAATAAATGTGTAAATACGTCAGATAATAAATGTGTAGATATGTCAGATAATAAATGTGTAAATATGTCAGATAATAAAAGTGTAAATACGTCAGATAATAAATGTGTAAATACGTCCGATAATAAATGTGTAGAAATGTCAGATAATAAATGTGTAAATACAAGAGATAATAAACGTGTAAATATGTCAGATAATAAATGTGTAAATACGTCAGATAATAAATGTGTAGATATGTCAGATAATAAATGTGTAGATATGTCAGATAATAAATGTGTAGATATGTCAGATAATAAATGTGTAAATATGTCAGATAATAAATGTATAAATACAACAGATAATAAATGTGTAAATACGTCAGATAATAAATGTGTAGATACGTCAGACAATAAATGTGTAAATATGTCAGATAATAAATGTGTAAATACGTCAGATAATAAATGTGTAGATATGTCAGCTAATAAATGTGTAAATACGTCAGATAATAAATGTGTAGATATGTCAGATAATAAATGTGTAATTACGTCAGATAATAAATGTGTAGATATGTCAGAAAATAAATGTGTAAATACGTCAGATAATAAATGTGTACATACGTCAGATAATAAATGTGTCGATATTTCAGATAATAAATGTGTAGATATGTCAGATAATAAATGTGTAGATATGTCAGATAATAAATGTGTAAATACGTCAGATAATAAATGTGTAGATACAGTCATGTGAAAAGTAAGTACACCCCATGTAAAGTTTTGACTTTTTCAACATATTTCAACATACAGCTATTTGATCTTCATTTCAACAATATTGATAGATAAAGGTGATCTAATACAACAAATATCATGAAACATTTACATTTTGTCGTCCATGGTATAATTTAAATAAACATAAATGCAAATTTCACATGTGGAAAAAGTAAGTACTCCCTTGGCTCTAATAGGTGGTATTGCCCCCTTTGGCAGAAACAACCTCAAGTAGGCATTTCTTATAACTGTCTACCAGTCTCTGACATCGACTGGGAGAAATTTTTGCCCACTCCTCCATGCAGAATTCTTTCAGCTGTGCGATGTTTGAGGGGTTTCTTGCATGCAGAGCTCGTTTCAAATCCCCCCACAACATCTCGACAGGATTGAGATCCGCGCTTTGACTTGGCCATTCCAGAACCCTCCATTTCTTTCTTTTCAGCAATTCCTTGGTGGATTTACTGGTATGTTTAGGGTCATTGTCATGTTGCAAGGTCCACCTTCAGTTGACCTTCAACTTTCCGACAGATGGCCTCACATTATCCTCAAACACCCTCTGGTACAATGAAGATTTCATTGTGGATTCTATGATGGTGAGCTGCCCAGGTCCTGATGCAGCAAAGCTGCCCCAAACCATAATATTTCCACCACCATGCTTTACAGTTGGTATCAGGTTTTTGTGGTCAAATGCTGTCTTTGGTTTTCGCCAAACATGTCTTCTGGTACTGTGGCCAAATAGCTCTACCTTTGACTCATCTGTCCAGAGCACATTGTTCCAGAAGTGCTGGTCTTTGCCTCGGTGTTCATTGGCAAACTTTAGTCTTGCCCTGATGTTCTTTCTGGACAGCAAAGCTTTCCTCCTGGCACACCTCCCATGTAGATCAAATTTGTGCAGCCTCTTTCTAATGGTAGACTCGTGCACTTTGACATCAACAGTGGCAAGAGCTACCTGTAGGTCCCGTGATGATATTCTGGGGTTCAATGAGACTTCTTTCAGCATCTTGCGGTCTGCTCTCGGGCTGAACTTGCTGGGGCGGCCTGGCCTGAACAAGTTGGCAGTTGTTTGGAATCTTCTCCACTTGTAGATGATCTTCCGGACAGTTGAATGATTGATTTCAAATTGTTTGGTGATCTTTTTAAATCCCTTCCCAGACTCTATAACAGTGTTTGTCCTTCTGTATGTATGTATGTACTGTATGTTTGTATGTATGCCCCCTCAAACGTATACCAATCAGAGCTGAGGAACTGGTCACATTACAGGGTGATGTGATTACGTCTGATGTCATTACAGCGGTATGGCAGCTGACTCTCCACACTCTGGCATTTTGATTCCAATTTCGTTCAGGCCGAACATATCGTCGAACCTGTCAATTATCACAATCGCCATGCTATACCTTTACGTTTTTCATTCAGTGTGAAACACAAACAAACCGATTGTTAAAATGACCATTAAATGTCGAAAGCATCGGCGTTGCATCTCTTCCAACAATATGGTACGTATAGGCCTTAGGCTTCATGCCTCACCTTCGGGCCATTTCGGTCAAATTAAGCCGCCCAGGTTTCTTAATACAGTGGTGTATCGTTTCGGTTGTATCGTTTTCTTAATAGTAATAATAATAATAATGTCATAAATATGACCATAACACTTTAATCCCAATGTCGTGAATACAAAGTTAATGTATTGAAGCGGTGTATGGTTCATGAATCAATGATAAGCGGTGTTTCAAACTATAACAACCGCAGAAGTAAGGAATTTGCCTCGGTTTTTTGATAGCATGTTATTAACCCAATCCTTGTGAGGTATATAGATTACAGTAGATCTTCGCACAGTTCTGTAAGTAAAACTTACCTCACGGACGTCGGGATTTCTCCAAAATTCTTTGTTTAATGTTATAAACAGCATTGGTAACTGTTAAAAAAGCGAATCATATGTGTTTGTGGTTTATAATAATTTTCAAGCCCGGCTACGCTGCTGTTAGACTTTCGTCTCTCTTTATTCATAATTATGACGTCATATATAATGTGGTACGGACGCCATATTGGAAAAACGTTACACTTCTATATCTCCAAATCCGCTCCATGGAAATTTTTTTGAAACATGGCTCATTGTAAAGAACTCCATATGGGAAATAATTGTTGTTTGCGATGACGTCGTTGGTGCCTTAATTATGACGTATTAATTTGACAGGGACAACGCATAGTCTGATCAGTTTGAAATTTATTGAGCGTGATGTACGCAACAATGATATTGGAGAATATACATTTATGTTGTCATCGCTCATGTGGTCTGGCACCCATATTGGATCAAAGAAAACCCCTTCAAAAACAGAAGTGTTGGCTCAGACCATGTTGACTGCACAGCGTAAGTATTCTATGAATACCATCTAGTTTGTAATATATAATACAACCATAAATATAAATGTAATGCCATTTGGTTTAGTTGTCATAACAAAAAACGAGCAGGGTATGTTTCTCAAACTCCGTAACATTTTTTTTTGCAATATTTCTGTTGGGAAATTGTGTGCCATTTATTCTGGTTTCCTGTTGTGGATCACATGTGCACTCGCTGCAAACGTGGGATTTTTCTGGCCAAAAATAATGTCTTTTGTGTGCAGAACATTTTTGGCATATATTTTATTATGAGGGAATTTTGCCTGTCCATTTTGTACTTCAAGTGAGAAAGCTGCATTGAGGAAACTTCAACGGAGCGATTGCTTCGGGAATTGCTACATTGCAACTGTAAATTTAATTTAAGCTTTCCAAACAAATTGGCTGGGAAAGTATGAGCTTCCTCCTTGCAATATGTCACAATACATGAGGTGGAAGTGGGAAGAGATTGTCCGTTTGCTGTGTTCAAGTTTATACTCAGTAATGACAGTTCTTGTGATTTAATGGAATGCTAATACGGATTTGAATTTTGCCTTGTAATTTATGTTCATGCAATTTGCATTGGGCTCAGGTGCCTGCAGCTTACTATAATATCATTTCCTTTTGAGTTACACTCAAGGTTGAAGAATGCCAGCTGTGAAAATGCCAAGTGGTGTTGCAGAACGAAAGCGATATGCATTAGTTTTTTAATATACTACTTTAGACAATAATGTTTTTCTTTCTTCACATTGGGGGATATAGGAGACTACCTCTTGTAAACCTGAAGGTAAACCTCACGCATTTGAAATTGCAACCACAAAACATTAATGAACTTGAAACACTTTTAGAACAGAAAATAAAAACTGCCTCCTGTATGTCTATTAATGAGCCAGCTGGGTTTCTGTAATCAATCTGATGCTACTTTTCAATGCCCTTTCGTACTCCAACCATGGAATGTATGGAGGCAAAAGGTCTGAAGGTGAATATCGGAAAGACGAAGGTGATGGCAAGTGGTAAAGCATGTGGTGAGGTGGAAAGAGGATACTGGGAAGTGGCCCTGTGCTGTGTGCAGGAAGCGTTCCATGTACAATGTGCGCTGAGTGGGTTCATCAAAAATGTAGTGGTCTGAGAGGGTCATTAACCAGTGTGGCAGCTACATTCAAGTGTAAGGTGTGCACAGAGGGAGCTGCAGATGGAGGAAATGTTGAGTTGGATCTTGGAGACGGCGTGAAGCTGGAAGGTGTGAAAACATTTTCTTACCTAGGAGACATGCTGAATGGAGAAGGTGGATCAGACTCGGCAACGGTTGCTCGAGTGAGATGTGCATGGAAGAAGTTTCGGGAACTGAGTGGCGTGCTGACGAGGAGGGAAGTGTCGTTGAAGCTGAAGGGAAAGGTGAAAGATGTATGCTGCATGTGTGAGAAGTGTTATGATTTATGGGAGCGAGACATGGGTAATGAACGTAGAGCAGCAACGAAGGCTGGAAAGGGTGGAAATGCAAATGGTTCAGTGGATGTGCGGAGTATCGTTGATAGAAAGGAAGACAAATGATGAATTGCGAAAGATGATGGGAATAGAGCCTGTGATGGATGCTGTGAAGAGAAACAGGTTGAGATGGTTTGGTCATGTGTTGAGGAAGGATGAAAGTGACTGGTTGAGAAAAGTGATGGAAATGAATGTAGAAGGAAGTAGAAAACGGGGAAGACCGAGAAAGACTTGGCTAAAGATGGTGGAAGAAGAAATGCGGGCAAGGGGGGTAACAAGGGGAGATGCACAAAATAGGGCAAAATGAAGAAGATTGTCATGGAGATCGCAAGGCTAACCCCCGCTCTTGCAGGGAAAATGGCCTTAAAATGCCTGTTGTTGTTGTTGTTGTTGTTGTTGTTGTTGGTACTCCAACCATAATGTGGGGTCAGCAGGTAGTGTTTTTGGAACAAGACTATAATCTAACATTGTTTGATGTTTGAGACTCTAATCCAGAAGTTTGCTATGTCCTACAATTATAGATCTTTTTAAAATTGTGCACAGAGATGTCACAAATATTTATTCCACAGAAGGTGCCATTTCAAAGTAATCTATAAATGCAGAAGGCTGTGTACGGTAAAGGCTTCCACTCATGTTCACTGTAGTGAAAAAGGCAACTGCCTTGATGCATTGATGAGTCTCCCTCTAAGATCACACCAGAGTCAGGAGTGTTGGCAGATGCGTCCACCTGAACTGACCCACAAACCGTTGAGGTATGAGTCATGGTGGAATGCCATATTAAGATCTCTAAAAGAGCCAAGAAAACTTGGAATATATTTGCTTTCCAAATCTCAGCCAGCAAGATTACTGCCTTGATTTTCTGGATGCCAGGGGATCCTGCTGATTGATTATTTGCCTCACAAAACTACAATCACAGGAGAGCATGAGACTGGTCTCATGAAAAAAATGTGTTCATCAATAACAAATGTCGAGGGATGGTGTTAACAAAATGTTGTTAACAAGGCTCGTGTTATATGCAAACCCTCACGAGTGATTATAGACTTGAGCAGCTCGATCATCCCTTATCCTCCCCTTTTGCAGACCAAATCTGCCCCCCAGTGACTGTTTAGACATTTGAAGTTCCACCTGCTTCGCCACTGCTTTTATAATGCTGAAGCAACCAAGACAGAAGTGGAAATCTGAAAACACATTTTAGTGGCATAGATAGATTGAAGGACAAAAGTGCATTGAAGTCAAGGGTCACAAAAATGGGGAAAAAAGTTGATGTGCCTAGGACTGGTGTGTGTCTCATTCTTTTTGCTTTTTGAACACCTCCTGCTTTAGACATAGCAGGAATGTCAGGGAGTAAGTTTCTGTGAAGGTGATGATGTAAGAAAAGACCTTCAATTAATTTACTTGAGACTAGGTTGTTATGGACAAGAGAACTGCTGCTACTGTTAACTAGAAAGCATATGAATATGCAACGCCCGTCCTTGCCCGTTTGTATTCAGACATCTTCAGTATTCTCAAATAACAAAAACAGATTAAAAAATATATATACAAAATGGAAATTGATGATTTTATGTCGCCTTGTCCTTTGAGCTTTAGATCTACAAAAAAAAAACAATCGACTTCTACCTTTTGATTAGAGAACCAATTCAGTGACCCGATATGCAAATTATATTTCAGGTCAAGCGGGTGAAAATTAGCGATTTTATGCTTGATCTTCACCTTTTGATAAAAAAAAAAAACTATCAGCTTCTAGCTTTTGATTGGTGAACCAATTCGGTGACCCAATATGCAAATTCTTAAAATTCCTGGTAAATACGATGAAAATTGATGATTTTGTGATGCTGACCTTTGACCTGTTGACCTTTTGACAAAATTAAAAATTTGTCTTCTCCGTATTATCATAATAAAGCTTTGGTGAAAATTTGATGACAAAACTCAAATTGTAAATTGAAATTTCAGATCAATTGGATAAAAATTGATGATTTTAGGTGTCGCTGACCTTTAACCTTTTGACCCAGCTCTGCTCACCAAACTCTCCTCTTATGGTATCGATGGAAATCACCACTCATGGCTTGCGGACTTCCTCTCCGGTCGCAGTCAACGTGTGGACCTGAATGGAATTCTCTCATCTCCGTTCCACAGATTTACTGATGTACCTGTTCTCTACTGTTGTGCGTGTGTGCTTCCCTCTCTCCCCCTTTTGTCTCCCGCTCCCTTTATTATATGCTTTACGTGTCCGTTTATATGTTTTTTGTGTTTAATGTGTCAGCTCTTACACGAGCCTCGACTTTGTACGCAAAAAAAAAAAACCCTGTCTATGGAACATTCACCTTTGCAAAACTCTGGTGTCTCTGTCTGTTGGGCTCAATACCAGCTCAAACCACAGCTGGAAAAAGTACATCCCTGGTATAGCTAAATGAGCTTCTCAGAGTCTTGGCTGCTTATGGCGTGTTCGGAGATACCTTCCTCCAGCTATTATGCTCTATCTATTCAAGGTACTATGTACCTGTTATGAAGTATTGTTGCCATATTTGGGCTGGTACTCCGGCCTGTCATCTATCTCTTATTGATAGAATCTAGTGATGTGCTACCAATCTGGTGGGACAGGAATTGGCATCATCCCTGAACCTCTCTCAATTCACCGCTGCGTTGCTTGTTTGAGCCTTTTTTAGAGTTATTTTCACGGAATGTGGGTTTCTCACAGGTTGTTCCAACTGAGTGTACTTTCATTCTACATGTTTGTCAGTTTATTTGTAGCCATACATTATGTCTGTCCTGAGGACGAAGACGACAAGGTACAATTACAGGACAATGACGTTTTGTTCCCCATACCATATTTTGGATCTCTTTACCTGCATCCTACTCCCCCATCAATCCTCACTTACCTGAGTTCAATAGGAATGTAAATAGAGTTCTTCTTTCTGTTGAATATCTAAACTTTCCTTTGTGTAGTCCCCATCTTGAGTGACCTTTTGCTTTGTAATGGGCGAACTACCATAGTAAATAAATAAATAAATAAAAATACTTTTCAATGAGATGCCATTCCTGAGGCATGTCACAAAAAATTGGGCACTTTCTTTAAAAGCGACTTGCTGCACAGCAAATGGCTTTTAAATAATAAGGTACAATTTTCCTTTTGCAAGTGTGGATTATCATCAACCTCTTTGAATCCCTCACCGGGAGAGAATTTATATTCTCACCGTTGCGTCTCCTGTCGTTTTTGTCAAGGCAACATATACACAAAGAATTAAGTTAAGCACCCCCCCCGTTTTTTTACAACCTCGCACATTACAAGTTTGTTGTCGTCATAACAGTGTAATATACCCATGATATTGCTATATTTTCTGGAGAAGTGATATTATGGTCACATAAAAACATAACAATCATGCCGTTTTCAATATTTTATTCTGAATAATTTAAGGTGAAATTTTTTGGGAATTTTAGGCATATTTTCACCTCAATTTAAGTATGGAGCTATAGGTCCATCACGGACAGTGTGGATGACGTTTATGTTTTCTAACGTACAGTCATTGTTCTGAGAAGACCTCTAGCGATCTTTGCGTCAATAACGTGTGTAGGACCCACGTGATCGGATCACTGACTCAACCCTACGTCTCATAGACCCTGTAAGCCGTCGTATGCGTTGCTGTGGCAGGTTGTTCCATTCCCGATGTAATGCACGTTTCAATTCATCCAGATTGGCTATTGGAGGGACCATCTTCGCAATTTGTCGTCCCAACATGTCCCGAACGTGCTCGAGGGGGTTCAACCTGCCACAGCAACGCATACGACGGCTTACAGGGTCTATGAGACGTAGGGTTGAGTCAGTGATCCGATCACGTGGGTCCTACACACGTTATTGACGCAAAGATCGCTAGAGGTCTTCTCAGAACAATGACTGTACGTTAGAAAACATAAACGTCATCCACACTGTCCGTGATGGACCTATAGCTCCATACTTAAATTGAGGTGAAAATATGCCTAAAATTCCCAAAAAATTTCACCTTAAATTATTCAGAATAAAATATTGAAAACGGCATGATTGTTATGTTTTTATGTGACCATAATATCACTTCTCCAGAAAATATAGCAATAACATGGGTATATTACACTGTTATGACGACAACAAACTTGTAATGTGCGAGGTTGTAAAAAAACGGGGGGGGGGGGGGGTGCTTAACTTAATTCTTTGTGTATAGATTATCGTTTGGGCTTCATTTAATTAGTTTTGTCAAATATTTTGCCTATTTTGACTGCTACTATTCTCGCTCTCTGGCTTTGTGTCAGTTCAGCAACAATTGGCCATGGCATTGTATACAGCAAAGGCCTTCTAGAACTTTGTGGATCTACCCAATCTGTAAACTTTCCAACCCATATATATCTGGAACTGGTACATCCTCTCTCCTGGACCTGGCAATATGTAACTTTCCATCTAATCTCTACTTTTCCTGCTTTGCCTCTCTTTGCTCTTCTGAACATGTTATTCTCAAAACCCATATCTCTAAAGCTGTTGTAAGGGATCAACCTCAATGACGCGTAATATGGCTGTTCACACAGGCAAACAACAAGGAATGTAATCTTTCCTCTTATAAAAAGGATTGGGCTACCATATACACAGCAACTAATATTGATTCCATTTTGGAATACTTTCCTAAAAGCCTGCTTTCTCGTCTGCATTGGTTTTTCCCACCTGTCGATTGCTATCATATCAATTCTGCCAGCTGAGGTACTTTGAATCCTGTGTGAAAGCTGTTATGGTCAAAAGCTTGTTTTGTTGGCATGGAAATGTACCCCGGCTGAGGGTAAAATTAGGTCACTATAGCTATCGCTATATAGCTCTCAACAATGTAGGTCCGCTATATAGGTCCGCATCCTGAGGCCTGCCAGAAAACACCATGAAAATGTAAAGGATCCATCCTTTTTTTCAAAGCTCTGACTAGACGCCATCCTCCGAGTCAAGGTGGTGGTACCTTGTGACCGACTCGACCCCATTCTCATAGTAAAGGTGGTGGTACCTTGTGAAGTCCATATTTGGTATGCATCTGCCTCCCTCACCTCCAATGCCATCTCTGCAGATTTTGCCCAAAATAAGGGAGATTACCTTGCTTTGCATTTCCCTCGAAGCCTCAAGTACCTGACCAGAACCTGTTCTGTCCCTATATTATCCCCTCTTCCCCACTGTTTACTAGACTTTGTGTCTTTCTCAGCTGAGAAGATACAGAAAGTTCTGTCCAGCATTGACCCTGCTTCAGTGATAAGCCCCAGATGGAATCAGTCAGTAAGTTTATGGCCCATGTCCTCAAATACAATTTTGCTGTTTTTGCTTCTCTCTCTGCATTATTCAGCCTTTCCCTCTCTTTTTGCCAATTACTTTCCACCTGGAAGTTGCCAAACACCTCTCCCACCCGAAATAAGGGTACAAAACGCATATCTTATTAACTACAGACCAGTAAACTGACTTCCAATTATAAGCAGTCATGGAATCGATCATTATTGTTAATGTCAAGTGTTTCCTGGTTTGAAACAACCTGACCTCTTTTTTGTTTATTTGCTTGTTTATGCTGACTAACTGTTACTCTACTAACCCCGCTCTCAGTTCATAACCACCGCCTTACTCTTCCATGAGCCTTGATCTTGGACTAAAACAAGCGTTACGCCTAGGTCCCCCGTCGTTGAAGTGATGTGAGTTGACAAAGTGGAAGACGCAAGGCGGCCATCTTGGATTTTGACATGGCGACCCAATTTTCAATAGCGTTCTCCCTTATGCGTAGATACACCCACACACCAGATTAGAAGTTGGTACTTCGCTTATTTTTCAAGATATTCCGTGGGGGCCATCTTGTATTTTGACGTGGGTTGCACCCACACACCAAATTAGAATTCGGTCCTTCGCTTACGCACGGACGCACGGTCGCACGCACGGACGCACGCACGGACGGAGGGGAAAACCATAGTTCCCCTTTCGCTCCGCGGTGCAACGGGGGACAACAAAAGCGGTGGGTGTTTAGCTTGTGTTAAAATTCGGAATTTAGTTTATGTATTTTATTTTCCAAAAATACAACATCTCGTATGCCATTTTATTGTCACCCCATCCAGGTCTGAGACAATTCTGGCATCGCTCCACAATGCAATTAGCGCACACAAATCCTCCAGTGACAGGTTGCACAAATGCTAGTCACGACTGCCAGACATTACAAAACAATATACGAACAGGGTAAACAATGCACGTGAAAATACCAATACACAACATAAATGAAAATAACCACATCACAACGAAACGTGACCGGTGTATAAAGATGTGTCATAACCCAACAGTAGAGGTTGAGGTAGGTCCCATGCCAATGACATGACACTGTGATGCAACCTTTCACTTCACTATGTAACTGATTTCCCACCAGGAGCGGAATAAAATATAACATCGCTCACCTTGAGGAGGAGTAAAAAATGAGAAGATAAGCAAAGAGTTTTGCTGAACAGACAAGGATGCAGATTGCATTTTGGTTCATAGAAAGTCTACCTCGTGAGGATAATTATTCCACAGTGCGAGTCACAGCCGTGCACATAACTTCTCCTGCAAGTGTGAAAAGGTGCAAGTGTACAAATGTGAAAGTATGCAAAGGTGAAAGTGTGCAAAGGTTCCAATATTCTGAATCCATAAAGCACCAAATGCATATTTATAACTTGAACAGCACTCGGTAGAGAGCACACCTCCACCAGGCTGAACACTTTACGTTTTGTATCCCACTCATAAGCCGGATCTGGATTTTGACCTGAACAAAGATCTAATCGCTTGTTCTTGTCATTTACCCAAGTCATCCACCAAGTTTTGTCATAAGACCTCCGCAACTTTTGGAAATATCATGCTATTATCGTTTTTGGCCCGATCACTCAATGGTGGCAAATCACTTAAATATTTTTTTAAATTCTCAAATTCGGATCCGGATTCGGATCTTCACCAAAATCGAATTGTTTCATTCTTGACACACACCCAATCTGTCCATCAAGTTTCTTAATTCCGCCCATGTCTTTTTGAGATATATTGCTATATGTCGTTTTTGCCCTATCTGGTGAAGAATCACGTTAAAAATTCTCAGATCCGAATCCGATCGTCACCAAAATATAATCCTTTATTCGGTGTTACATACCAAACGTCTTCATCAAATTTCGTCCGAATCCTTCCACAACTCTTTGAGATATCCTGTTCACAGACAAGTAGAAAAGAAGGCGTAGCCTGACGCGTATCAAGAAAATCGAGAGAACCTTGACCTTTGAACAAGTTTATTTTTAACGATATCTTTCCTACCAGTGGCTCAGGAACGATTTCTATCAATGAAATAGATTTATCCTTAAATTTTCAATATTCTTTGCTGAGCACCGTGTCTCGCTGCACCAAATATTAAGCGCGATAGCCCAAAATGTGTTTTATGCAAATGACGTCACTGTCACCTTTACCGTTGACAGCATACAGTCAAATCACATTGACAGGCCAACGTTTTTCCTTTGGAATCCTCTGGCAAAGTTTAACGAAGAAAGTTGAAAGCGTTCGCCAGTTATCGCACTCACAGACAAACAAACGAGACGGACCGACATATAATGAAAATTTTCAATTTCACCCCTCAGCCCAAATTGGGCTAAGGGGTATTGTCGTCACGGGCGTCCGTCAACTTTTGGTTTCCGTCAATTTCAAGGAGAACGGCTTGTCCGATTAAATCCATTTTTGCAGTGTGTGTTGGGTTTGAGTAAAGGAAGGCTCCTTTCGAAAATGGGCGCGCTGCGATTTTCCATATGCCCGCCACGGCAGCCATCCGGGTGTCCGTCAACTTTTGGTTTCCGTCAATTTCGAGCAGAACGGCTTGTCCGATTAAATCCATTTTTGCAGTGTGTGTTGGGTTTGAGCAAAGGAAGGCTCCTTTCGAAAATGGGCGCGCTGCGATTTTCCATATGCCCGCCACGGCAGCCATCCGGGTGTCCGTCAACTTTTGGTTTCCGTCAATTTCGAGCAGAACGGCTTGTCCGATTAAATCCATTTTTGCAGTGTGTGTTGGGTTTGAGCAAAGGAAGGCTCCTTTCGAAAATGGGCGCGCTGCGATTTTCCATATGCCCGCCACGGCAGCCATCCGGGTGTCCGTCAACTTTTGGTTTCCGTCAATTTCGAGCAGAATGGCTTGTCGGATTAAATTCATTTTTGCAGTGTGTGTTGGCGTTGGGTAGAGGAAGGTTCCTTTCGAAAATGGGCACACTGCGATTTTCAATATGGCCACCACGGCAGCCATCTTGAAATTGGTTTCCATCAATTTCAAGCAGAACGACGTGTCCAATTAAATCCTTTTTTGCAGTGTGTGTTGGGGTTGAGTAGAGGAAAGTTCCTTTCAAAAATGGGTGCGCTGCGATTTTCCATATGGCCGCCACGGCAGCCATCTTGAAATTGGTTTCCACCATGCATGGGCTGAGGGGTTACGCCCGCTTTGCGGTGCTATTTATTTTCTTTTCTTTTCTAAATTTTCAGGTTTTTTCAGAAAGTTTTTTAAAATTATTTCAATTTTCGTCATAACAATCAAACAGACAGGGTGAAAACATAACATCCATCCACCTTCGGAGACAGACGTAACTATAACGGCACTCGGTAGAGCGCATACCTCCGCCAGGCTGAACAGTTTATATTTTGTATCTCGCTGATAGGCCGAATCTGGATTCGGACCTGAACCAAAATCTAATCGGCTTGTTCTTGTCGCCAAACCAACTCATTCACCTGGTTTAGTCATAACTCGTCCATAACTTTTTTAAACAAAATGTTATATTAAAGCACGGCGTTACGCGCGCTGCTTGCGAGCAAGGAGGAAGCGGACAAGCGGTAACTTATAAGTGTCTTTATTTCAGGAGCTCACTGTAACACTGGCGCGCTCCGGGCTGCGCGCCCGGTGTATATCATGAGGCCACGCCTACCCCTCGGGGGCGCACGGGCGGTGCGTGGAATGATGTCACCACGCCAGTGGGCTTTTGTGTCCGCCACACGCGCCCCCCCAGAATTCCCGCGCACCTGGAGGGCCAGTTTGCGGGGCAGACGAATGACCCGGCCGAAGCGCCCCCTGGCGATCGGCGGCGTCCGGGGTGCAGGGATGCCAGGTGGGATGCCCCTGGCTGCCCCTGGGATGGGTGCAGGACCGGGGGGCGGCGTGGTGGCGGGGCTGGGTGGTGCCGGGGGTCCGCCCGCAGGGGGGCGGCCCCGACGTGGGGGTCGGGCCACTGGCGGTGGATGGTCCACGTCGAGGTGGGCCGGCTTGAGGCGGTCTACCGAAACGCGGTCAGGAGTACCGCCGATGTCCAGGGTGAAGTGCTTCGCCCCGGTCTCCAGCACGCGGAAAGGCCCGTTGTACGGGGGCCGCAGTGGTGTCCGGTGGGCATCGTGGCGGACGAAGACGTACTCCGCCGTGCGAAGCTCCGGGGCGACGTGCGTCGGTGGGTGCCCGTGGCATGCCGTTGGCACCGGGGCGAACCTCTGGGCGGTCTCTTGCAGAGTGGAGCGCTGCTGTGCCGCGGACCATGGTGCCGTGGAGTCGGGGAGGAACTCGCCCGGCACCCGCAGCGGTTGCCCGAAGACCAACTCCGCCGCGGGTGCGCGCAGGTCCTCCTTGGGTGCCGTCCGGAGGCCCAGCAGGACCCAGGGGAGCCTGTCGACCCAGCCGCCGTCGCGGAGGGTGGCCCGGAGCGCGGCCTTCAATGAGCGGTGAAATCGCTCACACAGGCCGTTAGCCTGGGGGTGGTAGGCCGTGGTTCGGTGCAGCCGGACCCCGAGCCCCTGCGCGACCTCCCCCCAGAGCTCCGAGGTGAACTGGGGGCCGCGGTCGGACGAGATGTCTGAGGGGGCGCCGAACCGGGCGACCCAGGTGGCGATGAAAGCCTGCGCGACATCGGCCGCCGTTGTCGACGCCAAGGGCACGGCCTCCGGCCACCGGGTGGTGCGGTCCACCATGGTGAGGACGTAGGTGAAACCCCGCGAGGGGGGCAGAGGTCCCACCAGGTCCACGTGGACGTGGTCAAACCAGCGTTCCGGCACCGTGAACGGGGCCAACGGGGCCTGGGTGTGCCGGTGCACCTTGGCGTGCTGGCACGCGAGGCACGTCCTGGCCCAGCCGCGGACGGCCTTCCGGAGGCCATGCCAGACGAACTTGTCGGCGATCAGCCTTTGGGAGGCCCTCGCGCCCGGGTGGGACAGGCCGTGGATGGCGTCAAACACCTGGCGCTGCCAGCCCGCGGGCACGATGGGGCGACGACGCCCGAGGGAGACGTCGCACAAGAGGGCCGCGCCCGCGCCGTCGAATGCCACCTCGGTGACGCGGAGGGCCGTGACGGCGGTCTGCAAGGCCTGGACGTCGGGGTCAGCGGCCTGGTCAGCTGCCATCCGGGCATAGTCGATGCCGAGGTGGACTGCGTGGGCGACGGCCCGGGAAAGGCAATCCGCCACCGGGTTGTCCTTCCCCGCGACGTGCTGGATGTCCGTCGTGTACTCGGACACGGCCGAGAGGTGACGCTGCTGCCGGGCCGACCACGGCTCGGTGACCTTGCCCATCGCGAAGATCAGCGGCTTGTGGTCGACGAAGGCAGTGAACGCACGGCCCTCGAGCAGATGGCGGAAGTGCCTGACCGCCAAGTGAAGCCCGAGCAACTCGCGGTCGAAGGTACTGTAACGGCGTTCGGGCGGGCGAAGCTGCCGGCTAAAGAACGCCAGCGGTTGCCAAGCTCCACGCACCCATTGCTCGTGCACCGCGCCCACCGCGTAGTCCGAGGCATCGGTGGTGAGGGTGATCGGTGCATCGGGCGCCGGGTGCGCGAGCATGGTGGCGTTAGCCAAGGCGAGCTTCGCACCCGTGAATGCCGTGTCCATCTGCTCGGTCCAGGTAACGTCGCCTTTGCCCGGCTTACCTCGGAGAGCTTCGTGCAGGGGGCGCAGGAGCTGGGCGATACGGGGCAGGAACCGATGGTAAAAGTTCACCATGCCCAGGAACTCCTGCAGCCCTCTGATCGTGCAGGGGCGCGGAAACCCCTTCACCGCCTCCACCTTGGCCGGCAGGGGGACGGCTCCGTGCCTGGTGACACGGTGCCCCAGAAAATCGATTATGGTGGCGCCGAACCGGCACTTTGCGGGGTTCACAATCAGGCCATGCTGGCCCAGGCGTTCGAAGAGCGTGCGGAGGTGGCGTAGGTGCTCTTCGCGGGATGCGCTGGTGACGAGGATATCGTCCAGGTAGACGTAGACAAAATCCAAGTCACGCAGGACGCTGTCCATCATTCGCTGGAACGCCTGAGCCGCATTCTTCAGACCGAAGGGCATGCGCAGGAACTCGAAGAGTCCGAATGGCGTGATGACCGCCGTCTTCGGGACGTCCTCCGGCCTGACGGGGACCTTGATGGTAGCCGCATATGAGGTCCACCTTCGAGAAGAAGGACATGCCTGCCAAACGGGCGGAAAAGTCCTGAATGTGGGGGACGGGGTAGCGGTCGGGAGTCGTGGCGTCATTGAGATGGCGATAGTCCCCGCACGGTCGCCATCCCCCGCCGGGCTTCGGCACGATGTGCAGCGGCGACGCCCAAGCGCTCTCTGAGCACCGAACGATGCCGAGTCGCTCCAGGGTAGCGAACTCAGCTTTTGCCACCGCCAGCTTCGTCGGCTCGAGGCGGCGTGCCCGGGCGTAGACCGGTGACCCGACGGTGGGGATGTGATGGGCCACCCCGTGCTTGACGGCCCCCGCCGAGAAGGTGGGCCGCGTGAGGGCCGGGAAGCCGGCGAGGAGGCGGGTGAATGCGTCCGCTGCCGGAAGCGTACAGACCAACGTGGCCGGAACCGAACCGTTCGGCAAGCCGCTTGGCAAGCCGCTCGTTGAGCTGGGCAACGCACAAGCGAGCGAGCTGAACGTCTCGGCCTGGACAAGACGTCTGCGCTTGATGTCGACCAGGAGCCCATTAGCGCACAGGAAGTCCGCGCCAAGCAGTGCCATGGGCACGTCGGCGGTGACGAACGTCCATCGGAAAACCTGCCCTCCGTACCGCAGAGAGAGGCAGCGTTTTCCGTACGTACGGATGGGCGTCCCGTTCGCGGCAAGCAGCGCGGGGCCCCCACCCGCGGCGTGCTTGTCTGACGTGCCGGTGGGAACGACACTCACCTGCGCTCCCGTGTCGCACAGGTAACGGCGCCCGGAGAAGGTGTCCGTTATGAACAGCAGGCTGCTCGAACGGCCGGCGCTCATCGCAACTATTGAGCGCCGGCCCAGGCGTTTCCCGACCTGTTGAAGGAGCATGGCGGATGACACTGCCGAGCTTCGTGGCCGAACTTGGCGTGGAACCAGCACCAGGTGGTGGAGCTGGAGGAGCGCGGCTGGCTCCGCCAGGCCGGTGGAGTTGGCGGGTTTCCCCGCGGTGGCGGTTTTCGCCGCGGCGGTGGGCGGGGCATGGCGGCGGTCACGAGGTGCGTATCAGCATGCTGCGTATGCTGTATAAGCTGATGCTGTGGATCAGCAGCATCAGCAGCAGCATCAGCAGCATCAGCCACGAGGGCCGTGACGGCCACGCCGACTCTCGCCCGCGTGTCCGAAGCGGCGAAGTACTTGTCCGCCTCGGCTGCCAATGCTCGGGGTTCCGTTAGCCCGGTCCCGGCCAACGCGAGGCGAACCTGCGCTGGAAGTTGGCGACGGAAAAGCGCCCGGAATAGAGAACCGGGGGCTTCGTCGCCCAACAGTGACAGCATATGGTCCATTCGGACCGACGGGCGCGTGTCACCGAGCTCGGGGAGATCCAGGAGGCGGTCGGCCCGTGCGTCGTCCGTGAGGCCGAACGTGGCTAGGAGTAGCCGCTTGAGTGCCTCGTACTTGTGGCCGTCCGGTGGGTGGCGAAGGACGGACACAACTCGAGCGGCCGTGCCGGGCCCGAGGGAGGCGACGACGTGGCAATAGCGCGTGTCATCGCCGGTGAGGCGCCGAAGCTGAAATTGGGCTTCGGCCTGGACGAACCAGACTTCGGCCTGAGCCTCCCAAAATTCGGGAAGTTTGATGAAGTTGGCCATGGCAATGGCGTCGCGTGTGGAAGGATCGCTCCGGCAGATCCAACGTCAAGGGGGTCACCAGTAAAGCGCGGCGTTACGCGCGCTGCTTGCGAGCAAGGAGGAAGCGGACAAGCGGTAACTTATAAGCGTCTTTATTTCAGGAGCTCACTGTAACACTGGCGCGCTCCGGGCTGCGCGCCCGGTGTATATCATGAGGCCACGCCTACCCCTCGGGCGTGGCCACCGCCCACTTGGTGCGTGGAATGATGTCACCACGCCAGTGGGCTTTTGTGTCCGCCACAATATATCGCTTTTCACCCAATCTCTCAATGGTGAAGAATCACTTGAAAATTAAATAATTCTCTTATCAGAATCCATATTCCGATCTTCACCAAAATCTAATAATTTCGTCCTTGTCACATACACTACTACCTCTCTGCCAAATTTCGTCTGAATCCGTCCACAACTTTTTAAGACATCTTGTTCACAGACAAGCAAACAGACAGGGGTGAAAACATAACCTCCATCCACCTTCGGTGGCGGAGGTAATAATTCAGCAATGTGACATTTCTTCAGTGGGAATGGGACTTGAAACAGCCCTCTGTCATATCTTAATGAATGACAGCTCACAGATCAATTACACGGTTATGCAAGTTCTAATCAAAGATGAGTAATTCTATCAATAATCACAGTTGACCAAAATTATGGCCTCCTCATCTATTTTAGACAACTATTGCTTCACTTGTACTGTGTTTTCAACCTTTTTGCATGTTTTATATAACCAAATTCCCTTGGCTCCAAAATTTTGCCTGGTATGGATTTTCCAGGATATTAACTGCATTTTTAAAAGTACAATTTAAGCAAAATGTCGTTTGTTGGGTTTTTTTTGCATTATTTGCCTTAAAATTATTTTTTAGAAGAATTTATAAAGAAAGAGATGGGAAAGGAAGGAAGCATTACAAAAAAAAGAAAAGCAATTCCTCCACAAATCCCTATTTCACATGACTTGTCCACATCTGTCTTCTCGTATTTGCTCCAGGGCACCGTTTTATGTTTTGGATGTTAAACATACTTTGTTGTTTGGGGAAAAAATTGTCATCATTCTTTGAGGCATCTACAAGGATAATTTATGTTTTTGAGTTATATATGCATATATATATATATATATATATATATATATATATATATATATATATATATATATATATATATATATATATATATATTGTTACAGACGCAGTTTTGGATGTTAGTTTACCGAGCGGTTTGGTATGACCGCGTCTGCACAGTTTACCCGATTCCACTCGAACGTTGGCCGAATCGCGCTACGCTAGATCAATGAAGGAAAGGACACAACGGCTGGGTTAAATGACACGACACCAGGGGTACAGTTCTCAAGACCTCCGGAGGAGGTTATAATATGGGTTTGCAGAACGTTTAGATTACACGCACAAGAGGTACAGCATAGAAAGGTGGGCACTTAAACACGGTCTTATCTTAGCCCCGACAGACCACAGATAAACGGGACAAGACTGACTCACACAGGGATTGATGGCAAGGAAGGGCAGAATCGATGGCTCAAGGTGCACCTTGGCTCAGGGACAGGATCCACACGGTCCGGTCCAGATATGCGGGGAGGTATCGTCGCGCTGGAGGTGGCGTCTGTTTCTCCTCAAGCTGGGGGCGCATCTGACGTCACCTCCGGTAAGTGGCTGCGTATATCCAGCGGGGAGTGACACGCCCTCGGCTCGTTAGCTCCGCCCCAGATGGAATCGGTCCGCCGCTTCTTATTGGGTGCGGGGGGGGGGGGGGTTACCGGGCTCCGCCCTTGACGAGGAGCTGACAGTCAGCCCCTGTGTGGTAACCCCGTCGGAGCACATGGGCAATGGCGGCTAACCAAGCCGGAGTGAGGACGCGCACTCCCCGCGCCGCGGCCGCGCCGCCGCCTGCTGTTGTTGTTGGTGTTGTTGTTTCATGAGATGATGGGAGGATGCGGAGATGAGATTGTGGGGAGGTATTGGGAGGTCCTAAACTTACTACTGGTGCCATACAATCACATTCTGGTGCAACGAAGAGTCAGAATTAATGGAAACGAGTTCTTAACTGACATAGACTAAGAATAACTATCAAGATGTCCTATAGTTGTCTACGTGAGATGCGGTGAACCTGGGCACGACATTTAATGGGGGAAAAAGGGGAAGGTCGGGGCTACAGAGTGTTGTTTACAGACAATGGGACTAGGGAATGGGGGATTGGGGATAGTTGGGGAGTATTGGGGAAATAGGGGAATATTTACAAGCGGATATGGATGGAGGCCAAATCCCATATCCGCAACATTGCACCCTTCTCTACCTCGGGGCAACCCGACCCGATAAATCTTTACCTACTTTAGTGTGGCACTCAGATGTAGTTCCCTCTACTATTAACTCTACCCTGAGTGCGACAGTTTTACAGATGTTCACAAATGAGTAAATATGTCCCCCTGCGACGTTGCACCCTTCTCCTCACAGAAACACACCCACAGGATAACCGAATCGCGGAAAGAATTCTCAAACTAAACATACAGCCGGTAGGGAGCATTATTTACACAAGACTACGCTGATATTTACACTACGATCCAGGACCTGTTTTTGGAGGAACACATGCAGATGTTATGCATAGAGAGAGAGCACGCATGCCAGCATCGATACACCAACCCACGAGTGCTCTGTGGCCTTACGGCCTTTAATAATGTGCAGAGCACCCCGTTCAAGCACCAAAAGCACCACCCCATCACACAGTCAGCACCATCCGGTGCACCAATAAAGTGCTCAACGTCACCGGTGGTGTCGCAGCCGGCCGATGTTCTGCCGCTGGTCTTGCCTTCGTGTGGTGCACTTGGCCTTCTGGCTTCTTTCAAAAATAAAGAAAGGCGCCAACCGCGTCCATTTCTGTATTGTGGCCGTCAGGGGGCCAACTAAAAGTGGTTCACCTGTATGGCATAGGTGCCACGTTGACCCATAGGTCCATCCACGGGTGGTGCTTGCCCGCAAGAGAACTGCGGTCCATGGTGGGCGGCCACAAAAATTGCGGTCCATATGGTGTATCGATCCCGGCAGCAAGCAGCGAAAGTGCAGGCCCACAACTGCGGAGCCAGCACCTCTCTCTCCTCTCTCTCTGCCCCAAAGCCAGATCCTCGGAGGTGGGAGACAAAAGAAGAAGACAAGTGAGTAAGGTGGTAAGGGCGCAAAAGTGCACGCAACACAAGATGATGCACACTGGGGGCACATGGGAACCAGGTGAGACAGGTACGTTCCTACCGTATGCCCCCCCCCACCAGGTAACCTACATTGCCCCTCCCTTACCCCTTACTGTATCCACAAAACACAACACTACCCATAAACATCTACTTTACAAATCAACAAACGTCCCTACTGTCTTCCCCGTTCCTCCCATAAACCAAATTCGTCTTCTCTCCCTCCTAACCAATCAAATTTGCCATTTTCAACTCTCATCAAAATTTGCCATCACCAATTCATCATCAGTCCCTCCTAGGGAGGGAGAGATGGAATCACCCCAATGTCTCATCCACGTCGTGATGCGTCTCACAAATCCAACAGCAATTCTCCTTTCCTGCACACAGAACAAAGAAACACAGGTGTGGAGTCATCATCACCACAGGTAAGTGGCTGCGTATGGTGCGACAGGTTCATCAATCCTAACTATTTCCTAAATGACTTTAACAACTTTACATTACCCGGGGTCTTTCTCCTGCCAAACCATTGGCCCTCTTACACTATGGGTTCTAAAAACCAATTCCCATTGACCAAACTGTGGTGCTTTTCAATTTGGGGTCTCACTCCCCCGATTCATCTCCCGGTGCCCTCGCACAATTTCTGGGCCGCGACGTGTAGCTCTCCCAGCAGGTCTACCCACCTGCACACCTCCACCACTGCAGTTGCCTCCGAGCTTACCTGCTCCTTACCCTAACCTAACTACCTGGGGAAGGCCCTCTGGCGCTCTCCCCACTCGGTGCCCTCTCTGGCACTGGGCTACCCGGGTCCGTCCTCCGGATCCTCGGGCCCCACTGACACTAACGGCTCCCAGAGCCCACCTGCGGCCTCACCTGGCCGACATCCTCACAGTGGTGGAGTGCCCAACCAACTACACACACTAACAGGCTACACGCCCAGCCATTTCCACAACACTAATGCACCCATCCACAATACCAATCTGCAACCGCACCACAAATGCCAATATCCAACCACAATTTACCTATACCCTCTACCTAACACTTACACTACCCGCCCCGGGTACTCGTGAAAGGGGTCCACTCTTCCCCCATCCACACCTTCGCACCATGCACACCACTCCGTACCACTTACTCCAACTCTCTCCACACCACTCATTCTCTGCTCCATGTATTCCACACACCTGTACTTGCACACCTGTGCTCACACCTGGTGCCACCTGCACCCTTCTCTCCCCAAGCGCATTCGCGCTGATCCACACACTCACTACTCATACACTGCTCCACACACCTGTCCAGTTCTCACACAGCATCATCTCATCTAACTACTCCCCTCTGAAACTTGCGCTTCCCAGTCGTCCCTTTAAACTATTGCGCTCCCACGTCATTATCATCCACACTAATCTCCCTGCGTCCCCACTACAGGTATCAGTCACTAACTAAACTTAACGTTACCTAATGTCATCTTCGCTAGATCCCTACCAATATCCTAACCCACCCGGGCTAGTTTTCACTGCCATACACCCCATAATCTATTGCGCATTTGCCCCACATGGGAAGGGTGGCAGGGATGCCACCCTTACCCACCGGGCCCATCGCTCACTACCAATTTTGCACATCAAATTTCAACAAATCAAAAATTTGCCAATCACTACACATCATCTGCCAATCATTACTGCCAATCCTTTGCCAATCATCAAATTTTGTTTTTTTCTAATTTCGGGGCCAAAACACTATCCTCGTCACCCGTCTACTTACTAATGCCTCTCGGTGCGCCAATTTACTTCTAAAGCTCGGCTGCGTACAGCCAAGCCATTAATGCGGGTTGTTCTGTGCCAGCGGCTGGATGCGTCCCGCATTCGGGTCAGGGACGGGGGCTTACCCGGCCCGAGACCCCACGCACCATCTCGGCACGGAGCCATCCCATGGCCCGATCTCGACCTGCCGGTATGCCTCAACAAAAAGTGGTCGCCATGACGATCCTTCCTATCGGGCTGCCCGCTCCGCCTAGTGGAGCACAGACGCGGCCGTTCCAAGCGAGGCACAGCGTGGATCGCGTACGGCGGTTCTTTCGAAACCGCCGTGGTTCGGATCCCCGCTGGTCCTCGCGGCACGCGAAGCCCGGCACGCACCGAGGGCCCGATTCGGCTATAAGTCGTTCTAACCGCTGCTCCGTTTAACGTCGATGCTTCACCTGCATGCTTACACCCCGCAGCCCGTTCCTTGCTCACACACCCAGTTGTTCCCATGCTCCTCGTACCTTTCCTTACACACCTCGGTACACTCATTCCACTCCCAGCCTTGGTCACACACCTGACCACCGAACACTTTGGCACACATTCGTTGGTCGCACACCTCACCAACACACCTCTTCGCGCCCCCTCCTCGGTCACCTCCTCTGTGACAATCACAGGTGTGCTCTCACTCGCACACCCAACCACGTGCCTCACTACCAATTCCAGCGTGCATTCCCACTCACGCTCTACCATTCCAGGTGTGCATCCTTCCTCACCTGTCACAACCAACTCACGCTCCGTGTCACTCTTACTACTCTCACCTCCACTCTTGACAACGCACTCACCCTTACTCCCGACAGCGCACTCTTTCCTCATGCACCTGTCCGTTACACACCTTTCTTGCGCACACTCTTGCGCACACTCTCCCGTCACACCCTCTGTAACACTCACCACAGGCGTGCATTCTTCCTTGCCTTTGACAGCGCACTCTTTCCCCATGCACCTGTCCGTCACACACCTTTCTCGTGCACACCCTTGCGCACACTCTCCCGTCACACCCTCTGTAACACTTACCACACCGCGCTTCCATGTGCTCCCCCGCACATGCGCTACGACCGACTCACTCTCGCCAGCACCCTCACTCCTTGGCACGCACTTTTTCCTCACACACCCCAGAGTCGGACTTTCTTGCACACCTTTTTTCGCACACCAGACCTGTCGCACACTTCACCTACGGCCTCTCACGAACACCCGGGTCCATCTCGACCCCCAAGCTTCTTAAATCCCCTGGCGCATCATACGCACGACCATATTGGTCACCACTTACACCGGGTCCTCTTCCTCTTCGCTTCTCCTCCATCACCTGCGAATCCCTCATCCGGTTAATGAGCACATCATCACGATCCAAACACAGACTTTGGACCAATTCTTTTACCTCCTCTTTTATCTCTTTCTTATCCCCTCTCCGTCGCTTCTTAATTTCGCTCACCCCTTCTTCCACTTCTTCTAATTTCTGCTTTACCTCTTTTATTTCCCGGTACGTCTCCTCAAGCTCGTCCTCCAAGGCTACCTTGACCGTTTCCATGTGCGTCCTCACCTGCCGGTCCTTCGTCTCCATTACCTCTGTCACCTCGTCCAACCTCGTTGTCAGTCCCTCACGTACCATCTGACATTCCCTCTTCGTCGCTATCAAGTCGTCTTTTAGTTCTTTCTGTGTCGCTTTTAACCCTCCTAGTACCGCAGTGTTCCTTTGTACCTGCTCCACTAACTCAGTCTGTCCCACCATCAGCTGCTCCACCTCCTGCGTCAGGTCCTCTATGCCCCCTTGTAACTTTACAGTCCCCTTTCTCACCTCCTTCTCCATGCGCTCCTTACAGTGCCTCACCTCCTCGCGCACTCCTCCGACCTCCTCACTCACACCTCTTCTGATCTCCTCTCCCATCACTTGCATCTCCTGCCCAGATGCCACCCTCATCTGCTCCATTTCCTCCCTGTGAGCATCCAGTTTGGTTTCTACCCCCATTCTAACCCCCTCTATCTGCTGCCCCATTTGTTTAACTTCCCTTTCCGCTTGGT
This sequence comes from Myxine glutinosa, assembly GCF_964187855.1. NCBI lineage: Eukaryota > Metazoa > Chordata > Myxini > Myxiniformes > Myxinidae > Myxine > Myxine glutinosa. Next base: position 40,778,803 of record NC_136271.1, read on the forward strand.
CCCTCATGTCCCTCAATTTGCCTTCCATACTGTTTTCTAACCCCTCTAACCCCTTTTGCATCCCTTCCATTTGATTCTCTTGAGCGGCCATTCTGTTTTCTACCCCCATTAACCCATTTCTCACCTCTTTTATCCCGTTGTCTAACCCCTCAAAATTATTGTCTAACTTCCCAAATTTCTTGTCCAACTCCTCAAAATTATTGTCTAACTTCCCAAATTTCTTGTCTAACTCCTCAAAATTATTGTCTAACTTCCCAAATTTCTTGTCTAACCCCTCACCGGTACCCCTCGCTTCGTCCCTCATTGCCCCCATTTGGCCCTCGAATCGCTCACTATCAGCCCTCATTCCCACAATTTGGTTTCCCAACCGCTCACCCAATCGCTCAATTTGGCTCCCCATACTCATCTGTACAGCTGCCTGTAGCTGCGCAATGAGGGCCTGCATGTCAATCGGCTGCATGTTAAAGCCCGTTGATACAGCGGGCTCGGCTACCGCGCGCTCGTGCGAGGCGCCATTTTGCGCGCCCGTAACCTCGTGCGCGACGACGCCATTTTGCGACCCTGCTACCCTCACTGCTTCGCTCTCCTCATGTCCCTCATTTTGGTCCTGGATCGACCCTGCCTCACTCTCCTCTACCGGAACCCAGCCGTCTTGGTCTGCCATAGCGCGACTTTCAAAATTCGGGTTTTTTTTTTTTTTTTGTAAAACACAATCAAATTTCGCCGTTATAATTTCGAGCGCGTGAAACGCGCTCCGGATCGAATCCCACACCTGACACCAAATGTTACAGACGCGGTTTTGGATGTTAGTTTACCGAGCGGTTTGGTATGACCGCGTCTGCACAGTTTACCCGATTCCACTCGAACGTTGGCCGAATCGCGCTACGCTAGATCAATGAAGGAAAGGACACAACGGCTGGGTTAAATGACACGACACCAGGGGTACAGTTCTCAAGACCTCCGGAGGAGGTTATAATATGGGTTTGCAGAACGTTTAGATTACACGCACAAGAGGTACAGCATAGAAAGGTGGGCACTTAAACACGGTCTTATCTTAGCCCTGACAGACCACAGATAAACGGGACAAGACTGACTCACACAGGGATTGATGGCAAGGAAGGGCAGAATCGATGGCTCAAGGTGCACCTTGGCTCAGGGACAGGATCCACACGGTCCGGTCCAGATATGCGGGGAGGTATCGTCGCGCTGGAGGTGGCGTCTGTTTCTCCTCAAGCTGGGGGCGCATCTGACGTCACCTCCGGTAAGTGGCTGCGTATATCCAGCGGGGAGTGACACGCCCTCGGCTCGTTAGCTCCGCCCCAGATGGAATCGGTCCGCCGCTTCTTATTGGGTGCGGGGGGGGGGGGGGGGGGTTACCGGGCTCCGCCCTTGACGAGGAGCTGACAGTCAGCCCCTGTGTGGTAACCCCGTCGGAGCACATGGGCAATGGCGGCTAACCAAGCCGGAGTGAGGACGCGCACTCCCCGCGCCGCGGCCGCGCCGCCGCCTGCTGTTGTTGTTGGTGTTGTTGTTTCATGAGATGATGGGAGGATGCGGAGATGAGATTGTGGGGAGGTATTGGGAGGTCCTAAACTTACTACTGGTGCCATACAATCACATTCTGGTGCAACGAAGAGTCAGAATTAATCGAAACGAGTCCTTAACTGACATAGACTAAGAATAACTAGCAAGATGTCCTATAGTTGTCTACGTGAGATGCGGTGAACCTGGGCACGACATTTAATGGGGGAAAAAGGGGAAGGTCGGGGCTACAGAGTGTTGTTTACAGACAATGGGACTAGGCAATGGGGGATTGGGGATAGTTGGGGAGTATTGGGGAAATAGGGGAATATTTACAAGCGGATATGGATGGAGGCCAAATCCCATATCCGCAACAATATATATATATATATATATACTGTATATATATATATATATATATATATATATATATATACACATATATATGTTCTTTATGTACAAGGGTTGTACCAAATGTGATGAGCATCAGTGGATTCCACACGTTTGTGCCAAATGTAGTAGAACACGAGTTATTAGCGACATCTATCGACTGCAATATGAAAACAGGCTCCTTGTGTGCACTCCACTGGTGTTCCCACAATCCAAATTGTGAAAAAAAGGACATTGTTTTGCCAACGGACAGTGATTGAATTCCTCATGAAGGAGAACAACTCGGCTGCAGATATCTACTGCCAATTGAGTCAGGTGTGTGGAGATGTCTGCATGGGAAGTCATCAGTGTCAATAAGTGGGTGAGACCGAGCTGATGGGTCATCAGGGAGGACCAAAGGGTGACGGTTAGGGACATAGTGCAGCTTGGTATAGGACACCATGATAGCGACCTTGGTATATCGGAAAGTTTGTTCCCGTTGGTTTCCCCATTTTCTTATGCAGGAAGCCAGGAACACAAAAATACACATGGATGTGTCATCACAGTTTCTTCAATGACATGCTGCCGATGGCGATGACTTCCTGTTCTGCAGTATCATGACTGATGATGAAAGCTAGTTCCACCATTTCAACCCAGAAACCAAGCAGCAAAGCAAGGTTGGCATCACTCCGCATCCCCAAAAGAGTACCCTCTGCTGGCAAATTTATGGGAACCATCTTCTTGGATGCCAAGGGATACACACTGGTTGATTTCCAGCCCAAAGTAGAAACCATCAACACAGCTCGCTACATTCAGACACTCAATAAACTGAAATGTGCACTTCGTGAAAAGCGCCCGATGAAAAGAGCTGTCATATTTCATCATGACAACAGGAGACCTCACACTGCATGTCTGACGTTTTAAGAAATCTCAAATAATGGCTTGACAGTGCTCCCCCACACGCATACAGTCCAGACTACCATCTGTTTGAGTCCTTTAAAGATCGCATGAGAGGCCAGCACTATGAAAACAATGAGGCAATCCAGGGAGCCATGTGTCCAGTAGCTGGTTGTGAAGTGCTGAAACAGACTTCTACCGCAGTGGGGATTTTTAAGCTCATGCAGTGCTGGCAGAAACACATGGATCGTTCTGGAGATTTTGTATAAAAGTAATGTGGAATGCCAGTTATTACTGAAAGTTTCATTTTTTTACATGTACACATCTGCCAAACAAACACATCCGCCAAACAAACACATACGGCAAACTAATACATCCACCAAACTAACACATCCGCCAAACTAACACATGCGCCAAACTAACACATCCACCAAACAAATACATCCGCCAAACTAACACATCCGCCAAACAAACACATCCGCCAAACAAACACATGCGGCAAACTAACACATCCACCAAACTAACACATCCGCCAAACTAACACATGCGCCAAACTAACACATCCAACAAACAAACACATCCGCCAAACTAACACATCCGCCAAACAAACACATGCGCGAAACTAACACATCCGCCAAACAAACACATGCGCCAAACAAACACAACCGCCAAACAAACATAACCGCCAAACAAACACATCCGCCAAACTAACACATCCACCAAATACACACATGCACCAAACTAACACATCCGCCAAACAAGCATATGCGCAAAACAAACACATCCGCCAAACTAACACATGCGCCAAACTAACACATGCGCCAAACAAACACATCGACCAAACAAACACATCCGCCAAACTGACACATCCACCAAACTAACACATCCGCCAAAGAAACACATCCGCCAAACAAACACATGCGCCAAACAAACACATCGACCAAACAAACACATCCGCCAAACTGACACATCCACCAAACTAACACATCCGCCAAAGAAACACATCCGCCAAACAAACACATGCGCCAAACTAACACATCCGCCAAACAAACACATCCACCAAACAAACACATCCGCCAAACTAACACATCCGCCAAACTAACACATCCGCCAAACTAACACATCCGCCAAACAAACAGATGCGCCAAACAAACACATCTACCAAACAAACACATCTGCCAAACAAACACATCCGCCAAATCAACACCTCCGCCAAACCAACACATCCGCCAAACCAACACATGCACCAAACCAACACATGCGCCAAACCAACACATCCACCAAACTAACACATGCGCCAAACCAACACATGTGCCAAACCAACACATCCGCCAAACCAACACATCCGCCAAACCAACACCTCCGTCAAAACAACACATCCACCAAACCAACACATGCGCCAAACCAACACATCCGCCAAACCAACACATCCGCCAAACCAACACATCCGCCAAACTAACACATCCGCCAAACTAACACATCCGCCAAACAAACAGATGCGCCAAACAAACACATCTACCAAACAAACACATCTGCCAAACAAACACATCCGCCAAATCAACACCTCCGCCAAACCAACACATCCGCCAAACCAACACATGCACCAAACCAACACATGCGCCAAACCAACACATCCACCAAACTAACACATGTGCCAAACCAACACATGCGCCAAACCAACACATCCGCCAAACCAACACATCCGCCAAACCAACACATCCGCCAAACCAACACATGCGCCAAACCAACACATCCGTCAAAACAACACATCCACCAAAACCACACATCTGCCAAACCAACACATCCACCAAACCAACACATGCGCCAAACCAACACATCCGCCAAACCAACACATCCGTCAAACCAACACATCCGCCAAAACAACACATGCCTCAAACCAACACATCCGTCAAACCAACACATCCGCCAAAACAACACATGCCTCAAACCAACACATCCGCCAAACCAACACCTCCGCCAAACCAACACCTCCGCCAAACCAACACATCTGTCAAAACAACACATCCGCCAAAACCACACATCCACCAAAAAAACACTTCCGCCAAACCAACATGTCCGCGAAAACAACACCTCCGCCAAACCAACACATGCGCCAAACCAACACATCCGCCAAACCAACACATGCGCCAAACCAACACATGCGCCAAACCAACACATCCACCAAACCAACACATGCGCCAAACCAACACATGCGCCAAACCAACACATCCGCCAAACCAACACATCCGCCAAACCAACACATGCGCCAAACCAACACGTCCGCAAAACCAACACGTCCGCCAAACCAACACGTCCGCCAAACCAACACGTCCGCCAAACCAACACGTCCGCCAAAACAACACATCCGCCAAACCAACACATCCATCATACCAACACATCCGCCAAAGCAACACATCCGCCAAAACAACACATCCACCAAAACCACACATCCGCCAAACCAACACATCCGCCAAAACAACACATCCGCCAAACGAACACATCCGCCAAACGAACACATCCACCAAAGCAACACATCCGCTAAGCCAACACATTCGTCAAACCAACACATGTGCCAAACCAACACATCCGCACCAAAATCCGTAGACATGCTTTTTATGAACTGTAAATGCTCTCCTGGTCTATGCATTGTGCAATATCCCACAGCAAGAGCTGGATAGTCTAATTTGTCTGACGACAATACGTGCGCAAATTCTCTTTGTGGGTCAACAGAAAATATCTTTATAATAAAACATTTCTGCCATTGTATACTTTTCTGGGATCATTTGTGGAATGGTGTTGCTGCCACTATGCATGCACATTCCATAACCATGTTGTTTGTGAATATCAACTTATAATTTTGGCTCTGTGGCTTCCACCGAGTCATGTTTGTTTATGTCGTGTGCAGATCAATGTGTTAGACTTCAACCAAAATATGAACAAGTTTTAATGTACCATAAATAAAAAATTCAAGCCTTAGAACTTTTGTTGGTTCATTTTTTTGGGGAGGATTTTATGAGCAATAACAGCAAACCAACCAACCAACAACTATCAGGGACGCCTCTCCGTGGTGGTTGTAACCCCCAACACAAATCTTCCCCATTCTTCACTACTACACGGATTCGTCAGAGCAGCATGGTCGTGGTCAGATAGCCGACCGGTCCCCATGGACTAGCCCTTTCTCTCTTCTCTTCTCTGTCTCTGTCTCTCTGTCGGCTGTCGGTGCATTGGGTGCGGTGTCATGGCGTCTGCTCGTGGTTTGGCATTGTATCTCCGTGCTCGTGGTTTGTATCTCTACCCTCCCCTTACCTCTTCTCACCTTTGTGCCGTCTTTTGTATATCCCCCTTCCATGTTATCATCCGTTGCCCCCTCTTGAGAGTGAGAAAGTGAGAGAGCACACGTGGTGAGACCGGTAAAGGTTCCCCCTTAGGGCGGTTCCCTCTTCGGTTTTTTTTTGCTTCGTGTTACAAATCATTATACTTTTTTCCGTTTCTTTTTTCGTAAATATTTTTATTTTTCGTTTGTTTACTGGTGCTTTTTGGCTTCATTAACCCTTTATACATTTATCTTTTGTTTAAACGTGGAAACGATGGCGGATAGCTCTCGTTACACGTCTCTTGAAGCGCTAACCCGGAAGCATGGGTTAGTTTGTTCACCTCCGTCGGGAATCGACGTTGAGGCCATTATCCTTGCCGTCGGAGAGATAATCGGTTTGGATAATGTAAAAGCGGCTTCTCGCATGAATAAACGTGTGGTAGGTAATCTTTGTTTCCGCAGTGCCCATGGTTGCTCAAATAGTCAAGCACGGGCTTTTCTTTGCTCCCGACGTGTTTGTTCAGGTATGTCCACTCGACACGCCGGCAGTTCGGGTTTCTCTCTCTAACGCTCCTCCGTTCCTTAAGAACAAAGACCTGGTTACTGAACTAAACAAACTTGGTTCTGTCGTCTCTTCAGTTACTATGGTTCCTGTACGAGGGAAAAATAACCGTTTAAAACACGACATGTCCTTTCGTCGTTTTGTTTATCTGATCTTACCGCGTGGTGTAACCTCTTTAAATGCGGTATTGCCCTTCAAGGTCGAGGTCACACTTATCGGGTCTTTGTCTCCACAGAGTCTCTAGTTTGTTTTGAGTGTGGTCAATATGGTCATTTAAAAGACTCGTGCCCGAAAAAGTCCACAGATAGAGTCACTAGCCTGAATGGTGATGAACAGCAGGGCTCTCATGAGATTGTTGTCGATGATGTAAATAGTATGGGTGGTGCTGACACAAACCCCATTGTAGACAAACAGAGAACCAGGAAAAGAACCCTCTCACCTTCTGGCGACCTCAACGAGCCTGATAATAAGGTCTTGGCCGGTCCTCCAACCTACGCTCAAGTGGTTAGTGAAGGTAATGGTGGAGCGCGACCTCCTCCTCAGCAGTTGCCTCCAGTTGAGAAAATTCCTCAACCTCCTCTGCCTTCAGAATCTTTTGAGGGTAATGTGATAAATGCTGAAAATTTATGTGTTGGCCAGACAGCACCTGAGTCGCTCTGGTGTTCTGAGGGTAAACCTCCATGTGAGGTTGAGCCTCCATGTGTGTCCCTTGCTGAAGCTTGTGTTGATTGTGCCACCACAATCGCATGACATGCTTGGTCCTTGTCTGTGGGGAGTGGTGAGTGTGTAGGAACTAGTGATCTGTCTGTGATCGAATCATCCATTGAGGCAGCTGAGCTTTGTCAAGCTCATGGTCAGCAGGGTGATGGTGTTGAAGTCTCAGATTGTCACGTTGATGAGCCCGTTGCTTCAGCAATGGACTCTCAATGCAATGATTGTGTCTCTGATGGGGGTTCTTCCGTTGCCTCACTGAGTGATGGTGAGGCCGACTTCTCATCGGAGCATGTCTCTGGAGAATCTGTCCCTCCTTCTGAAATCATGGATTTCCGACAAAAAACTTACCGTAAAAGGCGCGTGAAAATTTGCGATTTCTTTGTTGACACTCACGCTTTCATTATTGGGGCTCGGGAAGTTGTACAACAATCTGCGGCCCTTCATATTTCTGATAAATCGCTGAAAAGACTGAAGAGGTACCTTGTCAGAGCAAGGACAGAATTAAACCTGTAATGGCTGTGTTGCTGCCTATGTTTTTATGAACATAGCAAGTTTGAACATTAATAGTGGGTGCAGTCAGCTGCGTAGGTCCCAGACTGTGCAATTAGCCAGGAGGGAAAAGATTGATGTACTTTTATTGCAAGAAACTCGTGCCACTGCAGACTGCATGGCTGATTGGCAGCAACAGCTGATTGGCACTTGGTTTTTTAATAATACAGATTCTGTGAGTGCGGGTATTGCTTTTTTTGTCAGTTCACGTTTGTCTGTCTCCCCCCCTATCTTTAAGGAAATCGTACCAGGCTATCTAGCCTCTGTAGAGTTTGAATACAATCAGCAACGATTTTAGTCTAGTAGGAAGACTAGGTCCCCCTGCACCCCCCGGAGATATACTTCTAATCAGTGTTTCTAGATTGGAAAAAATGTGTAGAAAATGACTAGCTATGGCCCCAAGCTGAAAAAATGTCCCACATACCATTTTTATGCAAATTACTGCTGCAAATTTTATGCAAAATTATGCAAATTTTATGCAAATTTTTGATGAGGAGTAGAGTTGAGGGGTCTTTGAGGGCTTCATCGAGGTGCTCTCGGTTGCAAGACTGGGTCATTCTGAGAAGCACAGCAGGGTCAGAGATCATGATGTTCTCCTCCTCAGTGAATCTCTCCATCAACAGCCTCTCCATTGCCTCACACACTGTTTTGAGGCAAAAGAGGGACTTTGCGTAGGCCTTTCCACTGAGAACACCTTTGAGAGATCCACTTGTTACTAGTTGTGCCTCAAAGAGAATCTCTGCATATCCAGAACCACGCATCTTGTGTCCAGTGAGCATCCCGATGTAGTTCATGGATGTGTGGAAGGGTCCAATCGTTACTACATGACTAGCAAATTCATTTGGCCAGCGCCAGATGATGGGAAGGGCTTTCATGCAGACACCCAGATCAAATGTATTCAGGACCCATCTCTGACCCACCTCAGCAGTTGCTGCCTCGGAACGCTTCAGTAGCTCACGAACAACTGCGTTGTCTGTGATCGGTCTGTGCCTGGTGCCTGCATGGCATGGCAATGGCCTGCAGCCTGTGCCTGGGCTAGGGGGTTTCACCTCTGCAACTGGTTCTCCCCCACCCAGCAAATCAACAGTCGACTACTGCACGCCTATCCACCAACCGATCACAGACAACGCAGTTGTTCGTGAGCTACTGAAGCGTTCCGAGGCAGCAACTGCTGAGGTGGGTCAGAGATGGGTCCTGAATACATTTGATCTGGGTGTCTGCATGAAAGCCCTTCCCATCATCTGGCGCTGGCCAAATGAATTTGCTAGTCATGTAGTAACGATTGGACCCTTCCACACATCCATGAACTACATCGGGATGCTCACTGGACACAAGATGCGTGGTTCTGGATATGCAGAGATTCTCTTTGAGGCACAACTAGTAACAAGTGGATCTCTCAAAGGTGTTCTCAGTGGAAAGGCCTACGCAAAGTCCCTCTTTTGCCTCAAAACAGTGTGTGAGGCAATGGAGAGGCTGTTGATGGAGAGATTCACTGAGGAGGAGAACATCATGATCTCTGACCCTGCTGTGCTTCTCAGAATGACCCAGTCTTGCAACCGAGAGCACCTCGATGAAGCCCTCAAAGACCCCTCAACTCTACTCCTCATCAAAAATTTGCATAAAATTTGCATAATTTTGCATAAAATTTGCAGCAGTAATTTGCATAAAAATGGTATGTGGGACATTTTTTCAGCTTGGGGCCATAGCTAGTCATTTTCTACACATTTTTTCCAATCTAGAAACACTGATTAGAAGTATATCTCCGGGGGGTGCAGGGGGACCTAGTCTTCCTACTAGACTATTTATGTTTGTTAACGTCTATGCTCCAAGCGATAGTACAGATAGAGGAACTTTTTAAAATCAGTCCTTTAATTTCCTGAGACACCTCTCTTCTGATACGTTGTTGTGCTTAGGGGGTGACTTTAACTGTACTTTAAACCCAACTTTAGATAGACAGTGCAGAGCCACATCCAGCTTCAAGTAGGCCTCTTTCCAGTATAATTTCGCGGCATGACCTCAACGATGTATGGTGGCAACAACACCCAAACCTGCAGCTATTTAGCTGGTGTCGGGTTTTACTAAATCACCTTTCACTTGCTCGTCTTGATAAATTTTATATTCCTAACTCTGCTATCAATCTTGTGACGTATACGGCTATTGTCCCTTCTGGTTTCTCTGATCATTCTTTGGTAAAACTGTGCTTTTCTTTTCCTCGTTTCAAACGCCGCACCTTGTATTGGTCTTTTAACACCTCCCTTCTGAGCGATCCTTTCTTTAAATCATTCTTTGTGGTTTTTTGGGACAAGGTTGTGTATTTCCAACATCATTTCCTAAATCTCTGTCAGTGGTGGGACTATGCTGAAGCGCAGATCCGTGTTTTCTGTCAGCAATACAAAACCAATTGCTCTCAAAGTAAACAATTATGTGTTGATGCCTTGAAACAAGAAATTCTATGATTGCAGGAAGGTGCTGAGGTCCTTAGTGATGAAAAACGGTGTCAACCCATTTTTGAAAAACAAACTCTGCTTAAGGAATTAATTCAAGAAAATGGTATCGGTGCCTTAGTCAGGCTGAGAGTCAATGGTTTACTGTCCTCAGACACATGTTGTAAAGATTTCTTTAAGTTTGAGACGACGACCAAGGCGAGCCAGCAAATGCTTAGTCTTCGGGCTAGTGATGGGCATATTCTTAGTGATAATACGGAGATTGTTCATTTTGTTCGGTCTTATTTTGAGAATGTGTTTTCCTATAAGCCTAATGATGTGCTTGCAATGCAGAATATTACGACCAATTTACCGCAGATAGATGAGCATCAGCGACATGTCTTGGATGAGAACATTACACTCGGTGAACTTAAAACTGCGCTAGATGGCCTTGCTGATCATAAGGCTCCTGGTTTTGATGGGTTACCAGCTGAATTTTATAAAACCTTTTGGGACATGCTTGGTCCTGCTTTGCATTCAGTGTTTTTATACAGCCTGCGTGAGGGATTGTTACCCCTTAGTTGTCGACATGCAGTTGTTTGCCTTATCCCTAAGAAAAACGATCTGCAATTGATACAGAACTGGTGCCCAATTTCTCTTCTCTGCACAGATTACAAGATTTTTGCCAAAGCGCTTGATAACTGTGTAAAGACTGTTTTAAGCACAGTTATACATCAGGATCAATCGTACTGTGTTATGCACAGATCTATGCACGATAACATTTTTTTGGTACGAGATCTGTGGGATGTGTGTGCATTTCAACAACAACATACCAATCTCTTTTTTATTGACCAAGAAAAGGCTTTTGACTCTGTTAATCATGAGTATTTGTTTCACATTTTAAAGCAATTTGGTTTTGGGGCATCTTTTATTTCTCATGTATCCTTATTGTATAATCACATTTTTAGCTTGATCAAGATCAATGATGGTCTCTGTTCACCTTTGCGGATTGGGAGGGGAATTCGGCAAGGTTGTCCCTTATCTGGAATCTTGTACTCCCTTTGCATTGAGCCCCTTTTGATTCGTTTACGATCTTCTCTTATGGGCTTTTCAGTGACTCCATCAGAAAAGCCCGTTATCATTTCGGCCTATGCTGATGATGTATGTGTTGCTGTTCGCAGCAGTAATGACATTGTTCTGCTATTTGAGTGCCTACGGGGCTACTCTCAAGCATGTACAACGCAAATTAATTGGTCGAAATGCAAAGCAGTTTGGGTCGGCGGTATGCCACCCTCTGCCCTTCCAATTCTCCCTATGAATTTGACATGGGGAAAAGAAGGTGTGAAATACCTCGGTGTTTACCTTGGAACCCCTGGTTTTGTCAAAAGGAATTGGGATGGTTTGCTCCACAAAATTAGCAATAAATTAAACAGATGGAGAGGAATTTTGTC
>NC_136271.1:40790801-40825801 GCF_964187855.1 Myxine glutinosa
CAAACGCAATTCCCGCCATCTCACGATTGAGGCCTCCACAGTGACCACGCCTCTTCTTCCTCCTACAACTTCGTCTCACTTCTTTCACTCAAAATGCACGAAATTCTGCCGCATGAAATTATGTAGATCCCTCGTCGGGGGGATATAAGTTAGATAAGGAAGGCGTTGTAACAGAAGAATCAAAATAAAAGTGGAGGAACATAAGGAAATGGGAGCTATTCTGGACCCACAGCCAAACCCGACAAACCATTGCAATACACCCCGAACGTCTAGCGCCGCCACAAACTACACCATGGAATTGCAGCTGGCGCGGTTTTTTTTAAACCATTGATATTAACAATATAACGTAGCCTAACACCACGGGGATTTTATGCTGATTCCGAATCTGTGTCTAAAACTTTTCTCCGATGTGTAGTTCTTGAGTTATAAGCGGACATCCAGACACACACACACACACACACACACACACACACACAGACACTCCTCCTTTATATATAGAGATATATATACATATATATATATATGTATATATATATGTATATATATATATGTATATATATATGTATGTATATATATATATATATATATATATATATATATAACACAGTTTGTGTGTGTGTGTGTGTGTGTGTGTGTGTGTGTGTAATGTTACCGGTAGACTCCTAAACAGAGAGGCTTACGTGCTTGATATTTGGCATAGACATGGCCATTGGCCATTGAGCCTGGGACGAACATGGCCGAACTCAAAATATTTGACGATCCATATTTTTTATTTATATTTACCTCAGCGCATTTCAGCGCACGGAATCAACGGAATCAGAGCAGGTGGGTGCTGATTCGCTCAGAGCGATCACGTGATCACGTGATGACGCTATGACACTATGAATGCTATGACGCTATGAACGATATGACGCTATGACGCTATGACGCTATGAAAAAAAAAATCGCTATGACGCTATGAACGCTATGACGCTATGACGCTATGAAAAAAAAAATCGCTATGACACTATGAAACGCTATGAACGCTATGACGCTATGACTCTATGAAAAAAAAAAAATCGCTCGCTTTGCCAAAGGGCTCGCTACCCCCCCCCCCCCCCTCGGTTTATCGGTGAATTTTTTTATTTGGGCGATGTATAATTGCTCCAAACGAAATATCTCTCAGCCATTTCCCGTCTATTAATTTATTTATTTTACATATGTAAATTACACGTCTATGCACACGTGAAATGAACACGTGAACCTTTACTTCCGGATAATAATGTTGAATGAAATAAGAACGAAGAAATATAGGTCGGCATCATTGTTGACGTTTTTGTGACGACTGTCATCAAACAGAAAAGTAATATATCTTAACGGAAAAGAAAAAGCGAATTTTTAATATATGTCGACATTTCCCCCGTTATTTTAGGCTGTGTATGATATATCGTGGTGCATTTAAAAAAAAAAAATTTCGACATTTTCCCATGTGCGCGTGAATGTTCTCAATTCTTTCTGACACCGAGTCTACCATAGATAAAAATGAAATCAGATGGTGAGTTAGATTGGAGATGAAGGCGTGAGAGAGACTCAATGGCCTTGAAATTGCAGGCCTTTGAGAATTATTTTCGTTCTATAAACGGAAACTTTCATGGGATTTTATTCCCGTTCTTTTCCACCGAGTCTAAAACTATGTTTGCGACTGTTAAAAATGAAATGATATATCGAATTCGAGTTGAAATAAAACTGTGAGAGAGAGCAAGACAGCACGGGCCTAACTAAACAGGCCTCAAAGCTATGCGAGTTAATAAAATGGTGGATATTCTATTATGAAGCCTCTCCCAGAATAGGTGGAGTTACTCTCTAAACGGAGTAAGCCACACCCCCGGACAGACAGACAGAATCACCTACAGCTATTATAATATAGATACTAGATACTCTTCAACCGGGAAATAAATACGTGTGAAAATGCAATAGCAATAAAAACCTCAAAAAATTGTTGCTTTAATTTTTTTGTGTGAACTACCTGGGTGGAGTTGGCATCAATAATCACACCTCTCGAGGTTGTCTCAAGTTCACGTTTTATCAGACCGTGGTGTGGAGATGGTGCAGTCCAGTCCGTACGAGTTATACTTGTGATGAGCTTATCCTTATGTCTGCCACTAGTCACAGACACCTTCTGAATAATGGTGAGAGACTTTTCAACTTGATTGCCAGCTGATGCCATCAAGCTGCTTTGACCAATCTCATCAAGAGCCTTATGACACAGTCTGCAAATCACTTTACACCTTCTCTCCAGAGTAGAGAATGTCGATTGTTGAAATCAAGGCAGAATTTAGATATGTCGGTGTTCAGCCTCAATTTTTTATGTCATGTCTCTCCTATCACACATATTTGTGAATGCCACTGTCTATGGTACTGTGTTAGAGGGATACGGAGCAGTGGTCAGCCCAACTCATTTGGTGTTGCATTATGCCGAGGCATTCCTAAATCCACTTAGTCTACATGGGTGGACAATTTATAGAGGATATTGATGCAGGTCGTGTGCAGACATGGATGCAGATTATTTGAGAGATGTGATTTGCACACCGACGCTCAGGATCACTCAGTTCAGGTAAGGATAATTCTTACATTACATGTTTTGCATACAATTTCCAAATTGGAGTTCTTTCCTTGATAGCACTGGTTTGCAAACACATCACTGAGTAATTTCTGAAGCGGGAATCCATAGATTTGAAAATACATCGAAAAATATGTTTACATTTTTTTCTAAGCACATATTATTTTTTGATCACTCCTATTGATATTGATTGATTGATTGTCTTAGACTTAGAGGAACCCTCACCAATAATCTGAAAACGCATGCGATGCCATCACTAGATTGTCTTAAGCACACTTTCTCATGTTTCACCTTTGTTTGCAAAAAGGGTTCCTAGAAAAAAGTTTGCTTATTTTTTCAATTTTTTTTGTTGATTATTTCTTTGCATTATTGCAAATGTGGTGCAAATGTTTGCAAAAATGCATTGCTTGTGTGGTCGCTCTGAGGAGGTAAATATTCTCAAAAGTTAATCAAACATCTTTTTTCTTTCCTCAAGATGTTTTCCAAGAAAATATATTCTGAGCGACCGATCCTATTAATTCTGCTTTATTATTTGCCTTTTTTATTGTCTTGAAAAACAATAAATGGATATCTTATTCAGCTTCTAATTCGATTCAAATTTGCATTGTCTGAATCTCTGTCTTTGTGACAAATTATACTTGGTTGTACATTTTGGTTGATCCCAGCCGAGTTGATCCTTTTTTTCTGCAAAGTAGTCAAGAAATGTTTACATGCATCCCAGCATTAAGAATTTTTAGGAATTTTCCCCCAATTCTTCCCCTGGTGGAGCATGAATTGGGTAATCCATTGGTGTATTCCATCGGTGATCTTAGTTATTTTCCTTATTGATTTAACATTGAATGAAAGAACCCATAAGTTGGAGGCAGATGCAGAAGCTTTCCTACAACCAATAAAAAGCACAACCTATAGTTTTAGCATCCAAAGAAGGATTTTTTTTACGACTTAATCTAGTTTCTTGCCTTTGGATATTGTGGGAAGCAATTTGCTCAGAAGTAGTTAACTCTAATTTTAATGAAAAAAATTAGCAAGTGCAATTCGCAGTCTGAAAGCTAACCTCCCCTTTATGCCATCTGGAGGGGATTTCCACATTTTGTGAGTTATTTTGATGGAGGCTGTTGGAATTCACATTAGCGCCACTGTTTGCAACTCCTCTTATTGCTAACATGCATTTTGCTTTGGGGATGGTATTTTATATTGTGCCCATTTTGTTAAACATAATTACAAGCTGTTTTACCTTTTTGGCAATACGTTTTTAATGAAGTTTACAACGAGACATCTAAATATAGGAGTGAAGCTGACATTTTGCAATGGTTTTATTTTATTTTCCTTTTTGTCAAAATATTTTTTGTTGCTTAAATTTAATTAAGGCCCAAATGTTCAACAAAATTGTTGTTGTTTTCTTGCAGATAACGTCAGATTTCCATGAGAGTTTCCTTCAAATAAAACGACAATTTCTTTTTCTCAGCTTGACCCAAAGATTTTTAGTAACTTAATTTATAGTTTTTAAGTAGCCTTGAGCAAAGCTTGCAAAGTTAATATGCTCCCTATGCCTGGAAAAAGCGGTAGGGGGTATGTTATGGGTGATTAGGTGCCGAGTGTAAATAGGAATTTTTATGCATTGCGTCCATCACCGAGTGGTGGTAAAGCAGGAAATAAACACAGCCAGATTCTTATCATTAACAGCATTTACCGAGGATGCTGCAAAGGCTGCAATGTGAGGGCTCATAATGGTTGTTGCTGCTGGTAATAGTTTCTTGAAGCTATCATGAGTTGTGCTTATTAAGCACGGCATCGACCATGACATTCTCTGCCTGATGGCAAGCACGTAGGGTGTCCTGCTTAGGTGATGCACAAAGTTACATGACTTCATTGGCCTCCTGCTGAAAGGCAGAGGCCAAGAGATTTCTAAGTTTTTGTTTTCTAAGTTTCTGGCCAATTCATTTGCTTCTTCATTTATCATTTTTTGAGTGTGAGGTTTTGTACACCGCTCCTTGCCTATTCCATCTCCAGGCACTGCATGACGTCATCACCGGGTGCCAAAGGGCCCCGGAAATGACATGTGCCGAAAGGGAGTACTCAGTTTTCACTCCATTTGATTGTTTCTTGTACACTGCTCCTTTCCTATTCCATCACCAGGCACTGCATGACGTCATCGTCGGGCACCCACTGAAGGGAGCCCAGCAATGACGCGCTACTAAAAGGAGTACTCGGTTTTCACTCCGTTTGTTTTCTTTCTTGTTTTTTTGGTTTCTTTCTTGTTTTTTTGGTTTCTTTCTTGTTTTCTTTCTTGTTTGCAAAATCGAAGATTTTACAAGTACTGTATATTGGTTTGTTATTGTGCGTTAGTGTGTCAGTCTGTTTGTCTGTATGTCAATCGCCTACAGGTCACAATTTGAATCCGATCTTCACGAAACTTCACCAACTGGTAGAGTTGGTCATAAGTACAAAGCCTACTTATTTTAAGTTCAAATGTCAACTCAAGGTCAAACTTCTAAAATCATAAATTTTCATCTGAAAAATAATTAATGTTCATTTTGTTTTCTTGCTTTGATTACAACAACAACAGGCATTTTAAGGCCATTTTCCCTGCTGGAGCGGGGGTTAGCCTTGTGGGCACCATGACAATCTTCTCCATTTTGCCCTATTTTCTACATCTCCCCTTGTTTAACAACCCTTGCCCGCATTTCTTCTTCCACCACCTTTAGCCAAGTCTTTCTCAGTCTTCCCCGTCCTCTACTTCCTTCTACATTCATTTCCATCACTCTTCTCAACCAGTCACTTTCATCCTTCCTCAACACATGACCAAACCATCTCAACCTGTTTCTCTTCACAGCATCCATCACAAGCTCTATTCCCATCATCTTTCGCAATTCATCATTTGTCTTCCTCTCTCTCAACCGTGGTGAAGCCTCCACACACACATCCACCAAACTCACAATACTCCACACACCCACCGAACCATTCGCATTTCCACCCTTTCCAGCCTTCGTTGCTGCTCTACGTTAATTACCCATGTCGCGCTCCCATAAATCATAACACTTCTCACACATGCAGCATACACCTTTCCCTTCAGCTTCAACGAGACTCCCCTCCTCGTCAGCATGCCACTCAGTTGCCGAAACTTCTTCCATGCACATCTCACTCGAGCAACTGTTGCCGAGTCTGATCCACCTTCTCCATTCAACATGTCTTCTAGGTAGCAAAATGTTTTCACACCTTCCAGCTTCACGCCGTCTCCAAGATCCAAATCAACATTTCCTCCATCTGCAGCTCTCTCTGTGCACACCTTACACTTGAATGTAGCTGCCACACTGGTTAATGACCCTCTCAGACCACTACATTTTTGATGAACCCACTCTGCGCACATTGTACATTGTATGGAGTTCACTCCGACACCCTTCCTGCACACAGCACACGGCCACTTCCCAGTTCTTTCCACCTCACCACATGCTTTACCACTTGCCATCACCTTCGTCTTTCCGATATTCACCTTCAGAGCTTTTGCCTCCGTACATTCCTTCCACTTTTTCATCTTCTCCTTCAGTCCATCCTTTTTCTCCACAATTAACACCAGATCATCTGCATACAACAATTCCCACGGTAAACCCTCCTTTACATTCCGAGCAAGCATCTCCATCACAGCTACAAATAGAAGTGGACTTAGTACCGACCCATGATGCACTTTCACCTTCACCTCAAACTCACCGCTGTTCCCGTCCTGCATCCTTACAGCTGTGCACGCTCTCTCGTACATTGCCATCACTATTCTGATCAACCATTCCTCCACTCCTAACTTCCTTAATGCCCATGTCACTACGTCGCATGGAACCCTATTGAATGCTTTCTCCAGATCAACAAACCCAAGAAACAATTTCTTCCTCTTCTCCATGTACTTCTCCTGCAACTGCCTTACAATAACAAGCACATCTGTCGTTCCTCTTCCTGGCGTAAATTCAAACTGCATTTTGTCGATCTTCACTTTCTTCCTTATCCTCCTCTCCAACACCCTTTCCAATATCTTCATTCCATGCTCCAATAACTTTATCGCTCTATACGAGCCACAGGGTCACCTTTCCCCTTGTATAGCGGGATGAGGATTCTCAGTTCCCAATCCAATGGAATGCAGCCTTCTTTCACCACCAGATTACATATCTCTGTCATTCTCTTCACACCCCAACTTCCCACTGCCTTCAACATATCTCCCACAACTCCCGTCGGCCCTTCCGCTTTTTTACTCTTCATTGCTTTTATCGCTTCCTCAACTTCCTTCTCAGTTATCTTCTCTGCCCGTCCTAAAACTGGGTTACTCTCTATTTTGCCATACCATTCATTCTCTGCATTCACCAGCATTTCCATATATCTCTTCCATCTTCCTTTAATTCCATATGGGTCCACAACAATTTGTCCCACTTCATCCTTCAATCAACTCACCCCCATCACATCGCACCTCTCCTTCGCTATCTGCTTTGCAATCCTGAATACCACTCTCTGACCCTCTTTTGAATCCAAGCGTTCTCCAAACATTTTCCTATATGCCTCCTGTGCCTTTGCTACCTCTTTCTTTGCAGCCTTCTTGGCTGCCTTATAACTTTCATGCTATGCCTTTTCTGCCCCCGTATTCTTCGCCTTCTGCCACTCCTTGAACTTCTTCCTCTTCTCGTCAATCTTCTTTCGGATTTTTATTTATTTATTTAGTCAAGCAATGAATCAACCATTAATTGTACATGTCTCCTTCCCAATACCGTCTCTATGTGCTGCACGGTAGCATCGCCGGGAGCCTAAGGCACCCCAGCAAAGCCGTGCACTGGACGATATTGTTATGAATTTTGGGGTAGAGTGATATACAGATCAGGTAGATCTGTGTAGGTATCATGCTCCGACTGTCGTGAAGAAGAAGAACCATTTCGAAGTGGTCATACAAAGATGGCCTTGTGTTAACTAGAATAGGGATTATGTTAATTCCCCTGTTTGTGAGACCTTGTGATTTATCCTTCGTCCCGTATGGCAACGCACTAGACACGAAGAACAGGAAAGGCCCAAAAGCACCACACACACAATAATTAAATCCCCCCCACCCCCCACAATAAAACTCACCGGAAGTGCAGGCAGGAAGCGCTCACGCATTGCGCCAACATTGCGATAAAACATTGCTCAGGCAGGCCGAGAGCCATGCCCAGAAGGACTCGCTATTGGGCGGGAGTTGACCAACCAAAGGCCAGAGTAAGGAAGGACTTGTGATTGGCCAGGGGCAGAGCAAGGAGCGACCCGCTGATTGGTAGAAGGAAGTGACGGACTGATTGGCCAACGACCCATGGCATGAGAGAGAAGTGACGTGGCCATTGGTGGAGAACCGAGCCTGTGGTGTTGGCCGGCAGGGATTGGAGAGAGGTGGAGGATGTCACGAGGGATTGATAAAAAGTGGAGAGAGACAGACATTTTCCTCTTTTGTTCTGGACATTTTTCCCTCTTGCCCTGGACTTGCCCTCTTGCCTTCCCTCCCGCTTGCCCCTCACGCATTCCTCTGCCATCGACTCTCTCCTCTTGGGTATGGACATTGGCGAGCGACAGTGTGCGGGACGTGACCTACAGCCGGAACAAGGGGAGCTGCGGATCGTTCGCTCACTCACGCGACCTGCCTGGAGGAGGCATGGACGTGCCGTGAGCACACGAGGGAACGGAGGCCTCACAGCGTGGTAACGGGCAGTTCCCGTCAATCACCGGGTGGTTCCCACCTCCGGACCGGACGACCCGATGAGACCCGAGTGGTTGAGCTAAAAACACACCTTTTAATATTTTCCCCTGTACATTTTAACCCGTTCCCGTTTCAGTTACTTTTCGCAGGGTGAAGACATCAGCGAGGCTGTCCAGGTAAAAGCTTCCAGCTTCCTTTTCTTCTTTCTTCCTCCCACGTATCTATCTATAATTCCAGTAATCTCTGTGTGTCTGTGTGTCTGTGTGTCTGTGTGTTTGTCTGTGACCGCTGTTTCTCGACAACCACGGGTCCGATATACTTGAAACTTGCCAGGTATATTGCTGGGGACCCGAGGATGTGCCTTTTCAAGGTTTCATATTAATCGGACAAGTAGTTACCGAGCTATGGCGATTTCTTTACCAAACTCCGCAAGCCGTTCGCTTTGGACCAAACCATTTCATGTAAATAGAGGGGGGGGGATTGTCACCGTACTCGCAAGCCGTTCGCTTTGGACCAAACCATTTCATGTAAATAGACGGGGGGGATTGGCACCGTACTCGCAAGCCGTTCGCTTTGGACCAAACCATTTCATGTAAATAGAGGGGGGGGGGGGGGGTTCTGTGGTCGTTCGCTTTGGCTTTGCGAATGGACCAAACCATTTCATGTAAATAGAGGGGGGGCGGGGGGGTTCTGTGGTCGTTACTGACACGTGGTTTCAAAGTTGTTTTTTGTTGTTGTTGTTTGCACGCATGTTTTTTTGCACGCACGTACGGGCAAGCACGTACGGGCGGGTAAACTTGATTTAAATTTGGAATTTTTTTTTTTTTTTTTGGGCAAGGAACGGGCACCCACGTACGGGCACGTCCTAGTAGATATAAAATCCGCTATTGAACCGATCGCCTCAAATTAACGCTCGATTTGCTATCTGTGATTTCCCCTTTATTAACCAAGGGGGAGTCACATGACAATATGTTATTTATTTAGCATGGGGGCGTTCAACTTTGAATGTATCTGCACTTGTTTTGTTGTTTATTTTGATATCAAAGTTAGTGTTATAATATTCTATAATACTTGATGTGTAGCCTTCTCAAAAACAGGTCTATCATCATTTTGTGCGCAGCCTGTCATGGCTGCTCATTTGCATCATTGCTGCTGGTTAGGGCAGGAATTAGTTCAGGCCTTCGGGGATGCTGGTGAATACCTATCTCCTATCTTTGTGAAGCACACCATGGGATATTAATGTCCACCGACTAATGCCTGCAGACGGGACACCTGCTTACGTCCATCCGAGGGACGGCACACACACTGATTCCCGGGACTGCTTGCCACATTACAGTAGTCATTGGGACCGCAGAAGTAACTGGGTGATGCGCCGATAGGCACTGTCAATAAATCGAATTTGGCCGGATAAACGTTGTCCACGAGTGTCTGAAAATCATTGAAAAAAAATCGACATTGATTAATTACTTAATTATTATCTATTTATTAAGTACTTATTTATTTACTGTCTCATCTGGCCAATATCTCAGGCACCTTTTGAGCTAGGAAGCTGATGTGACAACAATAGATTGATGAGAAACTGATCTCAAACAAGAAAATGAGGCTATTTGGCTGCTCTGCTCTCCCTTCTGGCCTGGTGCCCCTGCCTCACATCTTGTTCAGCTTGACATCATGGAAACCAAGGTTTTCAAAATCATTTTTATCTCCCATGATGAAGTTGAGTACATGGGCCTATCACTTCACCATCACAGACAGGTCAGCATTCTCTTTTCTTCTACCCCCTCCTTTTTGGTCTTGCACCCTCTGCTCTTTCTGGGATTTGTCTCCCCCAGATTTCTACATGGCACCAACAGTCCACCATAAACCCCCTCCTGGTGAAACTACCTAAATCCAGGACCACTGCTCAACTCCACACA
This sequence comes from Myxine glutinosa, assembly GCF_964187855.1. Taxonomy (NCBI): domain Eukaryota; kingdom Metazoa; phylum Chordata; class Myxini; order Myxiniformes; family Myxinidae; genus Myxine; species Myxine glutinosa. The sequence goes on from NC_136271.1 coordinate 40,801,009, forward strand.
TTCTGTCCTCTTTTATCCCACATATGGAACCAACTTCCATATTCTCTTCAACCTCATTCTTCCCTTCAGTTCTTCAGGACAGCTGTTCACCACCATCTCAGATCATCCCCAATCCAAAACCGTGAATTTTCTACCCTCGATAACCCCACCCCATTTTCTCCTCCATCCAAATTTCCAGTTTTCCCTCCTTGGAGTTTCCTTATGTATCCATGTTGTCCATCCCATGCATTCTCTCACATGTCCCCCATTGTTCCCATTCCTCCCCACACCTTTTCTTTGTCCAAGTCTCACTCAATATTGGCCTTCTTCTCTGCTGTTGTTGTCCCCCCCCTCTCCCCACACCCCCCGCCTCTCTCTCTCTCCTATTCTTTTTGCACCCTGCAATAGTCCTGATCTGTTCAGCTCTAACAGGAAGCTCGCGTATGTATCCAAAAAAATTGACTCTGTGATATCATGGGTTTTTGTGTTGTACCATATCGGAATTAATTTTCAGTGATCCACTGGCCTTTATCCTTCTCGTATTAATAAAGGAAACGTCCATCTGGAGAATTTTGTTCATCGTTGCACATTGAAAGAGATTCCTTGGACAACTGTTTGAAAGCACAACACAGGTGACAATCTGGTTCTGAGAGACAGAGGCCACAGAACTGCCAATGCCTTGCAACAAGTTACAGATGCACAAGCAACTGTGGTATGAACCACAAAATACTTACATTTTCACTTTACCAAAGTTATGGCGTTTATGATGCAAATAATGAAACAGTCACAAACTCACAATAAAGCAGTACATTTCCATATGTCGTACCACTGCACATTTTGTTATTGATAAACAACAAATTATACAATGAGTAATCATGTCTGCAAGAAGCAATGAACACTGTGTATATTTATTCGTTTCCTCGCTATTATAGTATCAAAAACAAAGCAAGTAACCCACCTTTGGTGGCAAAATTAATTCGGAAAACCTTTTTTTCCCTGTCCGTTGGAAATAATTATGTAGAATCACACAATTTCTATCAATTAACCAGATGTTGATCACAATCAACCGGAATAAAAATGAGTCAATTCACACATGTCCTCACAAGCTCAATATATTGTCATCTCATTGTCATTGAGGATGTGAGAAAGTTTTTTCAGTGGGACAATCAATGTTGCCTTTTTATTGCCACCTTCATTTTTATCTAACAGTGTAAGCTGAAAAAAACAGCATGGAATGTTTCAAGATAATTAATGGTATTGCGAAAAATATTCAGCCATCCTAATTACATATGAATTAGAGCTCTTGTGAAGCATACATCATTAGTCCGTTGAGAAAAGGCTAGGTTTTGCTTCTTTGTTCTGAATTCGGCATCATGTCATTTCTTAATATAATTCATGTACAAGCTCCTCCATTAATCATATTGCAGAAAATAAATCCACAGTATTTTTATGTTTTAGGGCTTTTTTCAACCAACTGTATTTTATGAAATAGCTCGATGAGATTATATATATACACTATACAGACTTGGCATTTAATATGGAATATTTTTTTTGTGGGGGTGAACTTACTTTTCAAGATGTCTTAGAACCAAAAGTTCATTGGAATTATGTTGAAATTATTCTAGATTTTGTTAATGTGACCTTCAAAAGAAACAAAAACCACATTTGACATTTCGAAACAAATAAATTGATCCTTGAAAGTGATGTAAACTGATATCGAACTCAATTCATGGATAGTACTGTGATAAACTTCTGTACGTTTTCCAGAAGTATCTCTTTATTTTGCACATTAGCCAAATTTTTTTTTAACAAAAACAAAAGTTAAATTACGACTGGGATTACGGACAGTAAAATTACAGTTCAGTACTTCGTGTAACCCCCACGAGCATTCAGGAGAGCACGTACACGTTGAGGCATGCTGTTCACGAGATTTGCCAAGGTTTGGACAGAAATCGCTTGCCATGCAGTGACAATAGCCTGCTACAATTCACGCACAGAGGTCGGCTGCTGGTCCAAGTGGTCGATTTGACGCATTAATTCTGCCCACAAGTGCTCCATCGGATTCATATCCGGGGACATGGCAGGCCACTCCATATGCTCTACACCACGGTCAGCAAGAAAGTGTTGGATCATGCGAGCACGATGAGGCCGTGCATTGTCATCTTGGAAGAGAAAGTTTCCTCGAAAGGCTGCATGAGCAAATGGAAGCAATGTTTCTTCCAGAATGGCCCTGTACTTGAACTGGTTCAGGTTTCCATTCAGAACAACCAGGTCAGTTTTGCCCCCTGCATGAAAAGCAGCCCAAACGGTCAACGCACCACCTCCAGCTTGGACTCTTGGCACTACACAATCTTTGTTGTAGGCTTCATGCACTTGTCTGCGCACTCGGACGCGGCCATCTTCACGATAGACCAGAAATCTAGACTCGTCACTGAAGATCACGTGATTCCAGTGTCCTGGCTGCCATTGACGGTGCTCTCTGGCCCACTGCAATCGGCGCTGGTGGTGTTGTCTGGTCAGGCGTGGCTTTCTCAGTGGAAGCCTGGCACGATAGCCTGCTTGAACCAGTCGTTGGTTGACTAGCCTTCTGGATACAGGCACATTTGTCAGTTGCTGCCACTCAGCCCTAAGCCGATTAGCTGACTTGGTACAGCCATTGCGGACTAACCGGTGCAGCTGGCGATCATCCCTCCTTGTGGTTCTGCGGGGACGTCCTGGCCTCGGTATTGGAGTAGGTACACCCCTCTGAGCATTTCGTTTCAGGATCTTTGACACCTGACCTTGAGTGATGCCATACTACCGAGCAATAGCACACTGTTTCATGCCGTAATTTCGTAAAGCCACCACTCCATGACAAACAGCATTGTCGAGTTGACGGACCTTCTCCAGAGGAAGCGGCAATAACTTTTGGAGACGTGCAGCAGTTGTTTTCCATGAATACAGAACACAACAACCCTTATATACCCGACTGTGAAGCCAATCATCAAATGCACCTGTCCGTACATTTTGCCACGCCACCTGTGATATAATCCTGTTGTTGACTTCTTGCTTCGACAGACAATCAGTGACATGGTTCTTTTAACAAATAAATCACCAAAGTGTAAAAGAAACTCACCAGATTGATGCACTGAGTTAAGAAAGTAAACCCAAGTCAAGAAAAAATAAATATTCCATATGAAATGCCAAGTCTGTATATACTGTATATATATATATATATATATATATATATATACATATATATATATATATATATACATACATATATATATATATATATATATATATATATATATATATATACACACACATATAGACAGACTTGGCATTTAATATGGAATTTTTTTTTCTTCTTGAATTGGGTTTACTTTCTTAACTCAGTATATCAATCTGGTGAGTTTCTTTTACACTTTGGTGATTTATTTGTTAAAAGAACCATGTCACTGATTGTCTGTCGCAGCAAGAAGTCAACAACAGGATTATATCACAGGTGGCGTGGCAAAATGTACGGACAGGTGCATTTGATGATTGGCTTCACAGTCGGGTATACAAGGGTTGTTGCGTTCTGTACTAGTGGAAAACAAATGCTGCACGTCTCCAAAAGTTATTGCCGCTTCCTCTGGAGATGGTCCGTCAACTCGACAATGCTGTTTGTCATGGAGTAGTGGCTTTACGAAATTACGGCATGAAACAGCGTGCTATTGCTCGGCAGTATGGCATCACTCAAGGTCAGGTGTCAAAGATCCTGAAACGAAATGCTCATAGGGGTGGCCCTACTCCAATACCGAGGCCAGGACGTCCCCGCAGAACCACAAGAAGGGATGATCGCCAGCTGCACCGGTTAGTCCGCAATGGCCGTACCAAGTCAGCTAATCGGCTTAGGGCTGAGTGGCAGCAACTGACAAATGTGCCTGTGTCCAGAAGGTTAGTCAACCAACGACTGGTTCAAGCAGGCTATCATGCCAGGCGCCCCCTGAGAAAGCCACGCCTGACCAGGCAACACCGCCAGCGCCGATTGCAGTGGGCCAGAGAGCACCGTCAATGGCAGCCAGGACACTGGAATTATGTGATCTTCATTGACGAGTCTAGATTTCTGGTCTATCGTCAAGATGGCCGCGTCCGAGTGCACAGACAAGTGCATGAAGCCTACAACAAAGATTGTATAGTGCCAAGAGTCCAAGCTGGAGGTGGTGGGGTGACCGTTTGGGCTGCTTTTCATGCAGGGGGCAAAACTGACCTGGTTGTTCTGAATGGAAACCTGAACCAGTTCAAGTACAGGGCCATTCTGGAAGAAACATTGCTTCCATTTGCTCATGCAGCCTTTCGAGGAAACTGTCTTCCAAGATGACAATGCACAGCCTCATCGTGCTCGCATAATCCAACACTTTCTTGCTGACCGTGGTGTAGAGCATATGGAGTGGCCTGCCATGTCGCCGGCTATGAATCCGATAGAGAACTTGTGGGCAGAATTAACGCGTCAAATCGACAACTTGGACCAGCAGCCAACCTCTGTGCGTGAATTGCAGCAGGCTATTGTCACTGCATGGCAAGCGATTCCTGTCCAAACCTTTGCAATCTCGTGAACAGCATGCCTCAACGTGTACGTGCTCTCCTGAATGCTCGTGGGGGTTACACGAAGTACTGAACTGTAATTTTACTGTCCGTAATCCCAGTCGTAATTTAACTTTTGTTTTTGTTAAAAAAAAATTTGGCTAATCTGCAAAATAAAGAGATACTTCTGGAAAACGTACAGAAGTTTAACACAGTACTGTCCATGAATTGGGTTCGATATCAGTTTACATAACTTTCAAGGATCAATGTATTTGTTTCGAAATGTCAAATGTGGTTTTTGTTTCTTTTAAAGGTCACATTAACAAAATCTAGAATAATTTCAACATAATTCCAATGAACTTTTGGTTCTAAGACATCTTGAAAAGTAAGTTCACCCCCACAAAAAAAATATTCCATATTAAATGCCAAGTCTGTATATATATATATATATATGTATATATATATATATATATATATATATATATATATATATATATATATATATATATATATATATATATATATATATATATATATATATATATATATATATATATATATATATATATATATATATATATATACATACATATATATATATATATATATATATATATATATATATATATATATATATATATATATATATATATATATATATATATACACAACAGCAACATGCATTTTAAGGCCATGTTCCCTGCTAGAACGGGGGTTAGCCTTGCGGTCCCCATGACAATCTTCTCCATTTTGCCTTATTTTCTGCATCTCTCCTTGTTAACCCCCTTGCCCGCATTTCTTCTTCCACCATCTTTAGCCAAGTCTTTCTCGGTCTTCCCCGTCCTCTACTTCCTTCTACATTAACTTCCATCACTCTTCTCAACCAGTCACTTTCATCCTTCCTCAATACATGACCAAACCATCTCAACCTGTTCCTCTTCACAGCATTAATCACAGGCAATATTCCCATCATCTTTTGCAATTCATCATTTGTCATCATTTGTCTATATATTCATCATATATATATATATATATATATATATATATATATATATATATATATATATATATATATATATAGGGTGGTGCTCAAAATAATTTTTTTTAAATATTTACTGGGACATGGCTTTATGTTGTTCCTTTTGTTCCAAAATGAAAAGACACCAAATATGAAAGCAATCTGATTTTATTTAGGGGTGCCACATCAGCCTTCAAACTAAAGGTGTCTACAAAACTTTTCTATATACAGTATGGATCGAAAGCAAAACCAGAAGTTTGTTTTATGAAAATCCACCCTCCACTCACTTTTTTTGTATTCTAGCAAACACAAGTTACAATAGCTGCACAAATAGCACTATATTGCTATGAAAACTCAAATTCAATGATAACAATCCAAATGTTCAGTTCATAAAATGAAGAGACACCATATCACATAATATTAAAAAACCCAAATATAATGAGAAATGTAACTCCTATTTCTGGGCCTGTTTCACCACTGTTGCCTTCTTGGCATCGGGGTACATCTTCCTGTGAGCAGCAACAACTTGGAGCAGAGCTTGCTTTTGCTCTTCATCCTTTGTAAGGAGCTTATTGTAGTCTTGTATCAATGCGACACCCCTTTCTGCCCTGTCGTTCACCACGACTAAGCCACTGGCGGCTTTCTTTGCTTCCTGAAAGCTGGTTTCTTGCTCCCATGAACCAGGATCCTTATCCATCCAATCAGTTGGGGTCCCTAGGATGCTGAAGAAATGCTTGGTGTGTTTTGTTATGAGGCCAGCGATTGACAGGGCGGTTCCTCGTTTGATAGCTGGTCTCTTTGGAGAGGGGTTTTCACCGTCATTTTTCAATGCTTCAATCATATTGATCTTGCTTTCTTTGTCAATTCTGGTGTCAAAGAATGCAAATGCCACTAGTACTGGGCTCATGTACCACGTGTGGCGGCCAAGTGCCTTCAAGGCTGCCTGAGCCATCTTCTGATTGATTTTTTCAAACTTTTCCAACTTCTTGAAGAGGTTAATGTCATTCAGGGGAGCCTCAATAGCTTGTGGAGCCCGAAACCAAGCCTGTACATACACAAGGCAGACAAAAATGTTGAAGGCTCGGAGTTCTCTCGCTTCTCGAAGTGTCAAGTGGAACTCTGACCGAAACGTGAACACCTGTAGTGAATATAGTGCTTTTGCCATCCATCTGGCTCTGTGCATTGCTCCTGGAGCCATGATCCGGATTCCACGAGGTGGGATTCCTCCCATGTAGATGACAGTCAGTTCTAGGAGTTCACGATAATCATCTCGTGGCTGCTGATCTTTCAAACACACAAGAACGTTTTTGCTTCCAACACAGTGTCTACAGATCCCATTGAAGCCTTCCTCTCTGAGAATTGATCGTGAAGAAACTTCCTGTCCTCGGGGTTGGTGATTATGGCCTCCGAATCTGCATGCCTAAGATCAAACGTCTTCTCCAAGGAGGCCTTGAAGGATGCTTCCTTTTTCTCTTGGGTCGCACCACCCCGCTTTGCACCTTTTTGGAGGCTCCTCCATTCTTCATATAGCCTCTCCAAACGATGGATGCAGTGCTGCTTCGTCGTTGTAGGTAGGTGAGATTTTTCCCAGATCTTCACAACCTCTTCAATGGTGAGGGTTGCACTCTCCCTGGCAGTGCGATTCTCCTTCTTCAGGTGATGGAAAAACAGGACAAGAGATTGATGCACAGTCGGGAGCTTGGCACCTTTGATGGCATCTCCAGAAGTGGACCCAATGAGATACACATTATCCTGAGCCCGAGTTTTCAATGAAACACTGGTACTAGCACATGCCATATCTGCAAAATACGCAAGAATGTGGGTAAAATCCTGTTAATTCTTACTCCACAGGGTCACTCTCTACAAAAGAGCCACAGTCAATAAGTTAGGCCTACATATTACACACTAAAAAAGTGTACCCCTGACCCCGGGAACCTGTACAAAACATGCATGAAAATTGCCCAGATAGTGATCATAGGAAGTCTCAAAACTGTATGTATAATATATTGTATATAACTATATATATAATGTATAATGTGTATTTATGTATATTTATTATTTAATGTATATTTACTATATTTATTTTTAATATTATATTTAATGTATATATATAATGATGTATTTATTTTGTGTATATACAGCCCAAAAAATGGGAATTCCTATTTTTGCATGGGGGAAAATTAATCACTGATGTGGCACCCCTAAATATTATTGGATTCCATTCAAATTTGGTGTGGTTTCCTTTGACACCAAAAGGAACAAAAATAGACCATGTCCCGGAGAAAATCTGCATTTTGCTTTTTTGAAGCCCACCCTAAATTATATATATATATATATATATATATATATATATATATATATATATATATATATATATATATATATATATATATATATATATATATACATACAGTATTTATATATGTATTGCTGGAGTTCGATTCTGAATTAAACTCACAATCTGGGACAATGTTGTAACTCTGGTTACAACATATACATACGAACATAACATAACGTTATATACATACACAGGGTCTGCCAAAAGTCTTGACTGTATTTTCATTGTAAATTGTGCTGAAGGCAATTTACTAACCGTTCATTTTTCTGTTTATTTTTTTTGTAGGTACAAAGTCATAGCTCATGTTTGAGCTAACACATTAAAGATGAAAACATGCACAGACACATAAAACATACAATAAAGGGAGCGGGAGACAAGAGGGGGAGAAAGAGAGAGAGGAAAACATACAAGCACAACAACAGTAGGGAACAGGGACGCCGGTAGATCCTTGGAAGGGAGATGACTGGAGGTGAGGGGGTTGGGGAGAGGCACGGAGTATAAAGCAAATGAGCACCACTAGGAATTTCAGGAAAGAATTGTATTCACGGGGGTAGAAAAGATGAAGGTTTTGGATGAGGGAAGATGAGAGATTGTGGTGAACAGCTGTTTTAAAGATCTAGAGGGTGGAGAGGGATTGAAGAGAGTGTGGGTGTTTGTTTCAGAGGTGGGAAAACAGAGGAATCACAGAGTGAAGGTGAGCAGAGAGACTTTATTTTTGCAGTTTCACCAGAAAAGGGTTGGCAGCAGATCTTGTCCGTCCTGAAGGAATATTTGGGGGACTGAGCACAGACAGAGCTGGGGGAGATAGGCCAGAGTGGAGTCGGTGGAAGACAGATAGACCACCAACCTGCTTGTGGTGAACGAGTGAAAGGCCCTCAGAATCAGCTTCATTGTGGGAGATACCAATGATTCTGAAAGCTTTGGATTCAACAGCGTGAAGCTGAGCTATGTGTGAGGCAGGAGCACCAGCCCAGAGGGGAGAGCAGTACTCCATTGAGCTGTGGATGAAATCTTTGTATGTGGTGAGGATCTCAGAAGTGCCCAGGAAGGATTTTGCACGATGAAGGATGCCAAGTTGGCGACTGGCTTTGAAGGCCAGCTTGGAAATGTGGTTTTCCCAGGAAAGATCATGGCAGATAGTGGAGACTCAAAAGTTTGAGTGACAGAACTTCTTTAAGATGATTATTGAGAAAGGTAGATGGGAGGGTTTTCCAGATTTTTTTTCCAGGGGGACATCATGATAGTGTGAGATTTGTCAGGATTGAAAGACATCTTCCACTTGTTTGACCAGTTTGTGAAGAAGAAGGGGAGGTAGGGAGAGCTGTTGACAGTGTGTCGGAGATTGCAGAAGAGCTAGGAGAGAGGGAAGGATGAGGAGGACAAAGGTTTGATGGTGATGGGATGACGCACAATGAGGCGTTGTTTGAGGAGGGGGTCGGGCAGAGCGAAGTAGGAGGTTGGAGGAGGTGGAGGTATGAGTTGGACATTTGTTACAAACTGGGTTTCTTGATATTTTCAAGTCAGATATCCTTTTCAAAACGTCAGAGGAGGGGTGGAATGAAGGTGAGTTTAGAGAATGTAGAAAAAAAGGGCTGTAAGAGATTGAATTATATTTTTTGAAATGGATTGATTTAATGAGCAAATTGAAGACAGCCTTTTGAAGAGGAAGAATAAGACCTAGTTATAATATAAAACTGAATGCAGCACTGCAGGGGGAAGTTTAAACCTTTTAAACAAAACTGTGAAAACTATCTGGGAAATTCCCTGAAGTGAGGGCATGGAGGCAAAGGGTTCCAGAACCAAACAAAACAAAAGCAAAACAAAAAGAAAACAAAAAAGTTCCAGAACAGGTTCAGAAGGAGGAACAGAAGCATAGGAGATTGACAGCCAGGTGAGCAGAGAACAAAGGAACAGGGAGGTGTATAAGAAATTTGTTAGTGCGGGACTCCTTTTAAATTTCCTCATTTATAGTATTTCTTTTTACATTTTTGAAGGTCAGGTGAAAGTGGATCTGAGAAAGGAGAAAGGTTGAAGGAGTATGGTGAAAACTAGAATTGGAAAGGTAGGAGAAAGAGGAGAGAAAATGGGTGGGGCGGGACAACACTTGGTCGCGGGCTGGGGTGGGGGAGCCACAAGGAGAGAAGGAAATTATAATTGGGATTATTTTTTGTTTTGTTTTTTCGGGTTTTTTGTATTTAAGACTTTAAACAAAGGGCATGGGGTTCGGGGGAAGTAAGGGGTGAAAAGAAAAACAAAGAAAATAGCAATACAGAAAAAGAATGAACATAAATAAAGAAAAGACCGACGAGGAGATGGGGAAGCCTAGAGGGAACCAGGCCCCAAACACCGCACGAACAAAACTGCCTATTACACACAAATTTGTACGAATTACAAAACAAGATCTAACTAGAAATACACAGTGAACACATACACAGTAAAATAAACAGTAGAAATTTGACAAAAACACGATCGGGAAAAAAAACTTATCTTTGATGACATGGAGAGCTCGGACGAACACAGCCTCGCCGGAGGAACCAGAGGCGGAAGTCCATTGTTGCAGGTTAATGTTAGGGTTGAATGTACTATTGATAAGTGGACACTTCTGCAGAGGACACCGATTGTGGAGCTGTACTTCCAAAACGGTTGCAGTGTTGTGTGTGCACAGCGTGAATTCCGAAGAGCACATGGTGTGAAAATAGCACCAACAGACAAAGCCATAAGGACATGTATGACAGCATTCCGACAGACTGGTTAAGTGGTAGATGGAAAAAGGTCAGGTCTTCTGAGGTCAGTTAGAACTGCAGCAAACATTGCGTCTGTCCAGTAAGACATCGTGCACTCCCCGGAGAAATTGTGTAAGCGGTGATCCCATGAACTGCAGATTCCCGAGACTTCACTCTGTCTGATTATGAAAAAGGACAATTTGTGTTCTCTGGGGCTACCTGAAGGACAGGGTACACCTTACAAAACCCAGGCCCTTACAGGAACTCAAGGACAATATTCATAGAGAAATCCTTAACATTCAGTTGTAAACATTGGCATCAGTGAGGGAGTGTGTTGTGCAGTGGGCACAATTTTGTGTGAATGTCCATGGCGGTCACTTACTGGATGTGATTTTCATGAAATAAATTGTGAACTATCTCAAAAGTGTGTTCTTTTGTTTCCATCTTATATATTCATTATAGCGTACTCCTTATTTCCTACATTGCTGTTTGAAATAAGTCACAACCTTTGGCAAACACTATATACTCAAAATAATGTGGATGGATTTGGACGAAATTTGGTGGAGAGGCTGGGTGTTTGACACGGAAAAATTGGTTCGATTTTGGTGAAGATCCGAATCCTGATCCGGATATGAGAATTTTTTTTAATTCTAGTGAATTTTCACCATGGAGAGATAGAGCCGAAAATGATATATTTTCTGAAATCTTAAGAAGTTGTGGACGAATTATGACAAAACTTAGTGGATGAGTTGGTCAGGTGACAAGAACCAGTCGATTCGATTTTGGTTTGGGTCCGAATCCAGATCCGGTCTATCAGTAGGATACAAAACATAAACTGTTCAGCTTGGTGGAGGTATGCCCTCTACCGAGTGACGTTCTTGTTTCTCCTGTGACATAACTTTTAAATGCCACAAATGTGTGAGTGAGATAACCTCTTTTTTTCGCTCAGCACATATAATGATCAACAAACAGTGCTTTTCTTCTTGATGTCACCTGTATATCGAGATGGTAAAACTGATGGCCTCACTCAGCCAATCTTATCTTTGATAACAATAATTCTGCGTATCCGCAATTCTTTAATTGATCACATAATGGAATACAGCAAGTTTATTCTTCTTGTATAACACTTTGTAATAAGTACTTGCAAAGCATACATACATTTACCCACATATTTTGTACTTTTGGAGAAAAAGAAATAAATAATCGTTTCAAGAATGTAAACAATTTTTTTTCAACAATATTGTATTCATGCCCTTCCGTATTGTAAACTTCCCAGATACTGACACTCTTTCCTATCAGCATTGCCAGCAATGAAAATCACTTATTTCAGAGTGTGTAGCTCACAAACATTCCATGGTTCATCTGCAATCGTGAATCGAAACCAATGTTTTGCTGAAATTGCTGTGGATGTGCTCAAGCATTAGCAGGTAAAAGCCATTTGAGGAAGAGTTTTCATCATTGTCAAGCATGCGATTCTTGTCTTCCCTTTTACAGTATGTATGGTGCATCTCGTTTTTCACCTCCCACTTTTCTTCCTAAACCCCACTTCCCGCCCTTACATCATTCCCTGCCTGTGCCTTTTGCATACGCTTTATCCATTTAATTTTACTTCCCATTAATGAGTCTGACAATGATACTGAAATAATATAGAGCGAAATGACGAGCATCAAAGTTCTGACACTTCTACTGCCCAGAAAATAGATGAACACATTATATCCATTTTTGTCAAATTTCAGCTTTTACATGAAATCGCATGTACTGTTTCTCCTATATACAGTGCATTCAGAAACGATTCAGACCCCTTCACATTTTTCACATTTTGTTATGTTGCAGCCTTCTGCTGAAATCGTTTAAATTCATTTTTTCCCTCATCAATCTACACTCAATACCCCATAATAGTCTACTTGCCAGCAATGTGAACCCGGAAATGTTGAGTACCCCAAAGTTTTAAGTTAGAAATGTACAGTATGGGTCCCCAGCACTTAGAAACTGCCGGATGCTAACTTGCATATTTTGGGCAATTAGCAAAATTAGCATTAATAGCATTAACCCTATCAAACATAGGCCTGGGACACTGAAATTTCTGTTTCGCTCTATTGCTCCACTTTTATTCACAGGTATTAGAGGTAAACAAAGGCAAGTACCATACCAAACTAGAATAATATGACTATGGGTAAATAATATCCTCAAAATTAAAACACAAGTATACCCAAAATTATCAGAGCTGAAAAATATGTGCACTAGTTACACAACATAAAACTTCCATCAAGAAAGAGCGTCTTGCACTTCTACTACTCTGTACTGTTATAAAGCATATCCTCATCATAAAACTCATCCTCATCGTCTTCATCTTCTTCTCCTGACTCTACATTCTTGTCATATTGCTCTTCTTGCTGTGAGTGCGTGAGTGTGTTGCAACATGTACTATCAGAGCCTTTGCAGAAGCAGTAGCTGGTACAGGCCAGGCCTGCAGCTACGCAGCTGCACTTTGCTGTTAAACGGGGCTTTAACCCAGCTTTGCAGCTACAGCTGATCATTTCCAACACGACAGGAGGAGCAACGGGGCTTGCATCCAGGATGGGCATGATGACTTCCTCTCCCTTCTCGCCTTCCTTCTTATTCCATCCAAACTCTGTTATGTCCACAGCTGGTGGGTCAGGGCAGTCTGCTGCTTTCCAAAGCAAGCACCTGTAGATGGGCACGCCGTCCATGGAGGAGAGCGTTGCGCTCTGTAGGAGGCAGTGTCCTTCAGTGCTGGGGGGGGGGGGGGGGGGGGGGGGGGGGGGGGGTTGCGCTTTCGGTAGATGTCATATCTGGCGACGTTCAGAGATGCCGACTCCCTCTCGTTGTACAGAGCCAGGAAGAAACCACTCACTGCCTCTGTAATCTGTAAATCAGTAGCTCCCTCCTCTCCGATGAAGTGAAGCAGGTCACCAGTTTACTACTCTCATGGCCTTGAGTGCGGACACCTTCCCTTTCCCCGCGGGATAGGAGGTGGTGTCACATCCGGAGAGAGCATGCATAGCCAGGATGGAGCGACACTGCTCACCGAGATTCTCTACTGTCGAATTGATGTTGAGAATAGTGCCATCCCATCTCTCCATCTGCAAGTTACATGTGATACCCACCTTCCAGCACCAATAGATAAAACTAAATACTCAATATCTCAAAAACTATAGCAGCTAGCGAGATGGGGCTTAGTGCGTTGAACGTGCCAGGTTACGATCTGTTCAAATAAACACTAACATTGAAACTGTAGCTCAACATGAGAGTAGGGGCATTAACCGCGCAAAAAAAATGTTGGGTGAAAAAAAATCCACGGCTTTTACATCCCTTTTTTCACATGAAATTTTGATCGCAGGAAATTTTTATAAGAACACTCACGGAAAGCATATCTGTCTAAGTGTATTATGTCCAAATTTCATACAGATCCTTCAAATAGTTTGCTCACACGAAGCATTCAAACGGAGCAATAGAGCGAAACAGAAATTTCAGTGTCCCAGGCCTATGTTTGATTGGGTTAATGCTATTAATGCTAATTTTGCTAATTGCCCAACATATGCAAGTTAGCATCCGGCAGTTTCTAAGTGCTGGGGACCCATACTGTACATTTCTAACTTAAAACGTTGGGGTACTCAACATTTCCGGGTTCACAAGGGGGCTCTATAGGCTTGGCAAGTAGACTATAATGACAAAGAGAAAACGGGATTTTGGAAAGTTTTGCAAATTTATTAAAAAGAAAAAACGGAAATATCACATTTACATAAGTATTCAGACCCTTTGTGATGACACTTGAAATTTAGCTCAGGTGCCTCCCATTTCTCTTGATCATCTTTGAGATGTTTCTACACCTTGATTGAAGTCCACCTGTGGTAAATTCAATTGATTGGACATGATTTGGAAGGCACACAACTGTCTATATAAGGTTTCACAGCTGACAATGCATATCAGAGCAAAAACCAAGCCATGAGGTCGAAGGAACTGCCTGCAGAGCTCAGAGACAGGATTGTGTCGAGGCACAGATCTGGGGAAGCCTACAAAAAATTTTCTGCTGCATTGAAGGTTCCCAAGAGAACAGAGGCCTCCATAATTTTTAAATGGAAGAAGTTTGGAACAACCAGGACTCTTCCTAGAGCTGGCTGCCCGGCCAAACTGGGCAATTGGGGGAGAAGGGCCTTGGTAAGAGAGGTGACCAAGAACCCAATGGTCACTCTGGCTGAGCTCCAGAGATCCTGTGTGGAGATGGGAGAAACTTCCAGAAGGACAACCATCACTGCAACACTCCACCGATCTGGGCTTTATGGCAGAGTGGCCAGACGGAAGCCTCTCCTCAGTGAAAGACACATGAAAGCCCGCTTGGAGTTTGGAAAAAAGCACCTAAAGGACTCTCAGACTGTGAGAAACAAGATTCTGTGGTCTGATGAAACCAAGATTGAACTGTTTGGCTTCCGTCTGGAAATATTATGAGTACTGAAATGAGATGAGAAGAGTGAGTGTATGAGAAGAATACTGAAATATTATGGGAAAAATAACTAATTAATTAATTAAAATAATGAATGAAATCAACTGAACATTGATTGAGATATGCTAACTGCCATGGGAAGAAAGGAAAAGCAGACATTGCCATAATTTACCCTTCATCACAGCAAAAGAGTAACCCGCTTCTCTCAAAATAAAACCCTCCTTTTCTCTGACGTAGCGTTACATCCACATGGTTAGCACAATTAACCCTAACCCTAACAACTCGATCAATGTTCTGTTCATTTAATCCATGTGCTGGTTATATTTGTCCGACGCTGTAGATCGATGGCAATTGTACACCGTTCCTTTCATATTCCATCTCCAGGTCCTGCATTACGTCATCGCCAGGTGCCAAAGTGGGCCCGGTGATGACATGCGTTGAAAAGGAGAACTCGGTTTTCATTCCGTTTATTACTTGCAAAATCGAAGATTTTAAAAGTTTATTGGTTGGGTGACTTTTTTCTGTTTGTTGGTGTCTGTTTGTCACTCACCTACAGGTCGCAATTCTAAACCATTCATCATGAAACTTTACCAAGATGTTGAGCTAGCCACAACTGAGAAGCCTATTGGTTTTTAAGTCAAAGGTCATCTTGAAGTCAGATTTTTAAAATTGTCATTTTTCATCTGATTGACTTGAAAGTTGAACAACATTTGCATATTGAGTCACTGAATTGCGAAACCAACTATTTTTGAGGTCAACGGTCAACTCAAGGTCAAACAGCTAAAATTGTCAATTTCACCCGATTAACCTGAAAATTAAAGGGCAATTTCATTGCGCTTTATATCTCTCTATATGTTAATACACCAGTCCATCCATCTGTTTGTGTGTTACATTTATTTCGCCTATTAAAGACATCATTTCTGCCATGTTTGTCTTATGCGAAACTGAAGTGGGGGGCAGGAGGGGTCTGGGAGCGGGTTGAGGGTCTGGGAGGAGGTATATCCCTCACTCCCCGGGTAGGAAAAATTTTGTAATCCAATTTGAACTCAGGATCAGTACTTTATTTGTGTAAAATGAAGCAAAATACCAATTTGAACCGAGGATCGGTACTTTATTTGTCTAAAATGAAGCAAAATACCAATATGAACTGAGGACCGGTATTTTATTTGTGTAATATTATACAAAATACCAATTTGAACCGAGGATCGGTACTTTATTTGTGTAAAATTAAACAAAATACCAATGTGAACCGAGGATTGGTACTTTATTTGTGGAAAATGAAGCAAAATACCAATTTGAACCGAGGATCAGTACTTTCTATTTTTTTTAAATGAAGCAAAATACCAATTTCAACCAAGGATCAGTACTTTATTTGTGTAAAATGAAGCAAAATACCAATTTGAACCGAGGATCGGTATTTTATTTTTTATTTGTGTAAAATGAAGCAAAATACCAATTTGAACCGAGGATCAGTACTTTATTTGTGAAAAATGAAGCAAAATACCAAATTGAACCGAGGATCAGTGCTTTGTTTGTGTAAAATGAAGCAAAATACCAATTTGAATCGAGAATCGGTACTTTATTTGTGTAAAATTAAACAAAATACCAATGTGAACCGAGGATTGGTACTTTATTTGTGTAAAATGAAGCAAAATACCAATTTGAACCAAGGATCAGTATTTATTTGTCCAAAATGAAGCAAAACACCAATTTGAACTGAGGATCGGTACTTTATTTGTGTAAAATGAAGCAACATACCAATTTGAATCGAGGATCGGTCCTTTCATTGTGTAAAATAAACTAAGGGACCAAAATGAACCGATGCTCGGTATTTTAATTGTATAAAATGAACCAATGTAACAATTTGAACCAAGAATAAGTACCCTCAATGTATAACATGAACCAAAGTACCAATATAAACCAAGGATCGGTACTTTCATCATGTAACATGAGCTAAGGTACCATTTTGAACTGAGCATCAGTTCTTTCTCTGTATAAAATGAACAAAGATACTGTTATGTCGGGGTGTAAAGGAATATCTAGAGCCAGGTAGATCTGTATAGGTAGGTATTCGACTGTCGCGATAGGGAATCTACCCTGTAATAAGTTCTATGTTTTTAGGCGGTTTGTCGGGGTAAGAGTATACCTGTGAACATACAAGGATGTCCGTGTGTTAAATAGTTGTAGGGAATAAGATATCACCCCTGTGTGTCAGACCTGGTAATCATTCCTTTGTCCCTTATGGCAACGCACACATATAAACACTTAGATAGGTCCTTAGTGCACACATTAATTAGTTCCCTTCCCTTACATTGACCTTGGAAGAAGACCGGCAGGAAGCCACATCGGGACACCGCCGGATGGCCGCCACCAGCCGCACCACCAGCTGGCCTAGCAACATCTCGTGTGAGACGAGTTGTAACCCACGCCACAGGGAACGTGTGATTGGTTGGCGCGGAAGGCGCGAACCTCCAGCCAATCAGGGCGGGAGGCGCGAAGAAAAAACTGAGAAGGAGGTTGTTCATTGGAGGGAAGGCGCTAGAAGGTTCGGTGGACGGCTGGAAGCTACAAGGCGCTGATTGGGTGGTGCGCCAAGACTGATGTCACCGGGAAGGTGATGAAAGAACGTGCTGGACGACATTTTCTCTCTCTTCTCTCTCTCTCTCTCTCTCTCTCTCTCTCTCTCTCTCTCTCTCTCTCTCTCTCTCTCTCTATCTCTCTTGTCTCTCTTGGACTCTGCGCGCTGGACCCATTCGTATTGGAGATCTCTCTGTGCTTGAAGCCCTTCCCCTTCTTCGCTTGTCTCTGGTCTTCATTGGCTCTTCCTTCTTGCGTGCTGGACCTTCGTGCTTCGTGCTGGGTGATGGTTCATTGTGGAGCTTGGAGCGGGATCCGGTGCAGTTGGTACTGGAGCGAGGGACCTCGTGGTGTGCCGCGGAGCAGGTCGCATCGGGGCCAGGAGGAGCGTGCGAGCGAGGAGGCTGAGGCTTCTTCGTGCTCGGAGCTTGGAGCCAGATGGGGCCGCGTTGAACGACAAACAGATAAGGACGCACCACATTTCCCCGTACACGACGAACGTGTGTTCTTTTGGTAATTCATTTTCCCCTGTCTCGTATTTGGAAATCGGTGTGTGGGATCCCAATTTAGGATCATTATTAGATTTATCATCGCGTTTCCCTGTCCCGACCTTTATTTAAAATAAACCGTTGCATTACTTTCCATTCCTTGTTAAACCCGTGTTCGTTTGAGTCAATCCCCTGCAGGATCGGAGCTGCCATCGGTTCGCTCTAGGTAAGCGCTTCCGCCTCTTCCTCTTCACTTCTTCTTCCCGTGGTTGATAGCAAAATCCCTATTTGGTCGTCGCCTGAGTTAAAGCCGTTCGGTCTTCCGTGGTCCCTGGTGTTAACCTTGAGGGATTCGCACAACAACCGGATCCTCAACAATATCTAATCAATTCGCCCTTGTCACACACCCAACCTGTTCACCATGTTTAGTCCGAAACCGTCCATAACATTTTGAGGTATCCTGCTCACAAACAGACAAACAAGATGGCGTCAGGTGGTACGACGTCAGACGGCCTGACAGATATGACTGAAATCGAGAGAACTTTGACTTTTGACATATCTAGCCAAATAACGTTGACAGTCTCACTTTTTCCGTCGGAATCGTCTGGCAAAGTTTGATGACGATAGCTGAAAGCGTTCACAAGTTATCGCACTCACAGACAAACAAACAAACAAAGAAGACAGACCGATATATGACGAAAATTGACAGACATGGACGAAAACATACAGATACGTTTTCCTTCGGTGACGAAGTTAATTATGCTAAGAAAATGAATAGATGCATTGATTCAAAATATCCAAACCTTAAACCAATGTAACATTACCACAACATCAGGAAGCAACATCTTACTGCACACAAGTAATCACTGCAATGATAAAATTGTTCGAATACAAAATTCTCCATTTTTACCACCATAAATTCCATGATATCAATATTTAAGCATAATCTGGCAAAAAAATTTAAGTGAGTCTTTTTTAAGTTGATCTGATTGCACACAGGATAGCATTATTACAGGAAATTATGCAACCGAGGAATATTGAGTGATCTGTTTGAACCTGAACTCATGCACAACATTATAATGTCTGATGCTGCACAAGAACACAAAATGTTCAAGCATTGTAATAATGTTTTACATCAAGGTTTGGGTTTACGTTACTAGTGAGATACCCATGCAACGCACAGGTGGGAGGCCATAAGCAAACAGGCAATGCAGATACGGCAAATGCTAAAGCATGTAAGCAATAAATTCCACATTCCTGTAGCACCCTCAGTTGCACATCAGACATGGACAGCAAGTTCGTGAAGGACTTCCATGAAAAACGTACCTGTTCGCAAACAAACGGGTACGTTCACGTGCAGAAAAATCGATCGTGGGTCCGTGGCGAATCTGCACATGGCGATCCGCGAAGTACACATTCAGAAAGTAGAAACCATCATGGCATGTCGTCATTCACGTGAACTCGATATCTCTTTTTTCATTCCAAACAACATATCTCCAATCACAAATTAATCACAAAATAAACTTTTAACAACATTGTTGATGTTTCCTTCATTGTAAAAACTACCAAGTCAACAATTAAAAGGATTTTGAGACGATAGGTGTTACGGCATCGGCAAGATCGATTGAGACAGCGATCTGTTGGCTTATACACCGCCCAAATAGCTATGTGGAATTCTCTCATTTAGAGATTAAACCCACATCGTTTGAACTTTGGCCGAGGTCATTATTTACTTTTAATGATGTTTATATACGAAACAAAAAGAAGATAATTGGTTTTGAGTCGTCCTTTCCGCATATCTCGTGGGATTGTGAGTTGGAGAGACGGCCGTGATGGCGGGGAGGGGGTTGGCATTCTCTCAAGCAGGGATTCAACCCATGTCCTTATAAAAGGTCTTTGTCCGAGGTCACCGAGTCTGATCGGTGCAGCTGTGCAGCGATCGGTGCAGCCGTTTGTGCTGCACCCGGGAAAATAACGTTATGCGGGAGTCCAAACCTGAAAATGCTGGAGGCCAAAGCTGAAATTGGAAAAACAATATGGCCTATTTTACTCCAGGATTACCCACCCAAAATATCGTTGCGATCGGTTCAGCCCTTTTTGCGGTACCTTCGAACGGACGGACAGACGGATGGACAGACAGACGGACGGACATTTGGTGAATTATAGTAAGATTGTGAGACTTAGCAGTGGTTAAATAGTCTTTAATTATTTTTTAATTGTGAAGTTCTCAGCAGGCAAGGTCTGAGTGACCATTCTCATAAAATATTTAACGACCAAAATCTGATTTGAGTCCAGGAAGCTGGTTTGAGCTACACCACATGTGTTTCTCCATAAAAGCAGTACAGGCACAATGTGTCACGTTGAATTGCCTGCAGCAGTACTGTCAGGGGCTGAACATAAAGTACAAATTGTCATTGTTATTCAGTATCTTGCTACAATGTGAGATCTAAATTGCTATCAATCTTTTTGCCTATGACCAAATTATATTGTGGTGCAAGAAGGT
Organism: Myxine glutinosa; assembly: GCF_964187855.1. Taxonomy (NCBI): domain Eukaryota; kingdom Metazoa; phylum Chordata; class Myxini; order Myxiniformes; family Myxinidae; genus Myxine; species Myxine glutinosa. The sequence continues at coordinate 40,821,645 of NC_136271.1, forward strand.
CAAAAGTATTTCCTTTTGTGACAAGTGGTACGCTAATTGAAACTCAAAAAATAAATTGCTCAACCTCACCGGTTTTCATATAACTTCTGAAGTTTCATATAATTTTTGTTGATTCTGAAGTATAAAAATGTATATATTTAATATAATTTCATTTAATTTTTGTTGATTCTGAAGTATAAAAATGTATATATTTAATATAATTGCATAAAATTTTTGTTGATTCTGAAGTATAAAAATGTGTATATTATTTAATATAATTTCATATAATTTTTGTTTATTCTGAAGTATAAAAATGTATATATTTAATATAATTTCATATAATTTTTGTTGATTCTGAAGGACAAAAATGTACTGTATATAGTTAATATAACTTATTATAATTTTTGTTGATTCTGAAGTATAAAAATGTATGTATTTAATATCATTTCATATATTTTTTGATTCTGAAGTATAAAAATGAATATATTTAATATCATTTCATATAATTTTTGTTTATTCTGAAGTATAAAAAATGTATATATTTCATATAATTTTTGTTGATTCTGAAGTATAAGATTGTATATATGTAATATAATTTCATATAATTTTTTCTGATTCTGAAGTATAAAAAGTGCATATATTTAATATAATTTCATATAATTTTTGTTGATTCTGAAGTATAAGAATGTATATATTTAATATAACTTCACATAATTTTTGTTGATTCTGAAGTATGAAAGTCAGAGATTCATGTTTTCAAATTTACTTCCTTTCTTTTGTTTCATTAATTTTCCACTGCAATTTCTTACTCTGCAAAGAATGTTATTTATTTCCACTGGGGCAGAACGTGAGTGTCCTTATTACAGTAGTTATTCTGCATACAGTGCACATTGTGCCAAAATACAACCAGCAGTACCTTTTGTTTTGAAAAGCAATCATTGATACTAATGGAGCGGTGAATTATTTAAAAAGCTTGACATTCAACCTGAGGTTTTATTTTCATAACTAAGATATTTGTACAATAATATATGGGGAGAAGCCACAACAAACACCATCAACTTGAAGTTGTACTTAAAATTAGATAAGGAACACCAGAAGCTAACTGTGACTGTGTCATCTTCGGGCATGGACTGTCATTTTCCAAAGCTGATGCTATTAAAGAAATCAGATGAGTTAGAACGGATTCTTGCTCAAAAATGGGTATAGCAAAGGGACACTCCCAACCCTGAAAGACCCAAACCAGACAGAATGGAAGGACCCAGACATGCTTGGGCACTGTGTTCTGCCATACTAACCTGGCCTTTCCGAAAGGATTGGGAAGCTGGTACGCAGAGCATGGATTGGTGTAGCTTACAAGTCTCTACGCACTATCCGCAATTTCATTTCAAAACTGAAGGACACAATATCAATTGGTGATAAATTCGGAGTAGTTTACCATTCATCATGCAAAGGCTGTGACCAATTCTACATTGGTGAAACTGGAAGAAATTTGAAACAAAGGCGAGATGAACATGATAGTGCAGTTAGGCTCGGAAAGGTGACACAGTCAGCCATATAAAGCATGTCATTTATATATGTATATATATATGAGTTCATCTTCAATGCACTTTCACACACTTACATACACATACATACACTCACATCCGGGGTCTGCCTGGCAGGCACGTATGACATCGGCCATTATAAAGCTCGCAGTGTTAGTGTGAGAAATCTGAGGATATCCCGGAGACTTAATAGCTCGGTGGGCTGTCACCGCATAAGTGATGAGGTTCCTGGGTTCGAGTCCCAGGTTGAGTCAGAATTTTTTCACACTAGCCCCACGCAGGAATTTATTTCCTGTTTCTTAAATTATATACATTCAACCCTCGGCTATCGTGCCTAATTGGTACCGCTATCGGCGCGCGGCAGCCGAAATCGCGATAGCCGAATTGAACAACTTATGGTAATAATTCTAATTGGTGCCAGGACCCCCAAGTTGACCACATATTTAACCTATTTTTGCCACTTTTTTACCACCTTTATCTACCATATAAAGAAACATTAAAACAAGAATCACAATATGTAAATAAAAATAAAATGGTAAAAAAGTACTTTTTTACCATTTTATTTACCTTTTTGGGGACGATGAGGGGCTTAGGTGGTTGGGTAGGTTCCGAGGCTTGGGTGGAGTCTTATTGACCACCCCTATGTGCCTCTAACTCGTCCAGGATTGCATCAGCTGTAGCACCAGAGAAGCCCTCAACGTCAGAGGGCTTGTCAAAGACAGAGGCCTGTGCCTCGTTGTGACGCCGTAAGAATTCGGTGTTCTGGCGTTGGCGGAGGGAGTTGACGTGGGCGTGATACTGCTCCTCGTAACCTGCCAGTGCCTTATTAATAAAGGAGTACCTTGCTTCGCTGTTGATTGCTAAATCTTGTTCAAGGAGGTGGCGTAGCTGGCAACCCAAGTCTATCATCTTCTTGATGTCGGCCATGGATAATCCCTCACACCTCACATTTACACCTTCCTCATCCTCTCCTGAACTGCCCTCTTATTGTGCCACATCATCTTCCTCAATTATTTCGTCGACAGTAACTGCAGCAGGGTGTATCATTTCTCGGATGCCCTCACCAGTAGTCTCAGCAAAACCAGCTCCAGGGATTTGGCATGCCTCTTCCGCCGCTGCCTCTACTTCTGCCTCAACAGTCTGTGGCGTACCTAGCACAGCCACCTGGCGGTCCTCAGGCAGACCTTCCAAAATGTTACACCAGGCATGATTGATAGTGGCAGGGGTAACATTGTTCCAGCAGTCTACCATTAAGTCGATAGCCTGTTTCACATTGTAGTTTTTCCAATACCGAATCACTTTTTGTTCTGCCTCAGTATCCCATTGAACCATGTCCTCTTCCTCATCCTCATCTTCACTGTCTAGCAATTGCTGGATAAAGGCGGTGTCTTTAGTTGCCTGCCGCATCTTCCTAAATTGCCGTGTGGAATAGGACGCCTTCACAACTGATATGACCTCCTGATCGAGGGGCTGGATCAAGAAAGTCGTGTTTGGTGGCAAAAACTCGACCTTCACATTAGAATGCTCGGCCCTTAGAAGTGGCGAATGCCCAGGGGCATTGTCGAAGAGCAGCAGAATGTTAAACCTTATGTTTTGGGACTTGCAAAAATCCTCAACCTCGGGAATGAATGCCTCCTTGAGCCAGTCCTGGGAAAGTTTTGCCGACATATACCCCTTCTTTGATGTCAACCAGTGCACATTTAATTTGTTCATGTTGCTTCCTTTGTAGGCCCTGGGTCTTTTAGCTCGATGCACAACTGTGGGTTTAAGGCGGCATGTTCCTGACGCATTCATAGCGAACAGCAGGGTGAAACGCTCCTTTATGGCCTTCCTTCCACGAACTTTGGCTGACTTGGTAGTGATAAATGTTCGCCGAGGCATTGTTTTCCAATAGAAATTGGTTTCATCCATATTAAAAATTTGATCGGGAGTGTACTGGCCTTCATCGATAATATTTTTTAGAGATTCAGGGTACTCACGAGCTGCAGAGTTGTCCCCACTTGCCGCCTCGCCAGATATCTTAACACTTTTCACTTTATGACGGGACATGAACTTATCTACCCACCCTTTGGATGCAAGAAAGACTGGAGGTTGTTGCACACCCATCTTATGAGCCACAGCAGCATAAATGTCCTTGGCAGTGTCCATAATTTCACGAGTATCAATCGCCAAGTTTCGCTTTGCTTGCCTCTCCAGATATCGTCCTAGTAATTGTTCTGTCTTGAGGAGCAATTGATTACGGCTTCGGGCTTTGCATAGCTTGGGCACCTGCTTCTGATGAGGCAAGATTCATATGGGCCTTGATATGGTCACGGTTTTGGTAAATACCTCGCACTGTTGACTCATTTATCCCAAATTTCTTTCCAACACTTCGCTTTGTTTCACCATTGTCTATCAACTGCACAATTTCGAATTTCTGAGCGTAAGTTAAGTTCTTCCTCTTCTTGATTTCCCTTGCAGGTGCCACCGCATTATGCTGGGCAATGGTGGGAGGACGGGTTCGGGGTATATCGGCCATTGTTATATCACAAAAAAAGGTTTGGACACTGCTATTACTTCACTCTGAGGCGACGCGCACTTGAATGGCGCCGGGCGGCCAATTACAGCGCCCCTGACATCCTGACGTCACAGCCA
>NC_136271.1:40830801-40913301 GCF_964187855.1 Myxine glutinosa
CACGGTGTGGAAAGCGGCGTTACCTGATGTGATTTATGAACCCGATTCGAGCCAAATTCGGTCTCGGATGATGCTGGGCCATTGGAGAAAGGACGTACCAAACAGGTTGGAAAGTAACCAAATGTACAGCCTTTTATTTTGAAGGCAGTGAGAATACACAAAAGATACAGCTTATCAAGTCTTACCTACTATTAACCCCACTGGCGCCTTCACACTCTGACACACTCACTCAGGGAATAACACTCTGGTTAAGGGCGTACCGATGTACGTGCTGGGATTGCCTCGCTGGGGGCCACGTGGTCTGGTGTGCACTGCTCGCAGCTCGATCGTGATGTGCAGCCTGGACGAGGTCAGGTCCGAAGGACGAACCGCTGCCTCGAAGTCAGCATGGACGAACTTCAGCACAGGTTGAACAAGCAGGAGGCATCGTCAAAGCACCAATGCAAAGGAGTGTCCTCGAAAAATGCAGGAGGGATAGGTGAAGAAGCGATGGGTGTCGACGAAAACACAAAGGCCAAACAGCAAACACGTGTCGTGGGAGAAACGAAAAAGCAATTGAGGTCTCGTCGTTGGCGTGGTGAAAAGGCAAGAGCTCAGGTGTGTCCTCGCGAAGTCCAAAAGCAAGAGAGTCCAGAGCAGGAGGTCGTGGCACAGCAAAATCCCCAAAGCAAGAGTTGTCGTCCTGTGCGCTGCGAAATCCAAGAGGTCGAAAATGTGATCCGCGTGGGCTTTTACCAGATCCGCCCACGCATGCAAAAATGTTCCACAGCCACCCATTGGCTGAGGCTTGTCGCATCATGGCAACGGGTTCCCGGCTCGCCATTGGTCACGTGGGCCGTGCTTTTGGCCACACCTCCCTGCCCATTAGTAATGGCTTCCTCCAACTACACAAAGGATTGAAGATCCTGCCTAACTCTCAACGCATATTTGGTTTTGATTACGACACAATGGGAAAGGGCTAATCTTTACATTCAAAAAGACATAACTTTGCAGGCTACATGTTGTCGTGCAATTAACTATAGGGGGTTTGCCTTTATGACACAACCGCAACAATATATATATATATATATATATATATATATATATATATATATATATATATATATAAATATATATATATATATTGTATATATATAATTATATATATTGTTGCGGATATGGGATTTGGCCTCCATATCCGCTTGTAAATATTCCCCTATTTCCCCAATACTCCCCAACTATCCCCAATCCCCCATTCCCTAGTCCCATTGTCTGTAAACAACACTCTGTAGAACCGACCTACCCCTTTTTCCCCCATTAAATGTCGTGCCCAGGTCCACCGCATCTCACGTAGACAACTTTCGGACATCTTGCTAGTTATTCTTAGTCTATGTCAGTTAAGGACTCGTTTCCATTAATTCTGACTCTTCGTTGCACCAGAATGTGATTGTATGGCACCAGTAGTGAGTGTAGGACCTCCCCATACCTCCTCCCATCTTCCTCATGAAACCACAACAACAACAACAAGCGCGCGGGGAGTGTGCGTCCTCACTCCGGCTTGGTTAGCCGCCATTGCCCATGTGCTCCGGCGGGGTTACACGAAGGGGCTGACTGTCGGCCCCTCGTCAAGGGCGGAGCCCGGTAACCCCCAGCACCCAATAAGAAGCGGCGGGCCGATTCCATCTGGGGCGGAGCTAACGAGCCGAGGGCGTGTCACTCCCCGCCGGATATACGCAGCCACTTACCGGACGTGACGTGAGATGCGCCCCGAGCTTGAAGTGAAGAGAACCAGACGCCACCTCCGAGCGCTGAGAGACCTCCCTGCATCTTTTGGGCCGCGCTATCCTGTCCCTGAGCACAAGGTGCACCTTGTGCTGTCCACCGACTACCTGCCCTTCCTTGCCATCAATCCCGGTGTGAGTCAGTCTTGTCCTGTTTATCTGTGGTCTGTCGGGGTTACTATAAGACCGTGATTAAGTGCCTACCTTCCTATGCTGTCCCTCTTGTCCTTGTAATCTCAACGTTCCGAAATATTATAACCTCCTCCGGAGGTCTTGAGAACTGTACCCCTGGTGTCGTGTCATTTAACCCAGCCGTTGTGTCCTTTCCTCAATTGATTTAGCGTAGCGCGACTCGGCCAACGTTCGAGTATAATCGGGTAAACTGTGCAGACGCGGTCATACCAAACCGCTCGGTAAACCAACATCCACAACCGCGTCTGTAACATTTGGTGTCGGGAAGTGGGATTCGATCCGGAGCGCGTTTCACGCGCTCGAAATTATAACGGCGAAATTTGATTTTGTTTTACGAAAATAAAAACCCGAATTTTGAAAGTCGCGCTATGGCAGACCAAGACGGCTGGGTTCCGGTAGTAGGGAGTGAGGCAGGGTCGATCCAGGACCAAATTGAGGGACAAGAGGAGAGCGAAGCAGTGAGGGTGGCAGGTTCGCAAAATAGCGTCGTCGCGCACGAGGTTACGGGCGCGCAAAATGGCGCCTCGCACATGGCCACGGCGCCCACGCCCGCGACCGTGGTAGCGCCACCGGTGGATTTGAACCTTTTTCTTATGCAAATGAAGGCCCTTATGGACAAGAATAATGAAGAAATGAAAAACAGTATGGGGGTAATGAGGGACGAAATGAGGGCTGATAGTGAGCGATTAGAGGGCCAAATGGGGGTAATGGGAAACCAAATGGGGGTAATGAGGGACGAAGCAAGGGGTACCGGTGAGGGGTTAGACAAGAAATTGGGGAAGTTAGACAATAATTTTGAGGGGTTAGACAACGGGATAAAAGAGGGAGAAATGGGTTAATGGGGGTAGAAAACAGAATGGCCGCTCAAGAGAATCAAATGGAAGGGATGCAAAAGGGGTTAGAGGGGTTAGAAAACAGGATGGAAGGCAAATTGAGGGACATGAGGGACCAAGCGGAAAGGGAAGTTAAACAAATGGGGCAGCAGATAGAGGGGGTCAGAATGGGGGTAGAAACCAAACTGGATGCTCACAGGAAGGAAATGGAGCAGATGAGGGTGGCATCTGGGCAGGAGATGCAAGTGATGGGGGAGGAGATCAGAAGAGGAGTGAGTGAGGAGGTCGGAGGAGTGCGCGAGGAGGTGAGGCACTGTAAGGAGCGCATGGAGAAGGAGGTGAGAAAGGGGACTGTAAAATTGCAAGGTGGTATAGAGGAGTTGACGCTGGGAGTAGAACAACTGACAGTGGGACAAAAGGAGTTGGGGGACCAGGTAAAGAAGAACACAGCGGTAATAGAGGGTTTAAAATCGACACAGAAGGAGATGAAAAAGGATGTAGGGGTAATTAAAAAAGAGTGTCAGACGGTACATGAGGACCTGACGAGGAAAATGAACAAAGTGGTAGAGGTGATGGAGGTTAAAGAGCGGGAGGTGCGGGAGCACATAGAAAAAAATAAAGTGGAGTTAGAGGAAGAACTTAAAAGGGCGCACGAGGAGATGAAAGAGGTTAAACAAAAATTAGAAGAAGTGGAAGAAGGGGTGAGCGAAATTAAGAAGCGACGGAGAGAGGATAAGAAAGAGATAAAAGAGGAGGTAAAAGAATTGGTCCAAAGTCTGTGTTCGGATCGTGATGATGTGCTCATTAACCGGATGAGGGATTCGCAGGTGATGGAGGAGAAGCGAAGAGAAAGAGGACCCGGTGTAAGTGGTGACCAATATGGTCGTGCGTATGATGCGCCAGGTGATTTAATAAGCTTGGGGGTCGAGATAGACCCGGATGTTCGTGAGAGGCCAAGAGTGAGGTGTATGGCTGGTCCGGAGGGTATGGAACGAGAGGTGCGAGGTGTGGGTGAGCAAGGTTGTGGTGGTATGGAATGGGTAGCGGGTTGCGGAGGTGTGACCCATGCATCGACACCAACAGGGGTAGTTGTTGGAGGGACCGGGGAGGCACGAGAGCCCCTTGGGGGTAATGTACTGTGGGGGCCCGGCCGGTTCGGCCCCGCGCTGACCCCGCAAGGGGCGACGCACGGGGTCCGGCAGGCGGGCAACGACTCGCATACGAGGTGGTCCCACAAGGTCCCACTCGCGCCGTATGACGGCAAGAGTGATCTACGCGCGTACCTGGCGCAGTTTGACTGTGTGTGTAAGGGCAACGGTTGTGGTGAGGACGAAGGTGGAGTACACCTGGTGGCCGCATTGCGCGGCGCGGCGGCGGAGGTGCTGACGGCATTACCAGCGGGTGCTCTCACCCTGCCAGCCCTCCGCGACGCCCTAATTAATCGATTCGGCATTGAACAACAGAGCGAGCTTGTTAAAGCTCAGCTCGCGCTGCGAAAACGCAAGCCCCAGGAAGCCATCGGGGAACTTGCCCACGACATTCGCCGCGCAGTGGGGATCGCACATGCTAGCATGGCAGCGGATTCCCGGGAAAGCCTGGCGCTGGACCATTTTATCCAGGCCCTCCCGGATATTGAGCTCCGGCAACAGCTCGCCATGTGGCGCCCGCAGACTCTGAGCCAGGCGGCTGATGCTGCGGCCCGTTGGGAAGCAGCGAGGCCCCTGGCCCGGGGGGGCGAGTGTCTCGCAATGGCGGTCCGCCAGGTGGGACCCCCGATGGAGGGCGGACCCCTTAGGGGGCCCGCCCCCGACGTGGGTCCTGACCTGGCGGGCATGGTCCGGAGGCTGGTGGACCAGCGCCTGGCGGGACCTGGCCCATGGCAGGCGGCCCCGGAGGTGGCCCGCGGTGGACCACGAGCGGGTAATCCAATTCGGACCTACAGGGGGGGAAATTTGGAATTCCGGAGGCAAGCACCTTATCAGGTGAGGTGCTATACTTGCAACCGTCTGGGTCACCTGGCGCGGCACTGTCGAGCCACGCGCCGGGATGATCCCCGGCGGTTGAGGTCCTCAACTCCGCCCAGGGGGGAGCGGGTTAGCCGATCCCAGACACTCCCCCGCCAGACCCCGGGAAACTAGAAGGTGTCGGGCACGTAGGGCGGTGTTCGGCAGAAGAGGATGGAGGAGAGCCCTCATTGACGCGACAGGTCATTTATTGTGGCCAAATTGGAACCGGTAGCCTGACAATCAGATGCAAAATTGCCGGCGTGGGGGTAGACGCCGTAGTGGACACAGGAGCTAGCGCCACGATCATCAGCCCTGTGGTCCTTGATTCGAGCGCAGGTGGCTGGGATAAGATCTAGCGCCTGCAAAATTATAGTTTGCAACTTGCTACCGGGGTAACGGCCCCGATCATAGGGCGTGGTTCTGTGACCCTCAAGTTAGGGTCGGTAAGGAGGGAGATAGATGTTTGGGTGGCGGAGGTGTGCGACCCATGTTTAATAGGGTTGGATTTGTTGACTGCCAGCGGTTGTAAAATCGACTTGTGCCGGGGGATCCTGCAGGTGGGAGTAGAAGAGCTGCCGTTAGGGGGAGTGAGCACGGCCGAGAGAGCGGAGCTGGAGGCTTCCGAGGCCGTGACCATCCCCCCAAGGGCCGAGGCGATAGTGCCGGCCCGGTGGGCAGCTCACCCAACATGGCAGGAGTCCTGCGGCCTGGTCGAACCGGTGGCAGCGCAGTCCATACCGGGTTTAATCGTGGGCCGCACCCTTGTAAAAACGGACGGACCGGTAGTGGCCGTCCGAGTAATAAATATGAGTACAGAACCACGCACTATAGTAAGGGGCACGAGGGTAGCTGGCTGCACCCCAGTTGAGGAAGTCGCGACAGTGAGGGGCGAGAACGTCCAGCCGAGCCGACCCCGGGGGGAGCCTTCAATAAGAAGTAGGAATTGGCCCGATCCCATTTGCGAGATGGTAAATCGTAGTAGCGTAGAGTTGGGAGGTACCCAGAGGGAGGCCTTACACAAACTGGTTGGGTCCCATTTGGACCTCTTCTCCCTGTCCACCGAGGATATTGGACGTACGGGCCTGGTGAAACATCAGATCCACACCGGTGAGGCCCGGCCTATTCGTCAGGCCACCCGACGGCTCCCTTGGAGCAAGAGGGCGGAAGCTGACGAGCAAGTTGAAAAAATGCTCGACGCAGGCGTGATCGAGCCCTCGGGAAGTCCTTGGATGTCACCTGTTGTGCTGGTCAAAAAGAAGGATGGGACCACGCGGTTCTGCGTGGACTATCGCCAGCTAAACAACGTGACACTCAAGGACTCATATCCCCTGCCAAGGATTGATGACACCCTCGATGCCGTTGCGGGCTCAAATTGGTTTTCAACTTTGGACCTCAAGAGTGGGTATTGGCAGGTGGAGATGGATAGGGCAGGGAAGGAGAAAACGGCATTTTCCACAGGTAAGGGACTGTATCAGTTTACTGTGATGCCGTTTGGTTTGTGTAACGCCCCCGCCACCTTTGAAAGATTGATGGAGCATGTACTAGGCGGCATGCCATGGCAATCATGCCTGGTGTACCTGGATGACGTCCTGGTACATGCCCAAACGTTCCCCCAGGCAGTAGCTAATTTGGACCAGGTGTTCGGGTGCCTCAGACAGGCAGGGTTGAAGCTGAACCCGAGTAAGTGCACCTTGTTTGCCAAGGAGGTGGCCTATTTAGGCCACGTCATCGGTTGCGAGGGGGTAAAAACGGACCCAGACAAAATTAAGGCGGTAGAGGAGTGGCCCGCACCACGTACCATCAAAGAGGTGCGGGGATTTTTGGGACTCTGCTCCTACTACCGGCGCTTTGTGGCGAAATTTGCGGAGTTGGCCCGTCCCCTCCACCGGCTTACGGAGAAGGGGACGCGATTTAATTGGACACGGGAGTGCCACGAGGCCTTCCAAAAATTGAAGGGGTGTCTAACATCCGCACCCCTTCTAGCTTACCCCACTAGCAACGGGGCATTTACCCTGGACACGGATGCGAGCCAGGAAGGATTGGGCGCAGTTTTGTCTCAGACACAGGAGGGCGTGGAGAGAGTGATTGGTTATTATAGTCGGGCCTTAAGTAGGCCCGAGAGAAATTATTGCGTCACTCGCAAAGAGTTATTGGCTATGCTGGCTGCCATGAACCATTTCCACCCGTACTTGTACGGGCGGAAATTTTTGGTTAGAACTGACCATTCCTCCTTGCAATGGCTCCTTCGGTTCAAGGAACCAGAGGGCCAAATTGCAAGGTGGTTGGAAAAGTTGCAGCAGTACGATTTTGATGTGGCCCATAGGGCCGGGAAGGCCCATGGTAATGCGGACGCACTCTCTCGGCGTCCTTGTCTGGGGGAAAACTGCAAATTTTGTGCGAGACACGAGGAGAGGGAACAATTGGGCGATTCGGACCCGACCCTCGTTGTCCGGGCAACCCGGGTGAGAGGGCCAATTTTGCCACTAACCGCAGATGAGGAATTCGGAACTTTGGCATGGAGCACGGCCCAGCAGGAAGATCCTGTCCTGGGGCCAGTGTTCAATTGGGTCAAATTGGGGCAAAGACCAAAGGGGGAAGAGGTCACCCCCCTCGGGGCGCAAACAAAGGCATATTGGGCTCGGTGGCAGACCCTGGAATTGAAGGATAACATCTTGTATCGCAAGTGGGTGGAGGTTCCCTCTGATAAAACTTCCTGGCTGGTGGTAGTCCCAAATAAATTTAAGACCGATATATTGCAACAGGTGCATGGTACCCGCCCCGGCGGCCATTTGGGCAGGACAAAGACGACATCGCAGGTACGCCGGCGGTTTTATTGGGTGAATATGGGGCGCGACATACAGGACTGGTGTCGGAGATGCGACGCCTGTACTGCCAAAAAGGGACCAGCACGGAGGATGAGGGCCCCCCTTCAATTACACCAGGTGGGGGCCCCCCTAGAGCGGGTGGCCATGGATATCCTAGGCCCACTACCCCGCACCCGCCTAGGTAATAAGTACATCCTCGTTGTGATGGACTACTTCACCAAGTGGCCGGAGGCCTACGCCCTCCCCAACCAAGAAGCAGGGGTGGTAGCGCAGGCCTTCGTGGAAGGATTTGTGTGCCGGCATGGGATTCCACAGGAGTTGCACACCGACCAGGGACGAAATTTTGAGAGCAAATTGCTAAAAGATGTGTGCAGTCTCCTGTCAATTCGGAAAACCAGAACAACGCCTTTAAGACCTCAATCTGACGGGATGGTGGAAAGATTTAACTGAACTCTAATCCAACAACTGGCACTGTTCACCGCCACCCGTCAGGATGACTGGGACGAACATCTCCCTTATTTGCTCATGGCCTACCGAACCAGCCAGCACGGGGCCACCGCATGCAGTCCAGCGTTGCTTATGTATGGGCGGGAGTTACGGGCTCCCGCGGACTTGCTATGCGGTCCCGTGCCAGACACAGTGGTTAACCCGCCGAGGGAGGGGTACGCACGTCACCTAGAGGAAGGCATGGAGCTAGTCCATGCCTTCGCCCGCCGCCAACTCCATCTGGCGGGGGAAAAGATGAAGCGCAGGTACGACGACCGGAGCCAGGGGAGTCAATACGCTCTGGGGATGAAGATTTGGTTCTTTAATCCCCGGAGGCGGAAGGGAAGGTGCCCAAAACTCACCTCCCCCTGGCAAGGCCCAGGAGTCGTCCTGTCGCAAATCTGTGACGTGGTCATTAAGATCAAAATGGGGCCACGAGCCCTCCCTCGGATCGTCCACGCCGACCGGATAAGACCTTACACCGGCGAGCAGGCGCCCCCGTGGATTGCCTCGGCTTTAGATGCCGAGGCGGGACCCAGTACCTCTGAATAAGGGGGGCTTATTAGTGCCAGAGGACTGGGGGATTGATGAGCGATGGGCCCGGTGGGTAAGGGGGGGCATCCCTGCCACCCTTCCCATAGTGGGGCAAAGGAGCAATAGCTTATGGGGTGTATGGCAGTGAAAACTAGCCCGGGTGGGTTAGGTTATATTGTGTGTAGGGATCTAGCGAAGATGACATTAGGTGACGTTAAGGTTAGTTAGTGACTGATACCTGTAGTGGGGATGCAGGCAGATTAGTATGGATGATAATGACGTGGGAGCGCAATAGTTTAAAGGGACGACTGGGAAGCGCAAGTTTCAGAGGGGAGTAGTTAGCTGAGATGATGCCGTGTGTGTGAGGATTGAACAGGTGAGGATTGAACAGGTGTGATCGAACAGGTGTGATTGCACAGGTGTGCAACTGGACAGGTGTGTGGAGCAATGGATGAGTAGTGAGTGTGGTGGATCAGCGCGAAGGCGCTTGGGGAGAGAAGGGTGCAGGTGGCACCAGGTGTGAGAGCACAGGTGTGCAATAAAGGTGTGTGGGGAGAGTTGGAGTAAGTGGTACGGAGTGGTGTGCATGGTGCGAAGGTGTGGATGGGGGAAGAGTGGACCCCTTTCACGAGTACCCGGGGCGGGTAGTGTAAGTGTTAGGTAGAGGGTATAGGTAAATTGTGGTTGGATATTGGCATTTGTGGTGCGGTTGCAGAATGGTATTGTGGATGGGTGCATTAGTGTTGTGGAAATGGCTGGGCGTGTAGCCTGTTAGTGTGTGTAGTTGGTTGGGCACTCCACCACTGTGAGGATGTCGGCCAGGTGAGGCCGCAGGTGGGCTCTGGGAGCCGTTAGTGTCAGTGGGGCCCGAGGATCCGGAGGACGGACCCGGGTAGCCCAGTGCCAGAGAGGGCACCGAGTGGGGAGTGCGCCAGAGGGCCTTCCCCAGGTAGTTAGGTTAGGGTAAGGAGCAGGTAAGCTCGGAGGCAACTGCAGTGGTGGAGGTGTGCAGGTGGGTAGACCCGCTGGGAGAGGTACACGTCGCGGCCCAGAAATTGTGCGAGGGCACCGGGAGATGAATCGGGGGAGTGAGACCCCAAATTGAAAAGCACCACAGTTTGGTCAATGGGAATTGGTTTTTAGAACCCATAGTGTAAGAGGGCCAATGGTTTGGCAGGAGAAAGACCCCGGGTAATGTAAAGTTGTTAAAGTCATTTAGGAAATAGTTAGAATTGATGAACCTGTCGCACCATACGCAGCCACTTACCTGTGGTGATGATGATGACTCCACACCTGTGTTTTCTTTGTTTTGTGTTGCAGGAAGTAAGGATTGCTGTTGGATTTGTGAGACGCATCACACGTGGATGAGACATTGGGGTGATTCCATCTCTCCCTCCTTAGGAGGGACTGATGATGAATTGGTAATGGCAAATTTTGATGTTCAGTTGGAGATGGCAAATTTTGATGAGAGTTGAAAATGGCAAATTTGATTGGTTAGGAGGGAGAGAAGACGAATTTGGTTTAGGGGAGGAACGGGGAAGACAGTAGGGACGTTTGTTGATTTGTAAAATAGATGTTTATGGGTAGTGTTGTGTTTTGTGGATACAGTAAGGGGTAAGGGAGGGGCCATGTAGGTTACCTGGTTGGGGGGGGGGGGGCGTACGGTAGGAACGTACCTGTCTCACCTGGTTCCCATGTGCCCCCAGTGTGCATCATCTTGTATTGCGTGCACTTTTGCGCCCTTACCACCTTACTCACTTGTCTTCTTTTGTCTCCCACCTCCGAGGATCTGGCTTTGGGGCAGAGAGAGAGGAGAGAGAGGTGCTGGCTCCGCAGTTGTGGGCCTGCACTTTCGCTGCTTGCTGCCGGGATCGATACACCATATGGACCGCAATGTTTGTGGCCGCCCACCATGGACCGCAGTCTTTTGCGGGCAAGCACCACCCGTTGATGGACCTATGGGTCAACGTGGCACCTATGCCATACAGGTGAACCACTAATAGTTGGCCACCAGACGGCCACAACCTAGAAATGGACGCGGTTGGCGCCTTTCTTTATTTTTTTGAAGGAAGCCAGAACACCAAGTGCACCACACGAAGGCAAGACCAGCGGCAGAACATCGGCCGGCTGCGACACCACCGGTGATTTATAAACACTTTATTGGTGCACCGGATGGTGCTGATCGTACATGATGGGGTGGTGCTTTTGGTGCTTGGAAGGGGTGCTCTGCACATTATTAAAGGCCGTAAGGCCACAGAGCACTCGTGGGTTGGTGTATCGATGCTGGCATGCGTGCTCTCTCTCTATGCATAACATCTGCATGTGTTCCTCCAAAAACAGGTCCTGGATCGTAGTGTAAATATCAGCGTAGTCTTGTGTAAATAATGCTCCCTACCGGCTGTATGTTTAGTTTGCGAATTCTTTCCGCGATTCAGTTATCCTGTGGGTGTGTTTCTGTGAGGAGAAGGGTGCAACGTCGCAGGGGGACATATTTACTCATTTGTGAATATCTGTAAAACTGTCGCACTCAGGGTAGAGTTAATAGTAGAGGGAACTACATCTGAGTGCCACACTAAAATAGGTAAAAATTTATCGGGTCGAGACGCCCCGAGGGTAGAGAAGGGTGCAATGTTGCGGATATGGGATTTGGCCTCCATATCCGCTTGTAAATATTCCCCTATTTCCCCAATACTCCCCAACTATCCCCAATCCCCCATTCCCTAGTCCCATTGTCTGTAAACAACACTCTGTAGAACCGACCTTCCCCTTTTTCCCCCATTAAATGTCGTGCCCAGGTCCACCGCATCTCACGTAGACAACTTTCGGACATCTTGCTAGTTATTCTTAGTCTATGTCAGTTAAGGACTCGTTTCCATTAATTCTGACTCTTCGTTGCACCAGAATGTGATTGTATGGCACCAGTAGTGAGTTTAGGACCTCCCCATACCTCCTCCCATCTTCCTCATGAAACCACAACAACAACAACAAGCGCGCGGGGAGTGTGCGTCCTCACTCCGGCTTGGTTAGCCGCCATTGCCCATGTGCTCCGGCGGGGTTACCACGAAGGGGCTGACTGTTGGCCCCTCGTCAAGGGCGGAGCCCGGTAACCCCCAGCACCCAATAAGAAGCGGCGGGCCGATTCCATCTGGGGCGGAGCTAACGAGCCGAGGGTGTTTCACTCCCCGCCGGATATACGCAGCCACTTACCGGACGTGACGTGAGATGCGCCCCGAGCTTGAAGTGAAGAGAACCAGACGCCACCTCCGAGCGCTGAGAGACCTCCCTGCATCTTTTGGGCCGCGCTATCCTGTCCCTGAGCACAAGGTGCACCTTGTGCTGTCCACCGACTACCTGCCCTTCCTTGCCATCAATCCCGGTGTGAGTCAGTCTTGTCCTGTTTATCTGTGGTCTGTCGGGGTTACTATAATAATAATAATAATAATGCATTTATTTTATATAGCGCTTTTCAGGAAGCCCAAAGACGCTTTGACAGAGTGCAAAACATAACGCATAGCAAAACATAAAGACAATTGCAAAAAAAGAAGAATCAATAGGGAAATATTCAAAGCACAAAGGAGGGAGAAGGAGAGGAGATAGTCAGGGGTTAGATGCTGTGGGTTAAATGTTGAATGCAGTGTTGAACAGGTGGGTCTTGAGTGATGTTTTGAATGTGGTGAGTGAGGAGGAGTCTCTGATGGTGTGAGGTAGCGAGTTCCAGAGGGTGGGAGCAGCGATGGAGAAGGCCCTGTCCCCCCAGGATCTAAATTTGGTCCGGATGGGGGGGGTCAGGAGGTTGGTACCAGCAGAGCGGAGGTTGCGGGTGGGAGTGTGTCTGGAGAGGAGGTCAGCCAGGTAGGATGGGGCCAGGTTATGGAGGGCTTTGTAGGTCAAGAGGAGGATTTTGTACTGGATTCTCTGGGAGATGGGGAGCCAGTGAAGCTTGTAAAGGACGGGGGTGATGTGGTCACGGGTCCGGGAATGGGTGAGTAGACGGGCAGCGGAGTTCTGAATGTATTGGAGTTTATTGGTGATTGTTGAGGGTGAACCATAAAGGAGGCTATTGCAGTAGTCCAGACGGGAAGTGATGAAGGCGTGGATGAGGGTTTCTGCAGCCACAGAGGAGAGGGATGGACGGAGACGGGCGATGTTTTTCAGGTGGAAGAAGGCTGTCTTTGTGATCTGTTTAGTGTATTTGTCGAAGGAGAGGGTTTGGTCAAAGATGATGCCAAGATTCCGGATGTGAGGGGAGGTGGACACTGGGAAACCGTCGATGTTGAGGGCAAAGTTATGGGTGGACTTGGTGAGCGTTTTTGGGCCAATGATGATTATTTCAGATTTATCACAGTTAAGTTTGAGGAAGTTGATTTGAAGCCAGGATTTTATTTCAGTGATGCAGTTTGTCAGGATAGAGTGGGTGGCGGTGGAGATGGACTTGGTGGAGATGAAAAGCTGGATGTCATCGGCGAAGCAGTGGAATTGGAGACCATGACGGCGGATTAAGTGACCGAGGGGGGACAGGTAAAGGATAAAGAGGAGGGGGCCAAGAACTGAACCTTGGGGGACACCTTGGGGGAGGGGAGCAGTGGGGGATTTGCAGTTATTGATGGAGATGAACTGACGTCTGTCAGAGAGGTATGATTTAATCCAAGAGAGGGCAGTGCCGGTAATGTTAAAGGTGGTTTCAAGTCGGGTGAGGAGGATGGTGTGATCGATGGTGTCAAAGGCAGCGCTGAGGTCGAGGAGGATGAGAATGTTGAGGTTGCCAGCATCAGAGGAGAGGAGAAGGTCGTTGGTGATTTTGAGGAGAGCAGTTTCAGTACTGTGGTTGGACCGGAATCCGGATTGGAATGTTTCATACAGGTTATTGGCAGAGAGGTGATGCTTGAGTTGAGTGGCTACAGCGCGTTCCAAAACCTTTGACAGAAAGGGTAGGTTGGAGATGGGTCTGAAGTTATTTAGGGTGTCAGGGTTTAGTCCAGGTTTTTTCAGAATGGGGGTAACAGCAGCAATTTTGAGGGATGGTGGGACGATGCCTGTAGACAGGGAGGAGTTTATTGTTGCAATGATAAGTGGAGAAAGAGCAGGAAGGGAGGCCTTGACAAAGCTGGAGGGGATGGGGTCAAGAGTGCAGGTGGCAGTTTTCATTCCGATGAGGAGTTCAGAGAGGTCAGTAGGGGAGACTGGGGAGAATTGAGACAGGGGATGGCAGGATAAGGGGGGGCAGGTGGTTTGAGGGGGAGCGGGTGCGGCGGTGGTCAAGCTGTTGTAGATGTTTTCAATTTTGCGTTGGAAGAATGAAAGGAAGGAGATGCAGTTGTCTATTGTGAATGACTGGGTGGTGGTGTTCAGGGGGCTGAGGAGTTTGTTTATTGTAGAGAAGAGTGCTTTTGGGTTTCCGGAGCCAGAGTGGATAATTTGAGAGTAGTAGGCGGAGCGGGCGCGGGAGAGGGCATCTTTATAGTGTTGTATGTGGTCCTTGTAGGCCTGGGAGTGAACTGTGAGACCTGTTTTATTGCGGAGTCTTATAAGACCGTGATTAAGTGCCTACCTTCCTATGCTGTCCCTCTTGTCCTTGTAATCTCAACGTTCCGAAATATTATAACCTCCTCCGGAGGTCTTGAGAACTGTACCCCTGGTGTCGTGTCATTTAACCCAGCCGTTGGGTCCTTTCCTCAATTGATTTAGCGTAGCGCGACTCGGCCAACGTTCGAGTATAATCGGGTAAACTGTGCAGACGCGGTCATACCAAACCGCTCGGTAAACCAACATCCACAACCGCGTCTGTAACAATATATATATATATATATATATATATATATATTGTTACGGACCGCGGATAAGATGTGTTTGCCGAGCGGATGGCACCGCGGCCGAACAGTTGCCCCGACTAACCCGATTCCCGAACGTTGGCCGGATCGCGCCACAGATATTCAATGGGGAAAAGACTAAAGCGAAGGATGTGAAGAAGAAGAAAGACAAAGGGTAAGGAATACAAATCTAATTTATTTACTATTTACAACCAAAAGTAACCAAGGAAGAAGGAAAGATAAGAAAATAATTTACAGAAGAATTCAGAGACACAGTGCAACGCTAGCTTACCTACAGTCTTAATTAACCCAGGGACAAGACACACAGAACAAACTCACGTACACAAAAGGATGGAAAGGCAGGAGGTGGATGGCTGGAGGGAGAGGAAGGTCCAACGGATACTGCAGCACGATCGGCACGTTTAGCAGCCGCCGTTCCTTCGCGGCCCTGCTCAAAACTGCCGTCCAGGCCCCAAGCTGCTGTTGTTGCTGCTGTGTGGACGTCGCGTGCTCTTTTCAGGACTCGTCTCTCTCGTCTTGTCAAAGCTCATCTGCTTCTGTAAAAGCTCATCTGGTCCAACCACTTCTGTAAAAGCTCATCTGGTCCAACCACTGCTGTAAAAGCTCATCTGGTCCAACCACTTCTGTAAAAGCTCATCTGGTCCAACCACTCAACTCAACAACAACCCCTTGCTTCTTGCGCGCGCGCTTTTATAGCGCCTCAGGCGATCAAGCCGCCGGCCTTTAGGACACGCCCATCGGTCAGCTCGCCTCGGCCCTGATTGGTCGGCACGGCCCTCTGGCTCCGCCCTTGATGACCATGGGCGGGCACGCCCTTCTTCCCTGCCCCGAGCACATGTTCAATGGTGGTTTTGGGGCGAAATCAGCAACCCACCGCTGTAACAAACCTGGCAAACTGCCCAGTGCAGTTGGCAATGGAGACTTGGAGGGGATGTAGCTGGAAATGGAGATTTTGGGAATGGGAATGAAAGGGGATCTATCTTGTTTCACTTGGTGCAATGGAGTGTCATCTTAATGGAAGACAAGGCCTTACCCTAATACACATAATAAAGATATAACTATCAACAAGGGGGAAATCTATGATTGGCTGACGTGATTGTTTATGACCTAATTATGGGACGCCCTTTGACCTTTATACATAACGAGTAAGGAGGGTCCAGAATAAAGCACTAATAATAAAAAACACAATAAAAAAAACACAATCCTCATATCCATAACAATATATATATATATATATATATGTATATATATATATGTATATATATATATATATATATATATATATATATATATATATATATATATATATATACATACATATATATATATATATATATATATATATATATATATATATATATATATATATATATATGTATATATATATATATATGTATATATGTATATATATATATATATATATATATGTATATATGTATATATATATATGTATATATGTATATATATATATATATATGTATATATATATATATATATATATATATGTATATATATATATATATATATATATGTATATATGTATATATATATATATATATGTATATATATATGTGTATATGTATATATATATATATATATATATATATATATATATACATACATACATAGTCACGTGAAAAAGTAAGTACACCCCATGTAAAGTTTTGACTTTTTCAACATATTTCAACATACAGCTATTTTATCTTCATTTCAACAATATTGATAGATAAAGGTGATATAATATAACAAATATCATGAAACATTTACATTTTGTAGTCCATTGTATAATTTAAATAAACATAAATGCAAATTTCGCATGTGGAAAAAGTAAGTACACCCTTGGCTCTAATAGGTGGTATTGCCCCCTTTGGCAGAAACAACCTCAAGGAGGCATTTCTTATAACTGTCTACCAGTCTCTGACATCGACTGGGAGAAATTTTTCCCTGCACCTCCATGCAGAATTCTTTCAGTTGTGCGATGTTTGAAGGGTTTCTTGCATGCACAGCTCGTTTCAAATCCCCCCACAACATCTCGATGGGATTTAGATCCGGGCTTTGACTTGGCCATTCCAGAACCCTCCATTTCTTTCTTTTCAGCCATTCCTTGGTGGATTTACTGGTATGTTTAGGGTCATTGTCATGTTGCAAGGTCCACCTTCGGTTGAGCTTCAACTTTCCGACAGATGACCTCACATTATCCTCACGCACCCTCTGGTACAATGAAGAATTCATAGTGGATTCTATGATGGTTAGCTGCCCAGGCCCTGATGCAGCAAAGCTGCCCCAAACCATAATATTTCCACCACCATGCTTTACAGTTGGTATCAGGTTTCTGTGGTCAAATGCTGTCTTTGGTTTTCGCCAAACATGTCTTCTGGTACTGTGGCCAAATAGCTCTACCTTTGACTCATCTGTCCAGAGCACATTGTTCCAGAAGTGCTGGTCTTTGCCTCGGTGTTCATTGGCAAACTTTAGTCTTGCCCTGATGTTCTTTCTGGACAGCAAAGGTTTCCTCCTGGCACACCTCCCATGTAGATAAAATTTGTGCAGCCTCTTTCTAATGGTAGACTCGTGCACTTTGACATCAACAGTGGCAAGAGCTATCTGTAGGTCACGTGATGACATTCTGGGGTTCTTAGGGACTTCTTTCAGCATCTTGCAGTCTGCTCTCGGGCTGAACTTGCTGGGGCGGCCGGCCTGAGCAAGTTGGCAGTTGTTTGGATGATCTTCCGAACAGTCGAATGATTGATTTCAAATTGTTTGGAGATCTTTTAAAATCCCTTCCCAGATTCGTAGGCATCTATAACCTTCTTTCTGAATTCCTCAGAGAGCTCTTATGATCTAGTGTTACGTGCTCCTCCCCAAACCCCGGTCACGGTGTACCTCCGAGCCCCGAGAGGAGTCACGGCAGAAAAAATGTGTTATTCTGTATGTCAATGATCAATGGTGAAGCCACACCAATTGTTACCATCAAACAAATATTGTATTAAGATCACACAAGAATAACAGTACAACAATAATATTAATCAAAAGTACAATCAATATATATCCGATGATGGTACTATCAGTTTCGTAATATATAACTCACTGTGCTCCAAGTGAGTGAAACAAGAACATTCCCAATGTCTCTTTCCCGGCTTCAACCCAAAGTTGGTTCTGGTTTCAAGCCAAAGTCGATCCGCTCCCGCGATCGTCAGAGCGATGTCCAATCGAGACCAGAATCCCGTTCGGATGACAGTCACAGTCAGTCGGCCAAAGCTGCGCAAATGCGCCCTCAAGGCGACTGGGGGATCCAAAGGCGCCCTCCAGGCGACTGGGAAATCACACCCTTGGGTATGGACGTTTCACAGCTCACAGTCGGCGAACCGCAAATTAACCTTCAAAATCCACGTTGCACACACACACGCCAGATAAACGTCTGAATGCGGTGAAAACGGCTGAAGCGAAGCAAATAAAACTTGCGCGACGCGCAAAGCGCGCGAGTCAAAATGGCCGACGGCCCATACTCGAGACGTAACGGCCCGACTATGATTCTCTTCGGAATCGACCGCAAAACCTGACACGCAGGTTGATCTGTCACAGCGATAACAACTCTGTCGCAGGAATCCCTTTCCTGGGAAACCCAAAGTTCACTCGTGACTCTTGCTCGCCAACGTTCGCTCCAGACCGCAAAACAGCTATGCTTCTTCTCCGACTCACTCGCTCCGCCTTCTTTTTCTCCTCTTCCTCTTCGTCGTCGTCCGGTTCCCGATTCGATTTACGGTTTCTTTTAACTCTAACTTTTTCACCTTTTGAAAACAGTTCATAAACAATAAACCTTTTGAAAACAATAATAGTACATGGAATCAAAAATGTTTACAGTGGATGAAAACCACAACACCGGAGGTGACGAATCCATAACACGAGGCATGTGGTGACGCCGCACACTTCAACAACAAAGAGCAAACCAAACGAAATGTCTGAGGTTTAAATAAGACAGGTTCCTCCAAGATCCTCTCTAACGATGTTCTAATCATTTGCACTTGAGCTGTTGCACCTGATTCTCATTTTAGGTATTTGAAGTAGTGATAAATGTGGGGGTGTACTTACTTTTTCCACATGCAAAATTTGCATTTATGTTTATTTAAATTATACAATGGACTACAAAATGTAAATGTTTCATGATATTTGTTATATTATATCACCTCTATCTATCAATATTGTTGAAATGAAGATCAAATAGCTGTATGTTGAAATATGTTGAAAAAGTCAAACCTTTACATGGGGTGTGCTTACTTTTTCACGTGACTATATATATGTATGTTTATTGTTTATATATATATATATATATATATATATATATATATATATATAGATAGATATATACATATATATATAGATATATATTGTTATGAATTTGGTAGAGCAACATCTAGAGCTAGGTAGATCTGTATAGGTAGGTATTCGACTGTCGTTACAGGGACTCTACATGTAATAAGTTCTTGATGTTTAGGCGTTTGTCGGGGTAAGATGTATGATTGTGGATCTACCTGGAGATTGGAGTGTTAAGTAGTGAGGGATTAAAGGTAACGCCCCTGTGAGTCTCACCTAGTCGTCAAACCTTTGTCCATTATGGCACTGCAAACCACATAAACATTAGTTAGGTCCTTAGCGCAACATTAAATAATTCCTTTCCCTGACAATGACTTCGGAACAAACGGACAGGAAACCAGGCCAAAAACACCGCCACAATTGGCCGCCACCGTTTACACCTCCAAGGCCTACAAACCTCGCCTGGCACGTGTTATAAGTATAACACAAGGACCGCGGGGTCGGGGACGGGAGAGTGGAGTGATGCCGCAGAGGGCGTGACCTGGGCGAGCCGGCGAGTTGGGAGGCTATTATTGGCTGAGGAGTGCGCCAATGTGATGTCATCGGCCAGAGATATTGTCGACGGTCGGACGCCATTTTTGAGCAGTTGGCACTTGGCAGTTGGCTGCCAGCATTCCCGCAGAGAGTCGAGTCGAGTGGAGTTCAAAGGAGTTCACGGCTTGAGAGGGTCCCGGTGCGATCCAGAGTTTGGAGAGTCCTTCCTGTCCCTGGTCAAGTGGAGTTCGTTTGCTTTGTGCAGCCCTGCGTTGGACCTTTGGAGCAAGGGAGCTCGTGGTGTGGGTGTGCCGTTGAACCGACGAGGCCTGGTGGCGCTCGGAGGCGGACGGAGAGGGCCGCGGGGCCGTGTTACACTGAAGACGAAAGGAGCCAGATAAGCCCGAGCTCCGCGTTTACACTTTACATGACGAGACGTGTTATTTTCGTATTAATCTCCCTCGTATCGTGTTTGATATCTGTTGTGTGTGGGATCCCAATTTAGGCTTAGAGTTATTACTTATTAGTATTACCGGCGCGTGCTTTTTCACTGTCTACTTTTCATGAATAAATCCTTGTATTATTTTCTATATATATCTGAACGCAGTTTCCTGTTGGATTTTAATAGATAAGGCTGCGGAGCTTTGCTGTGTCCCGTCCCGCCATTCCGCGCGTTTAACTTTAGTTTAAGTGTTTGATTTGGAATCCGCTATTGAGTTCTCGCCTCGGGAGTTAAAGCCTCGCAATTGGCCATCCGCAACTGTGGTGTTAATCGCGGTTGCGTGACAAGTGGTGTCAGGAGTGTCGGATTCGAACCCGTCGGACAGATTTTTTGTCCGCGGCGAGACATCGACACGGTCGGGCGTACATTGCGCCCGACGTTCGAACGCAAATTTTTTATAGGCGAGGCGGAGAAATTTGTATAGTCAATTGGGCATACGGAGCGCTATATTGCGTCTTCGTCAAATTTAAATTGTGTTACTGGAATTATTAAAATAAATACGCGCGCGGGAAACAATCTTTCGGAAGGCGGATGTCGGAGATTGACGAGATGGAGGTACGCAGTGAGGCCTCCGTCAGCGTCGGGAGTGAGCCGGAAATGGGGGATATGGAGGATAGCGTTGGAACTTTCCCCGCCGCTGGGACGGCCCCGATAGATCTCCAGACCATAGTAAATTTAATAAATGCTCAGAGGGCCGATAGTGAGCGAGCCAGTCGGGAATTGAATGACAAAATTGATGGGCTGGAAAATAAAATGAGTAATGAGATGGGACAAATGAAAAGTGGGTTGGAAAATAAAATGGAGGGAATGAGTAAGGAGATGGGAGAAATGAAAAACAAAATGGATTCCCAGGGGAATGAATGGAGGGAAGGAATGAAGGATATGAGTGACCAAATTAATGGATTAAAAGGGGAAATGAATGCTCAGAACGAGCAATTGGAGAACAAAATTAATGCCCAAACCAATAACATGGAGGGGCAAATGGATAGATTAAAGGAGGGTTTGAAAGAACAGATCGAAGGGATGGAAGCTAAATTGGGAATGGGAGAGAGTACGGCCCATGCAGATGTGCATGTTGCTCACGAGCAGGGAATTGCACCGGGAATGGCAATTGTGGCAAGTGTACAGGTGAGCGGGGAATGTCCACAGGTAGATGGAGAGACTGCAGGTGTACAGGTAGATGGGGAATGCCTGCAGGTAAACGTTGAGTGTCCACAGGTGAGCGGGGAGTGCCCACAGGTGAATGGGGAAGGAAATTTGGGATGTGAGAGTTGTAATGGGGAATGTTTCCCACATTCTGGCCCGGTTGTTTATCGGGACCGTGTGGATGTCACAACACCCCAACCGGGGGATGAATTTGGAATTGTGCAGCACCAGGGCGGTGGTGCGGAGCAAGAGGGGGTAGAGTTTTTGGGGGTCCGTGCAATGGAGCCGGACCGAGTATTTATTGGGGATATTGATCAAAGCCTGGCGGGGCCAGGAATGATTTGTAGAAATGATGAGGATGATTTGATCCAGCGGCTGGAGACCTGTGACAGTCCCTTGGAGGTAGAGCTTGTTCAGGCCCAAAGGAGCCTGGGTGATGAGGTGAGTTGGTCCGAGGAGGTGGTTGGAATGACCGAGGGGACGCTCAACGTACACTGCTATTTGGAAACAGAGGCTCCAAAATTGGACAACCAGTTGGGGGAGTGTGTTGGCTCTGGGCTGGATTTGGATTTTGGAGGATCGGGAGATAGAGCTTCTGGAGATTTGGTCCCTGTAGGGAATTTGGATCAACTGCAGGGAGGGGCAGAACAACCGGTGGTAGAGGTTGTTCCCTGCAGCTGCGGTTTGGCAGTGGGAATGAAAATTTGTAAAAGAAAATTTAAAATAAAATTACAATGGGAACTTGATTTGGAGCAGCCATGGTTGGGATTGGTCCCTGGGCTGCGGGATCTGGACATGGAGAGGTCATGGGTGATGGCCTCGGGCAAAAGTTTCCCCTTTCAAAATTTGGGTATGCCAGCCAGCTGGGGGGCTGTGATGGCGAGATTTGGACGTGGGGTCCAGCCTTGGGTGTCGAGGTACGACCTGGGTCCCATGGGGGGTCTGGTGGAGTGTGGCGTCCCTTGTCCGTCGGGGTGCCGTCCGAGCCGGTGGCTCGGGCCGGCAGGGTCACCGGACCCTGGTGGGGGTTAAGACCTCTAGGGGGGTCCGAGGTGGTTTCTCAAGCCTGGGATGGCAAATATTGAGGACCACTAGGGGGAGGTGTTGTGGGTCGCGCTTTGGTGGTGGCACTGCGGACGGCCAACTTGGGACTGATGTGGTGACCACCCGGGCATGCGGCCTGGCACCCTCCTCCAGAGACTCTGGGACATCCAGCATGTGGTGACCTGGCATGGTGGTTGGTCTATGGACGCGGGTCAAACCGAATGGACAGGGATGGAGATAGCCTGCCAGACAACCATTGGGGCATCTGTGGAACGTGATGGTGTGAGTGACCTTCCACAGATGCTCCGTTATGATTTATGGACTCTCGGGTTGGGAAGAGAGCCATGGGGTTGATGAATGGGGAGATGTGTAACGAGCCGAGCATATGGGCCATGCTCGGCTGGCATGTGTATGGCAAAGCATCTTTCTTTGGTGACGTTAGTCAAATGTGAAAAATGTTTGGCATGGGTAATCTGTGGGTTAGATGGAAATTTAAGGGTGGATTTTGAAATGTCATGGTGGACACTGTACAGTGACGCCATTATTGATCCAGGTGTGTAGACCAAAGTGTTGGAGGCTGTGATAAAATTAATAGGGTAGCAAGACACAGCTTTCAACTGGTTGTGGGGGCAACTGTGCTGATATTTGGGACGCGGGATCATGGGGATGCAGTTGTGTGGTCTTTGGGTCAACGTGGTGCTGTGCGTGTCCGAGGTGTGTGGACCATGTCTTCTGGGTGGGTCTCCTGGTGGAGCATGGCTGTTGACTGGACCTTGGCACAGTGGGCTGAGAGGGTGAAATATTGGAAATATCTCAATATCTTGGGTTAAAATAATCCCCTGATAGTGGTTGAGGGCTCGTTAGAAGCGTATTACTAAGCTTATTACAACGAGAAAAATTTTGTTTTTAAATTTTGATTTTGAGGGGTCTGGGCCCAAATTACCATATTTGGGCATTTCGGGCTCAAAACACATTTTCGGGTATATCTTGGCTTAAAATAATCCCCTGATAGTGGTTGAGGGCTCGTTAGAAGCGTATTACTAAGCTTATTACAACGAGAAAAAATTTGTTTTTAAATTTTGATTTTGAGGGGTCTGGGCCCAAATTACCATATTTGGGCATTTCGGGCTCAAAACACATTTTCGGGTATATCTTGGCTTAAAATAATCCCCTGATAGTGGTTGAGGGCTCGTTAGAAGCGTATTACTAAGCTTATTACAACGAGAAAAAATTTGTTTTTAAATTTTGATTTTGAGGGGTCTGGGCCCAAATTACCATATTTGGGCATTTCGGGCTCAAAACACATTTTCGGGTATATCTTGGCTTAAAAGAATCCCCTGATAGTGGTTGAGGGCTCGTTAGAAGCGTATTACTAAGCTTATTACAACGAGAAAAAATTTGTTTTTAAATTTTGATTTTGAGGGGTCTGGGCCCAAATTACCATATTTGGGCATTTCGGGCTCAAAACACATTTTCGGGTATATCTTGGCTTAAAAGAATCCCCTGATAGTGGTTGAGGGCTCGTTAGAAGCGTATTACTAAGCTTATTACAACGAGAAAAAATTTGTTTTTAAATTTTGATTTTGAGGGGTCTGGGCCCAAATTACCATATTTGGGCATTTGGGCAACATGAAAAGGGTTGATTTAGGGGTAAATCTGATTGCATTTTTGGATTTCCCAGGTCAAAAAACTTCCCAGTGTGAAATTTTAGCCCTAGAACTTGATTAAAACTCAAATTATTCAAGAAAATGTTAAAATGGAAATAGACGCCCCGGAAACGGCTTGCAATAGATTTTCGAAAATTGACTTTTGTGTGAAATTCATTTTTTCTCATTGCCACAAGTCAGATTTCACAATATATGCATTTTCTAAGGCACTGAGACCTATATTTTCAGAAAATATACACTGGAGTAAATCTGGCTTGTGGCATTTTGAAATTTTTACAGATATGCGGCAAATTTTGGGTGGAAAAAACATCGATTTTATGGGTAAATAATCAAAAATGGGCAAAAATTTTGACCGAAAACCTCAAATTTTTGGCACTTGAAGGCTGTACAGCCTAATATTTGATTAGATTCAGTGAACTTGGTACATTTATGGTTTAGTATGAAAGAATTAGGTTTAATGGGCATAATTTTGTCATTTTCTTAGCCTTTGACAGATTTATTGGCAAAATACAGTTTCCGCGAAACCATTGAGCTAAGGTTATCGCGAAATTGAAATATTGCCGATCTTCTAACGTTCACCATTTTTCTTGGAGTTGAGCTTTTGACTTACTTTTTTTTTTGTTAAACTGGATTTTTTTTCTAGTTTCTGAAGCACTCAGAGCCATTGATGCCTGATAAGAGTCCATTTTTGGTAATTTCCAGGCTCCAGCCCACTGTGCTTGGTGTTGTCAAGTGTGGGTGAGCACTGGGAGGGGGGGGGGGGGGCTGCAGTTCTGTAGTCGGACTGGGGGATGATGGGGAGGTGCAGGGGACGTGGCTGTAGGGATGCCACGCACTGCGACCGTGCCCCCCAGGGCCGAGGTTGTGTGTGCGGTAGTGTGTGTTGTGGCAGCAAGTGCTCACCACATTGGCCAGCTGGGGCTGATGCAGCTGTGTTCCTCGCAGGGGGGGCCGAAGGATGGATGGTGGGTCGCGCCCTTATGGACACTCATGGGCCATGTTGGCGTTTTGACTGCTCACCTTGTCCCGGTGACCCTTGCACGGTAGAGGTGCAGAGCTGTCGTGGCCACAGGTAGTTGTGTAGCGATGATTACCGTTGGATGCGGATCCACATACCTGCCAGTGTTGTGGGGACAAAAGAGAAATTTGGGAGTATTTGGTAGGCCCAATGTGAAATTTTGGGATTTTGAGGGTGGATGACACTCTTGGACCGACCAACCTGCAACTACCTGCACTTGAGGTGAGTGTTTTGAGGAGTACTGTCTCAGGCTTCAGGACTTGCTTTGGAAATTGGGGACATGTAATTCGGAGTTGGGAGGCGGGTGAGAGTGATGACATGGCCGGTGAGGGGATGGAATGGGGGCTACACAGTGTCTTGTGGGTGGCGTATGTTTTTGTGTTGTGGTTATGTGTTTTGATGTGGTCGTGAGGTTGGAAAAATATGAGCGAGTGGTGATAATTGTGCTTTTGGAAATGTGCTTTTGGAAATGTGTAATGATTCAATGATTTGAACTGTGAATGGGATTTCACATGTAGCAGGCCATGGCAAACTTTGAAACACCTTTTGTACTACCATCATCTATGGAATTGTGCTGAGTTGTGTGGAGAATTGAATGGCAGTGGGGGGAGGAAGTGTGTTTTGGAGTCTTGTGGGTGGGGAAGGTGTGTGTGTCCACAGGTACAGAGCAAGCTCTGAGGAGCGATGCCTGCGGACCCCCCTCTGCGGCAATTACCCCTGGCAGCCGGTGGTAACTGGAAATTGGAGCTCGTCGGTGGAGGGTCTGGTTGGGTGCCGCGGGGTGAGGAAGTCCCCCGGTGACCCGTGTTGCTGCGCGGAAGCAGGAGGCAAGGGAGCCTGGTGTGTGGAGACCCTCACCGGCGAGGTAACGGCGGAAAGGGGCTGTAGGGCTGTCACGGGGCCAAGAGGTAAAGGGGGGGGGGGGGGCAATGAACTTGTAAGTCGGTTGACTTGTTTTTGGGACTGCGGGCACCACAGCCTGATGCGCCCCCACCATCTTTTTGTGCGGTACCTCCCCGCTGCCTAGTTGAGGAATGCACACACGCACGCGAATGACATCAATGCCATGGTCCTGCAGGGGGGTGTATTGAAATAAGTGCTTTGATGACTTTTGAAATGCCTTGATGATTTTTGGAATGAGGATGAGCGGTTAAGGGGTCTGTGTTGCATGAATGTGGGCGAAATCCACCGAGCCATGTCACTCACCTGCAACATCTGGACAGGGCCCGTGGAAATTGAGGGGGTGCATTGGAATGGCCCCGCAGGTCAGGTTGTGTCTTGTGGCATCCACCGGGGGTACGCGGTCTGTAGACCGGGGTATGTACAAAGGTTAGAGTTTTGAGTTTTTGGAAAGATGGTTAAGTTTTGTGGTTAAGTTAGTGTTGCGTGTTGTTTGTTTCCTCCCTCCGCAGGAACAATGAAGAAAATGTACATACTTGCATGATGGTTAAGGGGTTTAGCATGTTAAGGAAGTGTAGGTAGGTAGTCCGAATCACTTCCCACAGCCCTTCCTGATTTATTTCATAGGTTAATTAAGTATGTGACAGTAAGTGTTAAGGCTGGAATGGTAGCGCCTGCGGTGAACCTTGCAGGAGCTACGGTTCGGGGGGGGGGGGGGGGGCTGTGTTATGAATTTGGTAGAGCAACATCTAGAGCTAGGTAGATCTGTATAGGTAGGGATTCGACTGTCGTGACAGGGACTCTACATGTAATAAGTTCTTGATGTTTAGGCGTTTGTCGGGGTAAGATGTATGATTGTGGATCTACCTGGAGATTCGAGTGTTAAGTAGTGAGGGATTAAAGGTAACGCCCCTGTGAGTCTCACCTAGTAGTCAAACCTTTGTCCATTATGGCACTGCAAACCACATAAACATTAGTTAGGTCCTTAGCGCAACATTAAATAATTCCTTTCCCTGACAATGACTTCGGAACAAACGGACAGGAAACCAGGCCAAAAACACCGCCACAATTGGCCGCCACCGTTTACACCTCCAAGGCCTACAAACCTCGCCTGGCACGTGTTATAACACAAGGACCGCGGGGTCGGGGACGGGAGAGTGGAGTGATGCCGCAGAGGGCGTGACCTGGGCGAGCCGGCGAGTTGGGAGGCTATTATTGGCTGAGGAGTGCGCCAATGTGACGTCATTGGCCAGAGATATTGTCGACGGTCGGAAGCCATTTTTGAGCAGTTGGCACTTGGCAGGTGGCTGCCAGCACTCCCGCAGAGAGTCGAGTCGAGTGGAGTTCAAAGGAGTTCACGGCTTGAGAGGGTCCCGGTGCGATCCAGAGTTTGGAGAGTCCTTCCTGTCCCTGGTCAAGTGGAGTTCGTTTGCTTTGTGCAGCCCTGCGTTGGACCTTTGGAGCAAGGGAGCTCGTGGTGTGGGTGTGCCGTTGAACCGACGAGGCCTGGTGGTGCTCGGAGGCGGACGGAGAGTGCCGCGGGGCCGTGTTACACTGAAGACGAAAGGAGCCAGATAAGCCCGAGCTCCGCGTTTACACTTTACATGACGAGACGTGTTATTTTCGTATTAATCTCCCTCGTATCGTGTTTGATATCTGTTGTTTGTGGGATCCCAATTTAGGCTTATTAGAGTTATTAGTATTACCGGCGCGTGCTTTTTCACTGTCTACTTTTCATGAATAAATCCTTGTATTATTTTCTATATATATCTGAACGCAGTTTCCTGTTGGATTTTAATAGATAAGGCGGCGGAGCTTTGCTGTGTCCCGTCCCAACATTCCGCGCGTTTAACTTTAGTTTAAGTGTTTGATTTGGAATCCGCTATTGAGTTCTCGCCTCGGGAGTTAAAGCCTCGCAATTGGCCAACCGCAACTGTGGTGTTAATCGCGGTTGCGTGACAATATTATATATAGATATATATATATATATATATATATATATATATATATATATATATATATATATATATATATATATATATATTGTTACGGATCGCGGTTTAGATGTTATGATGGGCCGAGCGGATGGTCCAACCGCGACCGTTACAGGATCCCCAATTGGCCCGACTCCCCCAACGTTGACCAGATCGCACCACAGATATTCAATCGGGAAACCTCTAAAGCGACCGAAAGAGAAGGAAGAGAGAAGAAGACAGAGTACGGAGGAAGAACAGATTTATTATACACACACAAGCAAAAAGAAGGAGCGACCAAAGTTATTCACAAGCAATGGATGGAAGAAGCAGTCACACAGTGAATCGTTAACTTATACTATTCAATTTACTTAACCCCAGGACAACATTCAAGACAGACGACGTTCACACTTACACGGGGGAAATTGCAGGCAGGAATGGCGGAGGTGGGTTGCTGGAGATGGAGGCAGGGTCAGGTCCCTGCAACCGGCAGGGCTGGAGGTAGCAGCTCCCAATTCTTCGCGTTTTTGGCGGGAAAACCCTCGGTCGCGTCGACGCTGCTGATGCTGTAGACGTCACGCGCTGGCTCGGTCACACCTGCTCCTCTCCTTCTGGTGGAGCCGTCTCCCTCCTCTCAGCGCGTCTCTCCAAGGCTTGTTTCCTCTCCAAGTATCTCTCCTTTTTGGTTTAGAGCGTCTCTCATCTCACAGCTCACAGCTCACAGCTCATCTCTCATGTCCTCTCCCATGTCATCTCCCATGTCATCTCCTGAAGCAGTCCCTTCCAGTCGCTTTTATTACTCGGGGCAGAATCAAGCCGCCGGCTGCGAGGGCACGCCTACCGGGTCGCTAACCGCGGTGCTGGTTGGCTGTTAGGGCTGTCCGATTCCTCCTTTGATCATGACGACGTGCCACGCTTGTGAGTTGGCGGCTCCTACCCCCCTCTTCTCCGAGATGAGCACATGGGCAATGGCGGCTTGCGGGATTGAACACCACTCGCACCGCTTTTGAAAGGAACTTTGGAGAGCGGAGATGATTGGGGAAATTGAAAGGGGCCTACGCTTATTTTGTTTGATACAATGCAGAGTCAATCTAGTGGGAAACACATATTTAGCCTACATGGAATAAGGAAATAAACTATTTAAAAAGATATATCGTGGCCTGTGTGTAAGTTTCATGGAATTAACTAGGAGGACGGCTGCGACCATTATTTACATTACGAGGGTGTTACACACAACAAAACCATACTTTTCACATTCGTTACACTTTCTCCAAAATTGTTACACTTCTCAAAACCGTTACCCTTCTCAAAACCGTTACACTTCTCAAATTCGTTACACTGCACCCTCCTTTCTTCAGGCCCGGGCTCGGGCCTACAAAACTTTAACTTAGTGTGACACGTAGGTGTAATTCCCTCTACAATTAACCTGACCCTGAGTGTGACAATCTTAAAACACAAATAAGTATGTCCCCCTATTGCATTGCACCCTGTCTAACAGACTCAAGCCCACAGCTAACCGAATTACGGAATTGTTCTCAAACTATACATTTACGGTGGGGAGCATTATTTACAATGACGTTATTTCTTATTTACAACGCAACCCAGGACCTGTTTTTTTTTTTTTTTTTTTTAGGGAACAAGAAAAAGAAATTCTTGTTGGGAGGGAGGAGACAGCACGCATTGCATCGATGCACCAGTACCAATACCACCAAAGCACCCAAAAGCACCACAAAGCACCAAAAGCACCACTCGGTGCACAGTCACCACGGTTTATAATAAACACAACAAAACAACTGGTGGTGGTCTTCTCTTTCTCTGCTGGGCCGATGTTCTTCCCGACGTCTTCTGGCTTCATGCGGCCTACTTGGAAATAATAAAAAGCACAACTTGTGTTCATTTTTATTTAGGCCTCAGGGGCCAACTAAGGGTGGTCCACCTGTTTGGCATAGGTGCCACCTTACCGAGGTCCGCAAGCAAGATTCCCTGGCCACTATGGCCGGTCTCCAACAGAGGTTCCCTGCCCCAGAACCTGGGGTCCATCAAGTGGTACTTGGCCGCAGAACAGCGGTCCATAAAGTGGTACATCAACGCAATGCATGCTGGTTCTGGGAATCTCGTGCGCACAATGGCCACCTCACGCACGCTCCCCTCGGCACCCAATGGCGCACAGGTCCTCAAGTGGGAGACAAAAGGGGGGAAGGCAAATGAGCGAGGGGTAAGGTCACAAGGGTACACGTCAATAAAGGCAATGCAGGGTGAAGTGCGTACGGAGAGCGAAGTGAGAAAAACTCGTCCCTACCGTACGTCACCCCCCCCCCTGTCACCTACACTACCCTTGCCCTTACCCCATATTTACAAGAATTTACACCTTTACAAATTCGTCACTACGTCTTGTCTTCCCCATCTTTCCCTTCTACACCAAATTCGTCTCCAATCCCTCTACTTCAAAATTTGCCATCACCAATTCATCATCAATCCTCATAAGGAGGGAGAGATGGAATTACGCACAATGTCACACCCACGTCATGATGCGTCTCACAATCCAAACATTTGCATCATAAAAAAAATAATCAAAACATGGCATGGTGTGGAGTACCTGTCACCTCAGGTGAGTGGATGCAGATGGTGCGAGGAGACTTCATCCTAACTACCCTCTAAATGACCTTAACACTCTTTACACTACCCGGGGTCTTTCCCTGCCAATCCATTGGCCACTTACACTATGGGTTCTAAAAACCAAATTCCCATTGACCAAACTGTGGTGCTTCTCAATTTGGGGTCTCACTCCCCCGATTCATCTCCCGGTGCCCTTGCACAATTTCTGGGCTGTGACGTGTAGCTCTCCCAGCAGGTCTACCCACCTGCACACCTCCACCACTGCAGTTGCCACCCGAGCTTACCTAGCTCCTCACCCTAACCTAACTAACTGGGGAAAGCCCCTCCTGGCTCTGTCACCCCACTCGGTGCCCTCTGGCACTGGGCTACCCGGGTCCGTCCTCCGGATCCTCGGGCCCCATCCACAACAACTACTACCGGCTCCCAGAGCCCACCTGCGGCCTCACCTGGCCGACATCCTCACAGTGGTGGAGCGCCCAACCAACTACACACACTAACAGGCTACACGCCCAGCCATTTCCACAACACTAATGCACCCATCCAAAGACCATTCTTTCACCCGCACCACAGATGCCAATATCCAACCACAATTTACCTATACCCTCTACCTAACACTTACACTACCCGCCCCGGGTATCCGTGATGGGGGTCCACTCTTCCCCCATTCACACCATCGCACCATCCACTCCACTCCACAATTTCCACCATATTCACTCCACGACCATCCATTCCAATACTCCATTTATTCCACACTACCATTCTCCATACCTGCTGTTGCACACCTGTGCCCTCACACCTGGTGCCACTTGCACCCTCCTTTCTTCCTGGACCATTTGGTCATCACAATACACATCACCATCACTCACTCATACACTGCTCCATACACCTGTTCAGTTGCACACCTGTGCAATCACACCTGTTCAATTCTCAAACACACGGCATCATCTCATCTAACTACTCCCCTCTGAAACTTGCGCTTCCCAGTCATCCCTTTAAACTATTGCGCTCCCACGTCATTATCATCCATACTAATCTACCTGCGTCCCCACTACAGGTATCCTTGTCACTAACTAACCTTAACGTCACCTAATGTCATCTTCTAGGTCCCTACACACAACATCCTAACCCACCCGGGCTAGTTTTCACTGCCATACACCCCATAAGCTAGTGCTCCTCTGCCCCCCATTTCGTGAGGGATGGTGGATTTGCCATCCCACCACATCGGGGGTCTCTCTATCAATTTTGCTCGTCCAAATTCCAACCAATTCAAAAATTTTCCATTTACTGCCGATTCTATTCACTTTTCTAAATTTCGGATCAAAACCACTATCACTATTATCATCATCAGTCTTCTCACTAGTGCCTCTCGGTGCGCCATGACATCATTAAACTCGGCTTCGTAAAGCCGAGCAATGAATTCGGGTGATTTGGTCGCCTGCAGGTTGAATCCGTCTGGCTTTCGGTTCAAGGGAGGTGGTTTGGTTGGACCGAGGTTCCACGCACCATCTCGGCGCGGCACCTTGCGGTCCCGGGCCCGATGGCTCAATCTCCCCCGGTCGGAACCCCGTCCCCACGAGGGGGCACCGTTCCGCCTCCTCCCACTCGCCCTCGAACCGGACCGGTCGCCTCGCCCGACAAAGCCCGGACTCGACCGTGCGGGGCGGGGCCAAGCCCGAATCGGCAACGACGCTTCGAAGAGAAGCGACGCAGTATCGACCCGCGCCGGGCCTCGCACCCAACAAAGCACCCCGCGCCCCGAGTGCTCGCATCGGCTATCCGTCGCCCTAACCGCTAACCCGGTTACCGTCGATGCTTCACCTGCATGCTCACACGCATACGCTACCCCTTTCACCCTCACAAAACCCGGCGTTCCAACGCCGTCCGTACATTCCACCAACGCACTCCCTGTTACAAACCACACCTCTTGCGCACACCTCGGTCCACACCTCTCCTCCGTTACGTCCTCCGTAACACTCACCATGGGCGTGCACTCTGGCATCCACCCACTAACGCGCTCAGATGGGCTCTCCCACACTCGCGCCATGACCAACTCAGGTGTGCTTCCTCGCACACCCTCAACCATTCCAAGCGTGCATTCTCGCACCCGCTCCACCACCAACTCACTCCTCGTGTCACTCTCACCCTCGCACGTACACTCCGTACACACCGACGTGCATTCTCGCTCGCACTCGGTTTCACTCCCACACTTTATAACACACCCACTCGCCGACGCACACTTTTTCCTCACACGCGTGCCATTTCCACTCACACGGGACCCTTTACCAACGCCCGGGTGCCATATCGATCCCAATCGCGCGAAAATTATTTTGTCGCCAAACAGCCTCTTACAAAATCTCCCAGCACAATATACAGCACGACTCACCTGGGGAAGCCTTTTCTCCACGCGAACCTGCAAACTTCCATTCGGGTTAAGCACAGCATCGTGATGTGAGCAGGGACTTTGTACATAATCCATTTCTCCCTGCAATTCCCGGGCTACCTCCGTCATCTCTTCAATTTTAATTCCCAGCACTGCTTTTTCTTTATTAACCTCGGCGACCGCTGGCTTTAATAAAACACCCTCCTCTACCTCAGCGGTCGCCGGCTTTTCCAAACCCCGGGTCGCGATTTCTACCCCTGTCATTGTACCCGTGCTTTCCTCCGCTTCGCTCAACCAGCGCTTTTCGACCCGCGTTACCTCCTCGTGCACCCCTGGGACCCTTTCGCCCAACTTGCAGTCTCTGTCCCTCTGCTCCCTTTCATCCCTATCGGCCCTCATTCCATTTATTATTCGCTCATTGTTAGCCCTCAATTCGTCCCTCATTGCTCCAATTTGGTCTCCCAGCCCCCTGTTCTCTTCCATGAGAACCCGCATTTGCAGCATGAATAGGCCCCAATCCATCTGCGGCGCTGCTACGGTCGCGGGCGCGGCTAGATTTGGTGCCGCTGTAACCGCGTGCGCAAAGGCGCCATTTTGCGTGCCTGATACCTCGTGCGCGAGGACGCCATTTTGTGCGTCTGATACCCCCTCAACCGCCTCCTCATTGCTCTCCTCCTCCCTTTCTTCCCCTAAGTCCTGGGTTACCCCTAACCCGTCTATCTCCCCCACCGACATCCGATCGCCTTGATTGTCCATGGCGCGATCTCAAAATTCGGGTTTTATAAAACAAAATTTCGGCAGCTCGTAATTTTGACCAAAATTTTTTTTTTTCCACACGTTTTTTAAAAATTTGGTTCGGGCCTCGAATCCCACTCCTGACACCAATTGTTACAGATCGCGGTTTAGATGTTATGATGGGCCGAGCGGATGGTCCAACCGCGACCGTTACAGGATCCCCAATTGGCCCGACTCCCCCAACGTTGACCAGATCGCACCACAGATATTCAATCGGGAAACCTCTAAAGCGACCGAAAGAGAAGGAAGAGAGAAGAAGACAGAGTACGGAGGAAGAACAGATTTATTATACACACACAAGCAAAAAGAAGGAGCGACCAAAGTTATTCACAAGCAATGGATGGAAGAAGCAGTCACACAGTGAATCGTTAACTTATACTATTCAATTTACTTAACCCCAGGACAACATTCAAGACAGACGACGTTCACACTTACATGGGGGAAATTGCAGGCAGGAATGGCGGAGGTGGGTTGCTGGAGAGGGAGGCAGGGTCAGGTCCCTGCAAACGGCAGGGCTGGAGGTAGCAGCTCCCAATTCTTCGCGTTTTTGGCGGGAAAACCCTCGGTCGCGTCGACGCTGCTGATGCTGTAGACGTCACGCGCTGGCTCGGTCACACCTGCTCCTCTCCTTCTGGTGGAGCCGTCTCCCTCCTCTCAGCGCGTCTCTCCAAGGCTTGTTTCCTCTCCAAGTATCCCTCCTTTTTGGTTTAGAGCGTCTCTCATCTCACAGCTCACAGCTCATCTCTCATGTCCTCTCCCATGTCATCTCCCGTGTCATCTCCTGAAGCAGTCCCTTCCAGTCGCTTTTATTACTCGGGGCGGAATCAAGCCGCCGGCTGCGAGGGCACGCCTACCGGGTCGCTAACCGCGGTGCTGGTTGGCTGTTAGGGCTGTCCGATTCCTCCTTTGATCATGACGATGTGCCACGCCTGTGAGTTGGCGGCTCCTACCCCCCTCTTCTCCGAGATGAGCACATGGGCAATGGTGGCTTGCGGGATTGAACACCACTCGCACCGCTTTTGAAAGGAACTTTGGAGAGCGGAGATGATTGGGGAAATTGAAAGGGGCCTACGCTTATTTTGTTTGATACAATGCAGAGTCAATCTAGTGGGAAACACATACGTATTTAGCCAACATGGAATAAGGAAATAAACTATTTAAAAAGATATATCGTGGCCTGTGTGTAAGTTTCATGGAATTAACTAGGAGGACGGCTGCGACCATTATTTACATTACGAGGGTGTTACACACAACAAAACCATACTTTTCACATTCGTTACACTTTCTCCAAAATTGTTACACTTCTCAAAACCGTTACCCTTCTCAAAACCGTTACACTTCTCAAATTCGTTACAATATATATATATATATATATATATATATATATATATATATATATACATATATATATATATATATATATATATACATATATATATATATATATATATATATATATATATATATATATATATATATATATATATATATATATATATATATATATGTATTGTTGCGGATATGGGATTTGGCCTCCATCCATATCCGCTTGTAAATATTCCCCTATTTCCCCAATACTCCCCAACTATCCCCAATCCCCCATTCCCTAGTCCCATTGTCTGTAAACAACACTCTGTAGAACCGACCTTCCCCTTTTTCCCCCATTAAATGTCGTGCCCAGGTTCACCGCATCTCACGTAGACAACTATAGGACATCTTGCTAGTTATTCTTAGTCTATGTCAGTTAAGGACTCGTTTCCATTAATTCTGACTCTTCGTTGCACCAGAATGTGATTGTATGGCACCAGTAGTAAGTTTAGGACCTCCCCATACCTCCTCCCATCTTCCTCATGAAACTACAACAACAACAACAACAACAACTACAACAACAGCGCGCGGGGAGTGTGCGTCCTCACTCCGGCTTGGTTAGCCGCCATTGCCCATGTGCTCGACGGGGTTACCAAATAGGGGCTCCCTGTCAGCTCCTCGTCAAGGGCGGAGCCCGGTAACCCCCCGCACCCAATAAGAAGCGGCGGGCCGATTCCATCTGGGGCGGAGCTAACGGGCCGAGGGCGTGTCACTCCCCGCTGGATATACGCAGCCACTTACCGGACGTGACGTAAGATGCGCCCCCAGCTTGAAGAGAACCAGACGCCACCTCCAGCGCGACGATACCTCCCTGCATCTTTTGGACCGCGCTATCCTGTCCCTGAGCCAAGGTGCACCTTGTGCTGTCCAGCGACTACCTGCCCTTCCTTGCCATCAATCCCTGTGTGAGTCAGTCTTGTCCCGTTTATCTGTGGTCTGTCGGGAATTAAGATAAGTGTGTCTAAGTGCCTACCTTCCTATGCTGTATCTCTTGTCCTTGTAATCTCAACGCTCTGCATACAAATATTATATCCTCCTCCGGACGTCTTGAGAACTGTACCCCTGGTGTCGTGTCATTTAACCCAGCCGTTGTGTCCTTTCCTTCATTGATCTAGCGTAGCGCGATTCGGCCAACGTTCGAGTATAATCGGGTAACTTGTGCGAACACGGCGGCCATTCCGCTCGGCCCAGCATAACATCTTAATAAGTCGTGTCCGTAACAATTGGTGTCGGGAAGTGGGATCGGTCCCGGAGCGCGTTTCACGCGCTCGAAATTATAACGGCGAAATTTGATTGTGTTTTACAAAAAAAAAAAAAAACCCCGAATTTTGAAAGTCGCGCTATGGCAAATCAAGACGGCTGGGTTCCGGTAGAGGAGAGTGAGGCAGGGTCGATCCAGGACCAAATTGAGGGACATGAGGAGAGCGAAGCAGTGAGGGTAGCAGGGTCGCAAAATGGCGTCGTCGCGCACGAGGTTGCGGGCGCGCAAAATGGCGCCTCGCACATAGCTACGGCGGCCGCAACCGCTGCACAAGTGGGAGGGATGGCCCAAATGCAGGCCCTCATGGAGCAATTTATGGCGCAAATGCAGGCGTCCCTCAAACTGCAGAGTGAGCAATTAGGGGTAATGGGAAACCAAATGGGGGTCATGGGGGGCGAAATGGGGTCCAATAGCGAGAAATTGAGGGAGGACATGGGGGCCAATAGCCAACGGTTAGAACAAAGGATGGGGGCCCAGATCGGAGGGTTAGGGGGTAGAATAGAGGGATTAGACAATAGATTAGGGGAAATACAGGAGGGGTTAATGGGGGTAGAAAATAGAATGGCTGCCCAGGAGAATCAGATAGAGGGAGTGAAAAATGGGTTAGAGGGGTTAGAAAACAGTATGGAAGGCAAATTGAGGGACATGAGGGACCAAGCGGAAAGGGAAGTTAAACAAATGGGGCAGCAGATAGAGGGGGTCAGAATGGGGGTAGAAACCAAACTGGATGCCCACAGGGAGGAAATGGAGCAGATGAGGGTGGCATCTGGGCAGGAGATACAAGTGATGGGAGAAGAGATCAGAAGAGGTGTGAGTGAGGAGGTCGGAGGAGTGCGCGAGGAGGTGAGGCACTGTAAGGAGCACATGGAGAAGGAGGTGAGAAAGGGGACTGTAAAGTTACAAGGGGGCAAAGAGGACCTGACGCAGGAAGTAGAACAACTGACAGAGGGACAAAAAGAACTAACGGACCAGGTAAAGAAGAACACAGCGGTAATAGGAGGGTTAAAAGCGACACAAAATGACCTAAAAAATGACTTGGTAGCGACGAAGAGGGAATGTCAGATGGTACGTGAGGGATTGACAACGAGGTTGGACGAGGTGATAGAGGTAATGGAGACGAAGGACCGGCAGGTGAGGACGCACATGGAAACGGTCAAGGTAGCCTTGGAGGACGAGCTTGAGGAGACGTACCGGGGAATAAAAGAGGTGAAGCAGAAATTAGAAGAAGTGGAAGAAGGGGTGAGCGAAATTAAGAAGCGACGGAGAGGGGATAAGAAAGAGATAAAAGAGGAAATAAAAGAATTGGTCCAAAGTCTGTGTTTGGATCGTGATGATGTGCTCATTAACCGGATGAGGGATTCGCAGGTGATGGAGGAGAAGCGAAGAGGAAGAGGACCCGGTGTAAGTGGTGACCAATATGGTCGTGCGTATGATGCGCCAGGTGATTTAAGGAGCTTGGGGGTCGAGATGGACCCGGGTGTTCGTGAGAGGCCGTTGGTGAAGTGTGCGACAGGTCTGGTGTGCGAAAAAGGAGGTGTGCGAGAAAGTCCGACTCTGGGGTGTGTGAGGAAAAAGTGCGTGCCAAGGAGTGAGGGTGCTGGCGAGAGTGAGTCGGTCGTAGCGCGTGTGCGAGGGAGCACATGGAAGCGCGGTGTGGTAAGTGTTACAGAGGGTGTGACGGGAGAGTGTGCGCGAGAAAGGTGTGTGACAGACAGGTGCATGGGGAAAGAGTGCGCGGTCAAAAGTAAGGAAGAATGCACACCTGTGGTGAGTGTTACAGAGGGTGTAACGGGAGAGTGTGCGCGAGAAAGGTGTGTAACGGACAGGTGCATGG
Organism: Myxine glutinosa; assembly: GCF_964187855.1. Classification (NCBI taxonomy): domain Eukaryota; kingdom Metazoa; phylum Chordata; class Myxini; order Myxiniformes; family Myxinidae; genus Myxine; species Myxine glutinosa. The sequence continues at coordinate 40,868,615 of NC_136271.1, forward strand.
GGAAAGAGTGCGCTGTCAAGAGTAAGGGTGAGTGCGTTGTCAAGAGTGGTGGTGAGAGTAGTGAGAGTGACAAGGAGCGTGAGTTGGTTGTGACAGGTGAGCGAGGATGTACACCTGGAATGGAAGGATGCACACCTGGAATGGTAGAGCGTGAGTGGGAATGCACACTGGAATTGGTAGTGAGGCACGTGGTTGGGTGTGCGAATGAGAGCACACCTGTGATTGTCACAGAGGAGGTGACAGAGGAGGGGGCGCGAAGAGGTGTGTTGGTGAGGTGTGCGACCAACGAATGTGTGCCAAAGTGTTCGGTGGTCAGGTGTGTGACCAAGGCTGTGAGTGGAATGAGTGTACCTGGGTGTGTAAGGAAAGGTACGAGGAGCATGGGAACGGCTGGATGTGTGAGCAAGGAACGGGCTGCGGGGTGTAAGCATGCAGGTGAAGCATCGACGTTAAACGGAGCAGCGGTTAGGTCGACTTTTAGCCGAATCGGGCCCTCGGTGCGTGCCGGGCCTCGCTTTGAACGGCCGCGTCCGTTCTCCACTAGGCGGAGCGGGCAGCTGGATAGGAAGGTTCGTCATGGCGACCACGTTTTGTTAAGACGTGCCGGCAGGTCGAGATCGGGACATTGGATGGCTCCACGCCGAGATGGTGCATGGGATCTCGGCCCGGGTAAACCTCCTTCCCTGCACCGAATGCGGGACGTATCCAGCCGCTGGCACCAAACAACCCGCATTCATGGCTTGGCTGTACGAAGCCGGGCTTTGGACAGGAATTGGCGCACCGAGAGGCATTAGTAAGTAGACTGTAATGACGAGGATAGTGTTTTGGCCCCAAAATTAGAAAAAAACAAAATTTGATGATTGGCAAAGGATTGGCAGTAATGATTGGCAGATGATGGGCAGTGATTGGCAAATTTTTGATTTGTTGAAATTTGATGTGCAAAATTGGTAGGAGCGATGGGCCCGGTGGGTAAGGGTGGCATCCCTGCCACCCTTCCCATATAGTGGGGGCAAATGCGCAATAGCTTATGGGGTGTATGGCAGTGAAAACTAGCCCGGGTGGGCTTGGTTATATTGATAGGGATCTAGCGAAGATGACATTAGGTAACGTTAAGGTTTAGTTAGTGACTGATACCTGTAGTGGGGACGCAGGTAGATTAGTGTGGATTATAATGACGAGGGAGCGCAATAGTTTAAAGGGGCGACTGGGAAGCGCAAGTTTCAGAGGGGAGTAGTTAGATGAGATGATGCCGTGTGGTTGAGAATTGAACAGGTGTGATTGCACAGGTGTGCAACTGGACAGGTGTGTGGAGCAGTGTGTGAGTAGTGAGTGTTGTGGATCAGCGCGAATGCGCTTGGGGAGAGAAGGGAGCAGGTGGCACCAAGAGTGAGAGCACAGGTGTGCAAGTACAGGTGTGTGGAATATATGGAGCAGAGAATGAGTGGTGTGGAGAGAGTTGGAGTAAGTGGTATGGAGTGGTGTGCATGGTGCGAAGGTGTGGATGGGGGAAGAGTGGACACCTTTCACGAGTACCCGGGGCGGGTAGTGTAAGTGTTAGGTAGAGGGTATAGGTAAATTGTGGTTGGATATTGGCATTTGTGGTGCGGTTGCAGCATGGTATTGTGGATGGGTGCATTAGTGTTGTGGAAATGGCTGGGCGTGTAGCCTGTTAGTGTGTGTAGTTGGTTTGGGCACTCCACCACTGTGAGGATGTCGGCCAGGTGAGGCCGCAGGTGGGCTCTGGGAGCCGTTAGTGTCAGTGGGTGCCTGAGGATCCCGGGTGTGGATCGGGCAGCCCAGTGCCAGAGAGGGCACCGAGTGGGGAGAGCGCCAGAGGGCCTTCCCCAGGTAGATAGGTTAGGGTGAGGAGCTAGGTAAGCTCGGGTGGCAACTGCAGTGGTGGAGGTGTGCAGGTGGGTAGACCTGCTGGGAGAGCTACACGTCACAGCCCAGAAATTGTGCGAGGGCACCGGGAGATGAATCGGGGGAGTGAGACCCCAAATTGAAAAGCACCACAGTTTGGTCAATGGGAATTGGTTTTTAGAACCCATAGTGTAAGAGGGCCAATGGTTTGGCAGGAGAAAGACCCCGGGTAATGTAAAGTTGTTAAAGTCATTTAGGAAATAGTTAGGATTGATGAACCTGTCGCACCATACGCAGCCACTTACCTGAGGTGATGATGATGACTCCACACCTGTGTTTTCTTTGTTCTGTGTTGCAGGAAATAAGAATTGCTGTGTGGATTGGTGAGACGCATCACGACGTGGATAAGACATTGGGGTGATTCCATCTCTCCCTCCCTAGGAGGGACTGATGATGAATTGGTGATGGCAAATTTTGATGAGAGTTGGAAATGGCAAATTTGATTGGTTAGGAGGGAGAGAAGACGAATTTGGTTTATGGGAGGAACGGGGAAGACAGTAGGGACGTTTGTTGATTTGTAAAGTAGATGTTTATGGGTAGTGTTGTGTTGTGTGGATACAGTAAGGGGTAAGGGAGGGGCAATGTAGGTTACCTGGTGGGGGGGGGGGGGGCGTACGGTAGGAACGTACCTGTCTCACCTGGTTCCCATGTGCCCCTAGTGTGCATTACCTTGTATTGCGTGCACTTTTGCGCCCTTACCACCTTACTCACTTGTCTTCTTCTTTTGTCTCCCACCTCCGAGGATCTGGCTTTGGGGCAGAGAGAGAGGAGAGAGAGGTGCTGGCTCCGCAGTTGTGGGCCTGCACTTTCGCTGCTTGCTGCCGGGATCGATACACCATATGGACCGCAATTTTTGTGGCCGCCCAGCATGGACCGCAGTTCTCTTGCGGGCAAGCACCACCCGTGGATGGACCTATTGGTCAACGTGGCACCTATGCCATACAGGTGAACCACTAATAGTTGGCCCCCTGACGGCCACAATTTAGAAATGGACGCGGTTGGCGCCTTTCTTTATTTTTAAAGAAGTCAGAAGGCCAAGTGCACCACACGAAGGCAAGACCAGCGGCAGAACATCGGCCGGCTGCGACACCACCGGTGATTTATGAACGCTTTATTGGTGCACCGGATGGTGCTGACTGTACATGATGGGGTGGTGCTTTTGGTGCTTGGATGGGGTGCTCTGCACATTATTAAAGGCCGTAAGGCCACAGAGCACTCGTGGGTTGGTGTATCGATGCTGGCATGCATGCTCTCTCTATGCATAACATCTGCATGTGTTCCTCCAAAAACAGGTCCTGGATCGTAGTGTAAATATCAGTGTAGTCTTATGTAAATAATGCTCCCTACCGGCTGTATGTTTAGTTTGAGAATTCTTTCCGCGATTCGGTTATCCTGTGGGTGTGTTTCTGTGAGGAGAAGGATGCAACGTCGCAGGGGGACATATTTACTCATTTGTGAACATCTGTAAAACTGTCGCACTCAGGGTAGAGTTAATAGTAGAGGGAACTACATCTGAGTGCCACACTAAAGTAGGTAAAAATTTATCGGGTCGGGACGCCCCGAGGGTAGAGAAGGGTGCAATGTTGCGGATATGGGATTTGGCCTCCATCCATATCCGCTTGTAAATATTCCCCTATTTCCCCAATACTCCCCAACTATCCCCAATCCCCCATTCCCTAGTCCCATTGTCTGTAAACAACACTCTGTAGAACCGACCTTCCCCTTTTTCCCCCATTAAATGTCGTGCCCAGGTTCACCGCATCTCACGTAGACAACTATAGGACATCTTGCTAGTTATTCTTAGTCTATGTCAGTTAAGGACTCGTTTCCATTAATTCTGACTCTTCGTTGCACCAGAATGTGATTGTATGGCACCAGTAGTAAGTTTAGGACCTCCCCATACCTCCTCCCATCTTCCTCATGAAACTACAACAACAACAACAACTACAACAACAGCGCGCGGGGAGTGTGCGTCCTCACTCCGGCTTGGTTAGCCGCCATTGCCCATGTGCTCGACGGGGTTACCAAATAGGGGCTCCCTGTCAGCTCCTCGTCAAGGGCGGAGCCCGGTAACCCCCCGCACCCAATAAGAAGCGGCGGGCCGATTCCATCTGGGGCGGAGCTAACGGGCCGAGGGCGTGTCACTCCCCGCTGGATATACGCAGCCACTTACCGGACGTGACGTAAGATGCGCCCCCAGCTTGAAGAGAACCAGACGCCACCTCCAGCGCGACGATACCTCCCTGCATCTTTTGGACCGCGCTATCCTGTCCCTGAGCCAAGGTGCACCTTGTGCTGTCCAGCGACTACCTGCCCTTCCTTGCCATCAATCCCTGTGTGAGTCAGTCTTGTCCCGTTTATCTGTGGTCTGTCGGGAATAAGATAAGTGTGTCTAAGTGCCTACCTTCCTATGCTGTATCTCTTGTCCTTGTAATCTCAACGCTCTGCATACAAATATTATATCCTCCTCCGGAGGTCTTGAGAACTGTACCCCTGGTGTCGTGTCATTTAACCCAGCCGTTGTGTCCTTTCCTTCATTGATCTAGCGTAGCGCGATTCGGCCAATGTTCGAGTATAATCGGGTAACTTGTGCGAACACGGCGGCCATTCCGCTCGGCCCAGCATAACATCTTAATAAGTCGTGTCCGTAACAATATATATATATATATATATATATATACATATATATATATATACATATATATACACACACACACATACATACACACTAGCCGAAACCCGTGGAACATCCACGGAAGGGAGGATGTGGTGTATGGATAGAGTGTACCATTATGGATGGCATAGGGGATTTGCTTGTCCGAGTAAGAGTTAGGAAGAAAGATGAGAATGAAGAGTGCGTATATGAACAACGATCGCCGACACCGGCACAAATGCATGCTCTGGATTGTCCACTCAGTGGACGGTTTGCTGTCGCCTTCGACTGTCCAATCAGATGAGACGGTTGGCTTAACGTCCTCTGATGCGACGTCACACCTGCGAGGTATCAGGAGGCGGGAACCAAATCCAAAACAGAAGCTAAAGTAAAGACCATCGGAGATCTCCTGCGGCAGCGTTTCTAACCGATGTGGTAAAGTACAGTACGTACAGTAAAGGACATTCTCATTGATCCGTTGATTAACTATAACTGACCTGCGCCGCCCTGCTGTAGCTTGACATGTTAGCAGGTACTCTGACCTTTTTCACAACTTCAAATGGCGTTTCATAAAATCCTGCTGTGATTCACATGCGCCGCACCATAATCATTGGCTCATAAAACCCGACACTGCTACAGAGGATTATACTACCACCGGAAGCCGGCACTTGGTTGTCCACAGAGGGAGGGAAGAAACACCATGTGGAATGAAAAACAAAATGCTTTAAAATATTCAAGAAAGAAACATTTTTTTTCATTTAATATTCCGTAAGTATTTATTGTACGACTAACGATTGTCAAAATAAGAACCTGCTTTGGGCAATCGCACACTATACCGTCGAGGCCGCTTTTACAGAATAAGAAGGAAATAATTACATTAATGCTTTCCTATTTACATCGTTGAGTCAATACGTCAAAAAATCATTTTTAAAACCTGTAATCACTGGTTGTAGGGAATGCAGATTTGACGATCAGCTGATTTATGTGTGTGTGTGGGTGTGTATTTTAGACTTGGACAATATAAGAAGGAAAATTGCTTTGCAATACATGCCCATTTGCAAGTTTCAGATCAATATCAGTAAGCAGTAAGCACGGCCCATTATTTAATGACACCACTCGACTGTCCAATCAGCGGACGGCTCGCATCGCCTTCGCCCAGTAGACGCCAATACGATGGTGTCGAAAGATGGCGTCGTATCGGCCGTTAATCGGATGCTTTTGGGCCCCAAAGTTGACTAATTCAGATTTTTCGAGTCTGGCTGTACGTGATAAACAAAGAGCGCGGTTCGTAGATCGTAAATGCATTAGTGCCGTGGGCATCGGGTCACTGGGTGCGGCGTAAAAGGGATAACAAAGTCGAGTCCTTACAGTATTATTATATATATATATATATATATATATATATATATATATATATATATATATATATATATATATATTGTAACGGTTTTGAGAAGTGTGTAACGAATTTGAGAAGTGTAACGGTTTTTGAGAAGTGTAACAATTTTGGAGGAAGTGTAACGAATGTAAAAAGTATGGTTTTGTTATGTGTAACACCCTGTTAATGTAAATAATGGTCGCAGCCGTCCTCCTAGTTAATTCCATGAAACTTACACGCAGGTCACGATATATCTTTTTAAATAGTGTATTTCCTTATTCCATGTAGGCTAAATATGTGTTTCCCACTAGATTGACTTTGCATTGTATCAAACAAAATAAGCATAGGCCCTTTCAATTCCGAAATCATCTCCGCTCTCCAAAGTTCCTTTCAAAAGGGTGCGAGTTGTGTTCAATCCCGCAAGCCGCCATTGCCCATGTGCTAATCTCGGAGAAGAAAGGCGTGTCTCCACCTCGTCATAGAGGGGAGGAGTGAGCCAGAGGGTCACATGGCCAATCAGCACCGCGGTGAGCGACCCAGTGGGCGTGCCCTCGCAGCCGGCGGCTTGATTTCGCCCCGAGTTATAAAAGCGACTGTAAGGGACTGCTTTACCAGATGACCTGGGAGATGAGCGAAGAGGCGACACCAAGAGGAGCGGTGAGATGCGAAACGCTCCAAGCCAAAGAGGAGAGGTACTCGGAAAGGAAACCAGCTTTGGAGAGACGCGCTGAAAGGAGGGAGACGGCTCCACCAGAAGAAGAGGAGCAGGTGTGTCGAGCCAGCGCGTGACGTCTACAGCAGCGGATACGCGACGGAGGGTTTTCCCGCCAAAACCGCGAGGAATTGAGAGCTGCTGCCTCCGACCTTGCCTCCCTCTCCAGCAATCCACCTCAAGCCCTACCTGCCTGCAATATCCCCTGTGTAAGTGTGAACGTCGTCTGTCCTACTCGTTGTCTTGGGATTAAGTAAATTGAATAGAATAAGCTAACGATGCACTGTGTGACTGCTTTTTCCATCCATTGCTTGTAAATAATTTTGGTCGCTCTTCTTTTTGCTTGTGTGTGTATAATAAATCTGTTCTTCCTCCGTACTCTGTCTTCTTCTTCTCTTTTCCTTCTCTTTCGGTCGCTTTAGAGGTTTCCCGATTGAATATCTGTGGGGCGATCTGGTCAACGTCGGGTGGAATCGGGCTAATCGGGGAGTAACTGTTCGGACGCGGTAATACCAACCGCTCGGTAAAATAACATCTAAAACCGCGTCTGTAACAATATCTATATATATATATATATATATATATATATATATATATATATATATATATATATATATATATATATATATATATATATACATACATACACAGACTTGGCATTTAATATGGAATATTTTTTTGTTGGGGGTGAACTTACTTTTCAAGATGACTTAGAACCAAAAGTTCATTGGAATTATGTTGAAATTATTCTAGATTTTGTTAATATGACCTTTAAAAGAAACAAAAACCACATTTGACATTTAGAAGCAAATAAATTGATCCTTGAAAGTGATGTAAACTGATATCGAACTCAATTCACAGACAGTACTGTGTTAAACTTCTGTACGTTTTCCAGAAGTATCTCTTTATTTTGCACATTAGCCAAAAAAAATTTCAACAAAAACAAAAGCTAAATTATGACTGGGATTACGGACAGTAAAATTACAGTTCAGTACTTCGTGTAACCCCCACGAGCATTCAGGAGAGCATGTACACGTCGAGGCATGCTGTTCACGAGATTTGCCAAGGTTTGGACAGGAATCGCTTGCCATGCAGCGACAATAGTCTGCTGCAATTTACGCACAGAGGTAGGCTGCTGGTCCAAGTTGTTGATTTGACGCGTTAATTCTGCCCACAAGTTCTCTATCGGATTCATATCCGGGGACATGGCAGGCCACTCCATATGCTCTTCACCACGGTCAGCAAGAAAGTGTTGGATCATGCGAGCACGATGAGGCCGTGCATTGTCATCTTGGAAGACAAGTTTCCTCGAAAGGCTGCACGAGCAAATGGAAGCAATGTTTCTTCCAGAATGATCCTGTACTTGAACTGGTTCAGGTTTCCATTCAGAACAACCAGGTCAGTTTTGCCCCCTGCATGAAAAGCAGCCCAAACGGTCACCCCACCACCTCCAGCTTGAACGCTTGGCACAATACAATCTTTGTTGTGGGCTTCATGCACTTACAGTACTGTGTTAAATATATATATATTTTTTTTCCTTCTCTTTCGGCATCACAGTAAACCCCAGGGGGAGCCAAACGGCATCACAGTAAACTGATGCAGTCCCTTACCTGTGGAAAATGCCGTTTTCTCCTTCCCTGCCCTATCCATCTCCACCTGCCAATACCCACTCTTGAGGTCCAAAGTTGAGAACCAATTTGAGCCCGCAACGGCATCGAGGGTGTCATCAATCCTTGGCAGGGGATATGAGTCCTTGAGTGTCACGTTGTTTATCTGGCGATAGTCCACGCAGAACCGCGTGGTCCCATCCTTCTTTTTGACCAGCACAACAGGTGACATCCAAGGACTTCCCGAGGGCTCGATCACACCTGCGTCGAGCATTTTTTCAACCTGCTCGTCAGCTTCCGCCCTCTTGCTCCAAGGGAGCCGTCAGGCGGCCTGACGAATAGGCCGGGCCTCACCGGTGTGGATCTGATGTTTCACCAGGCCCGTACGTCCAATATCCTCGGTGGACAAGGAGAAGAGGTCCAAATGGGACCCAACCAGTTTGTGTAAGGCCTCCCTCTGGGTACCTCCCAACTCTACACTACTACGATTTACCATCTCGCAAATGGGATCGGGCCAATTCCTAGAACTTATTGAAGGCTCCCCCTGGGGCCGGCTCGGCTGGACGTTCTCGCCCCTCACTGACGCGACTTCTCTAACTGGGGTGCAGCCAGCTACCTTCGTGCCCCTCACTATAGTGCGTGGTTCTGTGCTAATATTAATTACTCGGACGGCCACCACCGGCCCGTCCGTTTTTACAAGGGTACGGCCCACGATTAAACCAGGTATGGATAGCGCTGCCACCGGTTCGACCAGGCCGCAGGACTCCTGCCATGTCGGGCGAGCTGACCATCGGGCCGGCACGATGGCCTCGGCCCCCGGAGGGATGGTCACGGCCTCAGGAGCCTCCAGCTCCACCCTCTCGGCCGTGCTCACCCCCTCCAATGGTAGCTCTTCCACTCCCCATCGCAGGATCCCCCGACTCAAGTCGATTTTACAACCGTTGGCAGTCAACAAATCCAACCCTATTAAGCATGGGTCGCACACCTCCGCCACCCAAACCTCTATCTCTTTCCTTACCGATCCCAACTTGAGGGTCACAAAACCACGCCCTATGATCGGAGCCGTTGCCCCGGTAGCCAACTGCAAACTATGATTTTCCAGATGCTGGATTTTACCCCAGCCGTCTGCACTCGAATTAAGGACCACGGGGCTGATGATCGTGGCGCTGGCTCCCGTGTCCACCACGGCGTCTACCCCCACGCCGGCAATTTTGCACCGAATTGTCAAACTACCCGTCCCAATTCGGCCACAATGAATGACCTGTCGCGTCAACGAGGGCTTCTCCCCATCCCCTACTTCCGAACACCGCCCTGCATGCCCGGCACGTTCTAGTTTCCCGGGCCCTGGCGGGGGGGTGTCTGAGGTCGGCTAGGCCGATCTATACGGGGCGGAGTTGAGGGCATTGGTTGGCGGGAAACGTCCCGGCGCAGAGCTCGACACTCCCATGCACGGTGACCCATCCGAGCACAATTATAGCACCTCACCTGGTAAGGTGCTTGCCTCCGGTATTCCAAATTCCCCCCCCCCTGTATGTCCGAATTGGGGTACTCTGTCGGGGACTACCGGGTGCCACCGCTGGGGCCGCCTGCCATGGTCCAGGTCCCGCCAGGCGCCGATCCACTAACCTCCGGACCATGCTCTCCAGGTCAGGGCCCCCGTCGGGGGCGGGCCCCCTTGGGGGGCCGCCCCCCATCACGGGCCCCATCTGACGCACCGCCACTGCGTGGCGCTCTCCTCCCCGGGCCAGGGGCCTCGCTGCTTCCCAACGGGCTGCAGCGTCGGCCGCCTGACTCATGGTTTGCGGGCGCCACATGGCGAGCTGTTGCCGGAGCTCCAGATCCGGAAGGGCCTGAATAAAGTGATCCAGCGCCAGGCTTTCCTGGGAACTCGCTGCCATGTCCGCGTGTGCAATCCCGACCGCGCGGCGAATATCGTGAGCAAGTTCCCCGATGGTCTCCTGGGGCTTGCGTTTTCGCTGCGCAAGTTGGGCTTTAACAAGCTCGCTTTGCTGTTCAATGCCGAACCGATTAATTAATGCCGCACGGAGAGCTGGCAGGGTGAGAGCACCCGGTGGTAAAGCCGTCAGCACCTCCGCCGCCGCACCGCGCAGTGCCCCCACCAGGTGTACTCCACCTTCGTCCGGATTCCAACCGTTGCCTTTACACACGTACTCAAACTGCGCCAGGTACGCCCTCAAATCACTCTTGCCGTCATACGGCGCGAGTGGGACCTTGTGGGCGCCCGAAGGTCGGACCCCGCGCGTCACTCCTTGCGGGATCAACGCGGGACCAACCCGTTCGGGCTCCCACAGTACGTTATTCCCGGGGGGCTCCCGCGCGTCCCCCGTCCCTCCAAATACTACCCCTCCTGGTGTCGATGCCTGGGTCGCCCCTCCGCAACCCGCTACCCACGCCATACCCCCACATCCTTGCTCACCAGCACCCCCCTCACTCCCCATAGCCAAACCTCCTTGCACACCTCCCCTGTCCATCCACTCCGGACCAGTCATACTTCTTACCATTGGTCCCTCACGAACACCCGGGTCTACACCACCCCCCAAGCCGACTGACTCTCCCCTCACATCATATACATTGCCACTCACCTCCGTACCTCGTCGTCGCACCTCCTCTGCCACCTGCAAACTTTTTATTTGGTTAGTGAGAACCTCATCATGATTTGAACACAGACTTTGTACATATTCCATGACTTCCTCCTTTATTTCCCTCTTAGTTTCCCTCCGTCTCTTCTTAATTTCACTCACCCCCTCTTCCACCTCCTCTAATTTTTCCTTTACCTCCTTCATCTCCCTGTGCGCCCCCTCTATCTCTTCCTCTAACGCCACTTTAACCGTTTCTATGTGCGTCCTCACCTCTCGGTCCTTCGTCTCTATTACTTCTGTCACCTCTTCCAACTTCTTCGTCAACCCCTCATGTACCATCTGACATTCCTTCTGTGTCGCTATTAATTCATTTTTTATGTCCTTTTGTGTCGCTTTTAACCCCCCGATTATTGCAGTGTTCTTTTCCACTTGGTCCGCTAGTTCCCTTTGTCCGACTATCAGCTGTTCTACTCCCTTCGTCAGACCCTCTATGCCCCCCTGTAACCTAGCCGTATTATTCCTCACCTCTTTCTCCATACGCTTCTCACCTCGCTTTACCTCCTCGCGTAGCCCCGAAACCTCCTCACCCACACCTCGTCGTATCCCCTCTTCCATCTCCTCCATCTCTTTTGTAGATGCCACCCTCATCTGTCCCAATTCATCCCTCTGAGCATCGTTTACTTTCTAACCCGATTTGCACCTCCTCTATCTGGTTTCCCATTCGTTTGATTTCCCTGGCAGATTGTTCCCCTATTTCCCGCAATTTGTCCTCCATCCTATTTTCTAACCCCATTAACCCATTTTTCACCTCTTTTATCCCGTTGTCTAACCCCTCAAAATTTTTGTCTAACTTCCTAAATTTCTTGTCTAACCCCTCACCGGTACCCCTCGCTTCGTCCCTCATTACCCCCAATTGCTCACTCTGAGCCCTTGCTTCGTTCCTCATTACCCCCATTTGGCTTCCCATTACCCCCATTTGGCCCCCTATCCTGTTTTCCATCCCTTTGAAATTATCGTCTGTTTTTACCATGAAGGCCATCATCTGTTTCATAAACAGGTCCAAATTCATTGGCATCTGTGGCTCGGCTGCCACGACCACGGCCGCGGCTAAATTTGGTGCCGCTACACCCACGTGCGCGAGGACGCCATTTTGTGCACCTGATACCCCCTCAACCACATTGCCAATGTTCTCCTCCTCTCCTTCCTCCACATACATTTCCCCGAGGTCCTGGGTCGATTCTACCCCGTCTATCTCTCCCACCGGCATCCCGTCGCCTTGACCAGCCATGGCGCGATTTCAAAATTCGGGTTTTGCTTTAAAACAAAACAAATTTCGTCCGCTCCAAATTTTGACCAAATTTTTTTTATAGATGTTTTAAAAATTTGGTTCGGGCCCCGAATCCCACTCCTGACACCAATTGTTACAGACGCGGATTAAAGATGTTATTTTACCGAGCGGTTTGGTATTACCGCGTCCGAACAGTTACTCCCCGCTTAGAACCCGATTTCACCCAAACGTTGGCCGGATCGCACCGCAGCTAGTCAATAGGGAAAAGACAAAGGCGACACGGATGTGAAGAAGAAGAAGGAATAAAACGAGAAGACGTACAGACGAGTAATGGGATTTATTATTTACACAAGCAAAAAGGAGCAATCAAGTTTATTTACAAGCACATAAGACGCAGGTGACACAGTGCAAATACTAGCTTACCTACAGACTTAATTAAATACCCAGGGACAGAACAAACAAAACAAACTCACGTACACAAGAAGGGTGGAAAGGCAGGAGGTGGATGGCTGGAGGGAGAGGAAGGTCCAAGGGGGTCCTGCAGCACGATCGGCGCGTTTAGCAGCCGCCGTTCCTTCACGGCCTTGCTCAAAACCGCCGTCCAGGCCCCAAGTGGCTGTGGGGTGTTGTTGCTGCTGTGGCCTCCGCTGCTTTCCCAGGACTTGTCTGACGCGTCTGGTCCAAACCCTCAACTCTTTCTTGGTTCACTCACTCCTCACCACCGACTCCTCAACCAACGCAACCACTGACTCCACTGACTGACTCTTCACGACTCTCTCTCTTGACGACCAACTCTCTCTGGCAACCGACTCACTTGCTTCCTGCGTGCGCGCCTTTATAACGCCTCCGGCGATTAAGCCGCCGGCCTTTTGGACACGCCCATCGGGGTGCTCACCTCGGCCCTGGTTGGTCGCGCGACCCTCTGGCTCCGCCCTTGATGACGACGGGCGGGCACGCCTTTCTTCTCCGACGAGAGCACAGGTTCAATGGTGGTTTTGGAGGGGAGGTAATATGGGCAATCGAGGCTCGGCAATGACGGAAGGGGATGTAAAAGGAAATGGAGATTTTGGGGATGGGAAGGAAAGGGGATCTATTCTCTTTCGCTGGTGCAATGGAGTACTTCAATTAATGGGAGACACAGCCTTACTCTAAAACACAGAATAAGAGATAACTATCAACAGGGGTATTCTATTATTTGGCTGACGTGTATGCTTGTGGACTAATTATGGGATGCCCTTTCACCTTTACACAGCTCCGGAGGTAGGGGGCGCAGAATAAACAATAATAATAATAATACACAATCAAAAAATATACAGTCCTCATCTCCGCAACAATATATATATAACTATATATATCTATATATATATATATATATATTGTTACGGAACCCAACGTCGGCCTATGGTTCCCCTTTGAGGGGGCATTAGTCCCCTCGATTATTGCTGACCGACGTGGTCCCTGAAGCTGCACCGCGACCTCCGAAAAGGCCAGTGAGCAGCTTCGTTCACGGCCGCGGATAAGATGGTAATTTGCTGAGCGGATGGCAGCCGCGGCCCGAACCGTTAACAATGACTAGACTCGATTCTCAAACGTTGGTCAAATCGTGCCACAGGTATTCAATGGGGAAAAGACAAAGACGACATGGATGTGAAGAAGAGGAAGACGAAGGCAAAAGGTTGGAAATACTACTATTATTTATTATTACTATTTACACAATGAAAGAAACCAAGGAAGAAGGAAGGATAATAAAATAATGTAGAAAGAGGGACGGACCAGAAGGACACAGTGAAACTTAGCTTACCTATTACAGTCTTACTTAACCCAGGACAGAACAAACAAAGACGGACTCACACGAATGGGGAATGAAGGCAGGAACGATTCGGTGGAAGGAGAGGAAGGTCCAACGGGAACCGGAGCTGGAGCTTGATCCCGCACGGGACGTCGGGTGGGACCTCGACGGCCACCGATGCCACCGCAATCTGGCTCCCGCGTCGCAGCGGGTCTAAACTGCGTGGTCTCCAAGCTGGTGGTGGTGGACTCCAAGCTGGTGGTGGTGGCCTCCAAGCTGGTGGTGGTGGACTCCAAGCTGGTGGTGGTGGCCTCCAAGCTGGTGGTGGTGGATTCTCTGGGGACTCAACGGGATCGTGGGGACTCAACGTGGGGATCCCTTACTCATCTGCCGTCCCTGGCGCAACTCTTTCTTGGAACCTTTCTCAAAGGCTTCCGCGCGCGCTTGTATAACGCCTCGGGCGATCAAGCCGCCGGCCTCCAGGACACGCCCATCGGTGAGCTCGCCTCGGCCCTGATTGGTGGGCGCGGGCTCTCTGGCTCCACCCTTGATGACGATGGGCGGGCACGCCCTTCTTCCCCGAGCTGACCACGCCGTAATGGCGGCAAATGCAGTTGGCAGTAGAGGCTTTGGGAATGGGAATGAAAGGGGATCTATCTATTTGAATTCGGTGCAATGGAGTGTCAATTAATGGAAGACACAGCCTTAACCTACATAGAATAAGGAAATAAACTACCAACAAGGAGGAAATCTATGATTGGCTAACGTGATTGTATATGACCTAACTACGGGACGCACTTTGACCTTTATACACAACTGGAGGACGGAGGGTGATATTTTACAATGTACTATACAATAAAAAAACACAATTCTCATATCCACAACTATATATATATATATATATATATATATATATATATATATATATATATTGTAACGGTTTTGAGAAGTGTAACGAATTTGAGAAGTGTAACGGTTTTTGAGAAGTGTAACAATTTTGGAGGAAGTGTAACGAATGTGAAAAGTATGGTTTTGTGGTGTGTAACACCCTCGTAATGTAAATAATGGTCGCAGCCGTCCTCCTAGTTAATTCCATGAAACTTACACACAGGCCACGATATATCTTTTTAAATAGTGTATTTCCTTATTCTATGTAGGCGAAATATGTGTTTCCCACTAGATTGACTTTGCATTGTATCAAACAAAATAAGCGTAGGCCCTTTCAATTTCCCCAAACATCTCCGCTCTCCAAAGTTCCTTTCAAAAGGGGTGCGAGTTGTGTTCAATCCCGCAAGCCGCCATTGCCCATGTGTTAATCTCGGAGAAGAAAGGCGTGTCTCCACCTCGTCATAGAGGGGAGGAGTGAGCCAACCCCACTTGGCCAACCAGCACCGCGGTTAGCGACCCGGTAGGCGTGCCCTCGCAGCCGGCGGCTTGATTCCGCCCGGAGTAATAAAGGGGACTGGAAGGGACTGCTTCACCAGATGAGCGAAGAGGCGACAGACGAGAGGAGCGGTGAGCGGTGAGATGCGAGACGCTCCAAGCCAAAGAGGAGAGGTACTCGGCGAGGAAACCAGCTTTGGAGAGACGCACTGAAAGGAGGGAGACGGCTCCACCAGAAGGAGAGGAGCAGGTGTGCCCGAGCCAGCGCGTGACGTCTACAGCATCGGCAGCGGATACGCGACGGAGGGTTTTCCCGCCAAAAACGCGAGGAATTGAGAGCTGCTGCCTCCGACCCTGCCTCCCTCTCCAGCAATCCACCTCAAGCCCTACCTGCCTGCAATATCCCCCGTGTAAGTGTGAACGTCGTCTGTCCTACTCGTTGTCCTGGGGTTAAGTAAATTGAATAGAATAAGCTAACGATGCACTGTGTGACTGCTTCTTCCATCCATTGCTGTAAATAATTTTGGTCGCTCTTTCTTTTTGCTTGTGTGTGTATAATAAATCTGTTCTTCCTCCGTACTCTGTCTTCTTCTCTTTTTCCTTCTCTTTCGGTCGCTTTAGAGGTTTCCCGATTGAATATCCGCGGTGCGATCTGGTCAACGTCGGGTGGAATCGGGCCAATTGGGGATCCTGTTAGGTCGCGGTTGGACCATCCGCTCGGCCCATCGTAACATCTAAACCGCGATCAGTAACATTTGGTGTCAGGAGTGGGATTCGGACCTGGGACTAAATTTGTTAGGCCCAAATTTTGGAACACCAATTGTGTTATTACAGTAACAATTGGTGTCTGGGAGTGAGATTCGAGGCCCGAACCAAATTTTTTTAAAAACGTGTAGAAAAAAAAGAAAAAAAAAATTTGGTCAAAATTACGAGCTGCCGAAATTGTTTTGTTTTATAAAACCCGAATTTTGAGATCGCGCCATGGACAATCAAGGCGATCGGATGTCGGTGGGGGAGATAGACGGGTTAGGGGTAACCCAGGACTTAGGGGAAGAAAGGGAGGAGGAGAGCAATGAGGAGAACATTGGCAATGAGGTTGAGGGGGTATCAGACGCACAAAATGGCGCTCTCGCGCACGTGGTTGAGGGGGCCACGGCCGCGGAACCAATGAGCGCGGCCCAAATGCAAGCCTTCATGACCCAATTCATGGTGGAAATGCAGAAAAAAAACGATAGTGGGAAAATGGAAAGCAGAATGATGGGGGCCATTATGGAGCAAATGAGGGTTGATAGTGAGCGATTGGGTGAGCGATTGGAGGGCCAAATGGGGGTAATGGGGAACCGGATGGATGCTCAGGGTGAGCGATTGGAGGGCCAAATGGGGGTAATGGGGAACCGGATGGATGCTCAGGGTGAGCGATTGGAGGGCCAAATGGGGGTAATGAGGGACGAAGCGAGGGGTACCGGTGAGGGGTTAGACAACGGGATAAAAGAGGTGAAAAATGGGTTAATGGGGTTAGAAAATAGGATGGAGGACAAATTGCGGGAAATAGGGGAACAATCTGCCCGGGAAATCAAACGAATGGGAGAGCAGATAGAGGAGGTAAAAATCGGGGTAGAAACCAAATTGGATGCTCAGAGGGATGAATTGGGACAGATTAGGGTGGCATCTACAAAAGAGATGGAGGAGATACGACGAGGTGTAAGTGAGGAGGTTTCAGGGCTACGCGAGGAGGTAAAGCGAGGTGAGAAGCGTATGGAGAAAGAAGTGAGGAATAATATGGCTAGGTTACAGGGGGGCATAGAGGACCTGACGGAGGAGGTGGAACAGCTGACAGAGGGACAAACGGAGCTAGTGGAGCAGGTTCAAAAGAACACTGTGGTACTAGGAGGGTTAAAGGCGACACAAAAAGAAATTAAAAACGAATTAATAGCGACACAGAAGCAATGTCAGATGGTACGTGAGGGACTGACAAGGAGGGTGGACGAGGTGACAGAGATAATGGAGACGAAGGACCGAGAGGTGAGGATGCACATAGAGACGGTCACGGTAGCCTTAGAGGACGAACTTGAGGAGACGCACCGGGAAATAAAAGGTGAAGCAAAAATTAGAGGAAGTGGAAGAAGAGGTGAGTGAAATTAAGAAGAGACGGACAGAAACTAAGAGAGAAATACAGGAGGAGGTGATGGAATATGTACAAGGTCGGTGCTCAACTCATAATGTGATGCTCACTAACCAAATAAAGAGTTTGCAGGTGGCAAAAGAGGTGCGGAGACGAGGTGCCAAGGTGAGTGGCGATATAATCGGAAATGTACATGATGTGAGGAAAGTCCCAGTCGGCTTGGGGATTGGTTTGGATCCGGGTGTTCGTGAAAGGCCGTTGGTGAAGTGTGCGACAGGTCTGGTGTGCGAAGAAAGAGGTGTGCGAGAATGTCCGACCATGGGGTGTGTGAGGAAAAAGTGCACGCCGAGGAGTGAGTGTGCCGTCAAGAGTGAGTTGGTCGAAGCGCGTGTGCGAGGGGGTACATGGAAGCGCGGTGTGGTAAGTGTTACGGAGGAAGTAACGAAAGAGTGTGCGCAAGAGTGTGCGCGAGAAAGGTGTGTAACGGACAGGTGCATGGGGAAAGAGTGCGCTGTCAAGAGTAAGGGGGAATGCACGCCTGTGGTGAGTGTTACAGAGGGTGTAACGGGAGAGTGTGCGCAAGAGTGTGCGCGAGAAAGGTGTGTAACGGACGGGTGCCTGAGGAAAGAGTGCGCTGTCGAGAGTAAGGGTGAGTGCGCTGTCAAGAATGGAGGTGAGAGTACTGAGAGTGACACGGAGCGTGAGTTGGTTGTGACAGGTGAGCGAGGATGCACACCTGGAATGGTAGAGCGTGTGTGGGAATGCACACTTGAGTTGGTCGTGAGGCACGTGGTTGGGTGTGCGAGTAAGAGCACACCTGTGATTGTCACAGAGGAGGTGACCGAGGAAGGGGCACGAAGAGGTGTATTGGTGAGGTGTGCGACCAACGAATGTGTGCCAAAGTGTTTGGTGGTCAGGTGTATGACCAAGGCTGTGAGTGGAATGAGTTTACCTAGGTGTGTAAGGAAAGGTACGAGGAGCATGGGAACAGCTGGAGGTATGAGCAAGAAAGGGGTAGCGTATGCATGTAAGCATGCAGGTGAAGCATCGACGGTAACCGGGTTAGAGGTTAGAACGACTTATAGCCGAATCGGGCCCTCGGTGCGCGTCGGGCAGCTTCGCGTGCCGCGAGGACCAGCGGGGATCCGAGTCACGGCGGGTTCGAAAGGACCGCCGTACGCGATCCACGCTGTGCCTCGCTTGGAACGGCCACGTCCGGGCTCCACTAGGCGGAGCGGGCAGCCCGATAGGAAGGGTCGTCATGGCGACCACTTTTTATTGAGACGTTCCGGCAGGTCGAGATCGGGCAATTGGATGGCTCCACGCCGAGGTGGTGCGTGGGATCTCGGCCCGGGTAAGCCTCCGTCCCTGCCCCGAATGCGGGACGTATCCAGCCACTGGCACAAAACAACCCGCATTCATTGCTCGGCTGAACGAAGCCGAGCTTTAGAAGGGAATTGGCGCACCGAGAGGATCTAATAAGTAGACGGGTGATGAGGTTAGTGTTTTGGACCCAAAAGTAGAAAAAGGCGAAATTTGATGATTGGTACGGTGATTGGCAGATGATTGGCAAAATTTTTGATTTGTTGGATTTGGACGAACAAAATTGATAGTAGGACCTCCCCGATGTGGTGGGATGGCAAATCCACCATCCCTCACAGGGTGGGGCAAATGCGCACTAGATTTATGGGGTGTATGGCAGTGAAAACTAGCCCGGGTGGGTTAGGTTATATTGTGTGTAGGGATCTAGCGAAGATGACATTAGGTAACGTTAAGATTAGTTAGTGACTGATACCTGTAGTGGGGACGCAGGTAGTTTAGTGTGGATGATAATGACGTGGGAGCGCAATAGTTTAAAGGGACGACTGGGAAGCGCAAGTTTCAGAGGGGAGTAGTTAGCTGAGATGATGCCCTGTGTTTGAGAATTGAACAGGTGTGATTGCACAGGTGTGCAACTGAACAGGTGTGTAGAGCAGTGTATGAGTCAGTGAGAGGTGATTGTGTATTGTGTTGACCAAATGGTCCAGGAAGAAAGGAGGGTGCAGGTGGCACCAGGTGTGAGGGCACAGGTGTGCAACAACAGGTATGGAGAATGGTTGTGGGGAATAAATGGTATGGGATATATGGCGTATTGGGATGGATGGTCGTGGAGTGAGTATGGTGGAAATTGTGGAGTGGAGTGGACGGTGCGAAGGTGTGAATGGGGGAAGAGTGGACCCCCATCACGGATACCCGGGGCGGGTAGAGTAAGTGTTAGGTAGAGGGTATAGGTAAATTGTGGTTGGATATTGGCATCTGTGGTGCGGGTGAAAGAATGGTCTTTGGATGGGTGCATTAGTGTTGTGGAAATGGCTGGGCGTGTAGCCTGTTAGTGTGTGTAGTTGGTTTGGGCACTCCACCACTGTGAGGATGTCGGCCAGGTGAGGCCGCAGGTGGGCTCTGGGAGCCGGTAGTAGTTGTTGTGGATGGGGCCCGAGGATCCGGAGGACGGACCCGGGTAGCCCGTGCCAGAGAGGGCACTGAGGGGGTGAGAGTGCGAGAGGGCCTTCCCCAGTTAGTTAGGTTAGGGTGAGGAGCTAGGTAAGCTCGGGTGGCAACTGCAGTGGTGGAGGTGTGCAGGTGGGTAGACCTGCTGGGAGAGCTACACGTCGCAGCCCAGAAATTGTGCGAGGGCACCGGGAGATGAATCGGGGGAGTGAGACCCCAAATTGAGAAGCACCACAGTTTGGTCAATGGGAATTGGTTTTTAGAACCCATAGTGTAAGTGGCCAATGGATTGGCAGGGAAAGACCCCGGGTAGTGTAAAGTGTGTTAAAATCATTTAGAGGATAGTTAGGATGAAGGATCTCCTCGCACCATCTGCATCCACTCACCTGAGATGAGGTAACTCCACACCATGCCATGTTTTATTATTTTTCATTGATGCAAATGTTTTGGATTGTGAGACGCATCATGACGTGGGTGTGACATTGTGCGTAATTCCATCTCTCCCTCCTTAGGAGGATTGATGATGAATTGGTGATGGCAAATTTTGAAGTAGAGGGATTGGAGACGAATTTGGTGTAGAAGGGAAAGATGGGGAAGACAAGACGTAGTGACGAATTTGTAAAGGTGTAAATTCTTGTAAATATGGGGTAAGGGCAAGGGTAGTGTAGGTGACAGGGGGGGGGGGGGGGGTGACGTACGGTAGGGACGAGTTTTTCTCACTTCGCTCTCCGTACGCACTTCACCCTGCATTGCCTTTATTGACGTGTACCCTTGTGACCTTACCCCTCGCTCAATTGTCTTCCCCCCTTTTGTCTCCCACTTGAGGACCTGTGCGCCATTGGGTGCCGAGGGGAGCGTGCGTGAGGTGGCCATTGTGCGCACGAGATTCCCAGAACCAGCATGCATTGCGTTGATGTACCACTTTATGGACCGCTGTTCTGCGGCCAAGTACCACTTGATGGACCCCAGGTTCTGGGGCAGGGCACCTCTGTTGGAGACCGGCCATAGTGGCCAGGGAATCTTGCTTGCGGACCTCGGTAAGGTGGCACCTATGCCAAACAGGTGGACCACCCTTAGTTGGCCCCTGTTGCCCTAAATAAAAATGGACACGGTTTGTGCTTTTTATATTTCCAAGTAGGCCGCATGAAGCCAGAAGACGTCGGGAAGAACATCGGCCCAGCAGAGAAAGAGAAGACCACCACCAGTTGTTTTGTTGTGTTTATTATAAACCGTGGTGACTGTGCACCGAGTGGTGCTTTTGGTGCTTTTGGTGCGTTGTGGTGCTTTTGGTGCTTTGTGGTGCTTTTGGTGCTTTGTGGTGCTTTTGGGTGCTTTGGTGGTATTGGTACTGGTGCATCGATGCAATGCGTGCTGTCTCCTCCCTCCCAACAGGAATTTCTTTTTTCTTGTTCCCTAAAAAGAAAAAAAAAACACAGGTCCTGGGTTGCGTTGTAAATAAGAAATAACGTCATTGTAAATAATGCTCCCCACCGTAAATGTATAGTTTGAGAATAATTCCGTAATTCGGTTAGCTGTGGGCTTGAGTCTGTTAGATAGGGTGCAATGCAATAGGGGGACATACTTATTTGTGTTTTAAGATTGTCACACTCAGGGTCAGGTTAATTGTAGAGGGAATTACACCTACGTGTCACACTAAGTTAAAGTTTTGTAGGTCCGAGTACGGGCCTGAAGAAAGGAGGGTGCAGTGTAACGGTTTTGAGAAGTGTAACGAATTTGAGAAGTGTAATGGTTTTTGAGAAGTGTAACAATTTTGGAGGAAGTGTAACGAATGTGAAAAGTATGGTTTTGTGGTGTGTAACACCCTCGTAATGTAAATAATGGTCGCAGCCGTCCTCCTAGTTAATTCCATGAAACTTACACACAGGCCACGATATATCTTTTTAAATAGTGTATTTCCTTATTCTATGTAGGCTAAATATGTGTTTCCCACTAGATTGACTTTGCATTGTATCAAACAAAATAAGCGTAGGCCCTTTCAATTTCCCCAAACATCTCTGCTCTCCAAAGTTCCTTTCAAAAGGGGTGCGAGTGGTGTTCAATCCCGCAAGCCGCCATTGCCCATGTGCTAATCTCGGAGAAGAAAGGCGTGTCTCCACCTCGTCATAGAGGGGAGGAGTGAGCCAACCCCACTTGGCCAACCAGCACCGCGGTTAGCGACCCGGTAGGCGTGCCCTCGCAGCCGGCGGCTTGATTCCGCCCGGAGTAATAAAGGGGACTGGAAGGGACTGCTTCACCAGATGAGCGAAGAGGCGACAGACGAGAGGAGCGGTGAGCGGTGAGATGCGAGACGCTCCAAGCCAAAGAGGAGAGGTACTCGGCGAGGAAACCAGCTTTGGAGAGACGCACTGAAAGGAGGGAGAGGCTCCACCAGAAGGAGAGGAGCAGGTGTGCCCGAGCCAGCGCGTGACGTCTACAGCATCGGCAGCGGATACGCGACGGAGGGTTTTCCCGCCAAAAACGCGAGGAATTGAGAGCTGCTGCCTCCGACCCTGCCTCCCTCTCCAGCAATCCACCTCAAGCCCTACCTGCCTGCAATATCCCCCGTGTAAGTGTGAACGTCGTCTGTCCTACTCGTTGTCCTGGGGTTAAGTAAATTGAATAGAATAAGCTAACGATGCACTGTGTGACTGCTTCTTCCATCCATTGCTGTAAATAATTTTGGTCGCTCTTTCTTTTTGCTTGTGTGTGTATAATAAATCTGTTCTTCCTCCGTACTCTGTCTTCTTCTCTTTTTCCTTCTCTTTCGGTCGCTTTAGAGGTTTCCCGATTGAATATCCGCGGTGCGATCTGGTCAACGTCGGGTGGAATCGGGCCAATTGGGGATCCTGTTAGGTCGCGGTTGGACCATCCGCTCGGCCCATCGTAACATCTAAACCGCGATCAGTAACAATATATTGTTCCGGAGTATGGCACTCCCCTTAGCAAGGGGGGGGGGGGGGGTTAATCCCCTTGTCTTGTTAAGCTGGCCGTCTCCGTTCCTGGACCCACCCTTTGTGGGATGGGATTGGCCAAGGTGATTGGTCAATGGATTCTCGGACACCTCCGCCAATCCTTCCACAAAGCAGGTGGATGGCCCGCTCGAATCCCGGACAAGATGGAGTTTGCCGAGCGGTTTAGCAATCCGGAATCCGAGCCATTAGCAAAGGACTAACCCAATTCATAAGCGGTTCTGCCAAAATCATGCCACAGATATTCAATAGGGAAAACACGAAGCCGATCGGACGAGAATGAAAACCAAAGAATAAGGAGGAACAGGTATTTATTAACTACTATACAAAACCAAAGAAACCAAAGGAGAAACGAAAGCAATATACAGAAGAAGAAGAAGAAGACACAGCGCAATTCTTAAACAGGCTTACTTATACCCACAGGACAATACAGACAGACTCACACGAATAGGGAATTGCAGGCAGGAATGAATGGCTGGAAGGTGAAGGTTCAGGTGGGACAACAGGGCAGGAAGGTCCGGGCAAATGCGCAGCAGAGAGGTCCACTCCAGGTTCACAGTTCGGAGCGAGCAGCCGGCGGCCCCACGTATACAGCTTACACGGCAGGGGCTTCCTGCAGCAGCGCCGCGCAGCTCTTCTCTCCTGCCTTCTCACCGACTCTCCAACTCGTACCTTCTCTGTCCAACTCTGTTCATGCCCCCTCACTCATGAACCTCTCCTGCGTCTCTCTGGTGGGGGCCTCGCGCCAAGGGTTTTATATCCACGCCTTGGAACCCTCTTGAACCTACCAGACGTTTCTTGCCATGCCCTTGGAACCCTCTCGAACTCTCCAGATGTTTCTTGCCACGCCCTATCAAGCCATGCCCACCGAGCCCTGGTTGGTTGTTAGGGGCTCTCTGGCTCCACCTTTGATGACGAGGTGGCACCACGCCCGTGCTCTGGCGGCTCCTCCCTCTTCTTCTCCGATCCTGGCCTCGTGGGCAATGGAGTTTTTGTGGCGGTGTAATGCCAACGAAACAGCCCAACTGTCACTGGCACTTGGCAGAGGCGATTGGGAATCTGAAAGGGGAACTATCTTATTTAATTGATGCAATGTAGACTGTAGAGTCAACTATTGGAAACACAGCCTTACCTGAAACACATACTAATGACATAACTATTGAGAGGTCCTATGGTTCGCTACGTGTTGTACATGGACTAAGGTGCAATCTTTAATTAACAGGCAATTAAGGGGAAATGTACACAGGGGTCATTTATAAGGGAATTTACTACTAAATTTACATGTGAAGGTTCTAAAAACCGTAACAATATATATATATATATATATATATATATATATATATATATATATACACACACACACACACAGTGCCTTCAGAAAGTATGCACACCCCTGACGTTTTTGCATCTTGTGTTACAGCCTGGATTTGAAATGGAGTAGTTTATGGGTCTTTTTCTTTGTTACTGATATTTTTGTTACTGATCTACACATAATACCCCATAATGTCAAAGTGGAATTTGGTTTTCGAAAATTTTACAAAAACAATAATTGTGTGTGTGTGTGTGTGTGTGTGTGTGTGTGTGTGTGTGTGTGTGTGTGTGTGTGTGTGTGTGTGTGTGTGCGCGCACAGGAAGTATGGAGATAAATGAATAGGAAAAGAGGAGAGAGACGTAGATATAGTACGTGAAAACTTGAAAGTTAGTGTTGAGTTAAGTGAGGTTGATGAGGATAAAAATTGACACGAGTAATGATGGTGGCGCCGCTTATTTTTGAAGCCCTGGAGGGTAGAGTCGGGGCCATCTGTACTTACACCTCAAGCTTTCAACCATAAATTATATCAGACATTCAAAGGCTGATTTTACATGCAACACATGCTTTTTCAGTCTGCCTTTATAATGAACTCCATTTTAATGCCTCTGTGTTAAAATGATTCTGACTGTTTTGGGGCTGATTGAAGATAACCTAAAAATGTAATAACAGAGCATTCATTAAAGCAAGGATTTTACAAGGAGGGCGGGTTGAGAGTATAGCCTGGGATGCACTAGCAGGGTTGAGGGTTGGGGAGTGGACTATAGTTTTTCAATTTTTGGCTTTTACTTGCCGAAAGCACAGAATAACAAGAATACCATGCTGGCACACCAGTTGTAAACAATAAACCGATGTGGAAAGAGAGCACTCTACTAGTTGCAGCTTTGATACTCCGCATCATTCTGGATGATATAATCCATCAACAAGTATATTGCCAAGTTCTCAGCCAGATCTACCCATTTCAGCCCCATTTATATTCTCTTGCCCGACCACTCCTGCCTTTTCCATTGGAAAAAGCACCGTTACCATAAAATGGGGTGAATAGGGACAGCAAGGTGAATAGGGATACAAATTGAAAAAAAGTTCAGAAACATTTTTCGCTGAAAATTGATAACTATACTGATTTGTTGATATTAGGGTTGAAAGTGTTCTCTTGTTTTTTTTTTTTTAAAGCAACTTATAGTCCCTATTCACCCCATATATGGGTTAAATAGGAATAAATAGGATTTTTATGGCTGTCCCTATTCACCCCGTTTTATGGGTGAATAAGGACAGTCACTAATACAAAAAAATAATAATCAAGCAACAATCCTGAGTTTCCAACTTATTGCTAAACTGATAGCTCAGATGGATGCACATAATATGCACCCATAATATAAACCACGGTGCCAATGAAAAAAAAAATGGGATAAAAAGTTTCTCCAAACTGTCCCTATTTCTTGATTATTATTTTTTTGTATTAGTGACTGTCCCTATTCACCCGTAAAACGGGGCGAATAGGGACAGCCATAAAAATCCTATTTATTCCTATTTAACCCATATATGGGGTTAATAGGGACCATAAGTTGCTTTTTAAAAAAAACAAGAGAACACTTTCAACCCAAATATCAACAAATCAGTATGGTTATCAATTTACAGCAAAAAAAGTTTCCGAACTTTTTTTCAGTTTGTGTCCCTATTCACCTTGCTGTCCCTATTCACCCCATTTTACGGTATACTATGTGTCTAGTTATGTAATAGTAGCACCATTATAGTATGTGTTATGAAATCAAGTCGAGACCTCGTTTCCAGATATGAGGTTTTATTGAAATCTATCTCCACATACCCTATACGCACAGAACAAAGAATAATATCAGAACTACAGCAAAGTTCTACTAGCATTTCATTGTCCATAAGCAAGCAAATAATTCATACCTTTCTCGAGCGTCCGCTCAAAAAAGACAGATGCGGAACCAAAATCTCCCCCTTCCCACTACAACCCATTTATTATATACCCTTCTCAAGGCTATCCCAGTCGAATACTCCTCTTCATATTTTATCACAGTATGTGTATAGTTAAGTTATAGTAACACTGTTATACTGTTATAGTGTGTGTGTGTATAGTTAAGTTATAATAGCACCGTTATAGTATTTGTATAGTTAAGTTATAGTAGCACTGTTATAGTATGTGTAGGCCTATAGTTAAGTTATAATAGCACCGTTATAGTACGTGTATAGTTAAGTTATAATAGCACCGTTATAGTATTTGTACAGTTAAGTTATAGTTGCACTGTTATAGTATTGTTATGGCCCGGGGTTCGGGTCTACTACGAGGAGGTTAACCTCCGTTCCCTTCCGAACTTACCGGACTTGCGGTTGCCGCGCACCCGCCGGGATAATGCTAATTTTGTTACGGTGGATCGCTACTCTGGTTGCGAGCAATGGCGGACCAATGGAAGAAAAGACATTCACGGGGAGTGGAAGGGGGAAACGAACGTTGGGAACCTGTTAGCACAAGGCCACAATGTTCCAGATGCCTCTCCCCATGACGCCTTTTGTCCTGAGCTCCCCAACGAACACCAGGCCGGCAAATGGCAGTCCCCAACACAAGCAGATAATGGCGATCCCAGCACGGACAGGCAGGTGAGAAGTGTCGGGAACCATGCAGAGCGAGTGTGTCGGGAACTGTGCAGAGCGAGTGTGTCGGGAACAGTGTAGAGCGAGTACGTCGGGAACTGTGCAGAGTGAGTGTGTCGGGAACTGTGCAGAGCGAGTGTGTCGGGAACTGTGCAGAGCGAGTGTGTCGGGAACTGTGCAGAGCGAGTGTGTCGGGAACTGTGCAGAGCGAGTGCGTCGGGAACCGTGCAGAGCGAGTGCGTCGGGAACCGTGCAGAGCGAGTGCGTCGGGAACCGTGCAGAGCGAGTGCGTCGGGAACCGTGCAGAGCGAGTGCGTCGGGAACCGTGCAGAGCGAGTGCGTCGGGAACCGTGCAGAGCAAGTGTGTCGGGAACTGTGCAGAGCGAGTGTGTCGGGAACAGTGCAGAGCGAGTGCGTCGGGAACTGTGCAGAGGGAGTGCGAGGGACACGTGGAGTAAGCACGTCTTGATCTCGTGCAGTGTAAAGAATATGTCGTCACCTCGTGCAGAAAGTGAGTGTCGTGCACACGTGCACCGAGAGAGAGTCTGGCAGCCAGCAGAGGGCAATGAACACGTGCAAAACGAGCAAAGTCCAAGACCTTTTTGTCATGTACACGTGCAGCGAGAGGGAGCAGGGAGAGTCCAGCCAAGAGGGCAATCACGTGCAAGGTGAACAATGTCCAAAGCCAAGAGAGTGAATCACATGCAGAGGCCTGTGAGAGTGTCCGGCCTAGCGCAGATGCACACGTGCTCTGCCAATGGAATCCAAAAGCCAAGAGAGAGTAATGCAGGCATGTGCTAGGTCAACAATGTCCATAAACCAAGAGAGTGCAAAAACGTGTTGAATCGCCCTTTGTCCACCCTCACTGAAGGGTTGGGGTTGTGTTGGAGGGTGTCCTAGCTCCCGATTGGTGTAGCCCGTTACTCCACCCGACAAGCTCCCCCAAAGTTCCTCAGGCTCTGATAGGTGGATTGTCGCTTCATCTCGTGTACTCCAGCGCGACAGGTAAATTTGAGCACTCACTTGGCTGGTGTGCTTTTGAGCCTGCATGTACTGCCTGGCAAATTATCCCTGATGAGTGGAGGGGCTATGTTTCCCTTTCCCCAACGCATAAAGACATACTAACCCGAAATAATGGGAAGGGGCTAAGATAATGTTGTATTTAGTTAAGTTATAGTAGCACGGTCGTATATGTGTATAGTTACGTTATAGTCAGCACCATTATAGTATGTGTATAGTTAAGTTATAGTAGGTCAATTCCTGCAGTTTTGTTTGGTTTCTATGATACAATAAGGTAGCGTGACATTGAGAGAGTGCATCGGTGGGGGCAAACGAGAGCAGAAAAAAAACTTGTGGTTGAATATCCAAACCAATTTGTCAAATAATTACATTTCTGCTTTTATGGCATTGTCTCTTGGGAAATAATTAATCTTAGTGTTTCCTGGCCCTTGCATAATACTACTACAAGCATGGCCATTGCATCAAGTCTGCTTGGCTTTCAGACAAATCCCCCAATTGTTAACAACTGCCAAGCTAATCTATGAGATATGTTCGAAATGGCGAACAAGGTAATAAAAAAAAACACATTTTCTCAATCCGCTATTACAATCATGAGTCATCTTAAAACACAGCTTTGAAAAGTAATATCAAATGGTTTGTACAAATGAGCAGTTCAAACTTCAGCACATTGTTTTGTTTGTGTAATGCAAGGGACACCAGAACACCAGGATCACCCTACCTCACAAGACCTCTCTGTATAAGAAAAATTGTGCCATTAACAAAGCTTCAGTTAATAAATTAAAAACACCAGATGCATGAATCATGCCCAGAAGGCAGATAGCAAAGCAATGGTAGCAAACAAAGGGAAGCTGATAAGGAAGGTCTGTTCTTATCCAGCCCCAGCTCCTGGTGGAGTACGTGGCCAGTAGGAGAGATATGTTGCTTCTGGGACACCTCATTTTCCCATTGACTTACATGTTAAATTTTCCCCTCCCTCATTGTCCCAAAACACCTCTATTTCTCCCACCCTAATATTTACGAACCCTTTGGTCTTATAGACCTATGATCCCTTATGAACCTCTATTTCTCCCACCCTGTTCCCCACGAACCTTTTGTCTGTAGTACCTATCCTTAATGTTGTTCATTAGACCACTCAAACACTACAGTTTTCTCTTATAGACCTATAATCCTTTTTCTACATATCATCTGGTAGATTAATCTTTGACCCACTCAAACATTGACCCATTCACTTCCATATTAATTCTTTCCCTCCCTCATTGCCCCTAAACACCTCTATTTCTCTCACCCTGTTCTTTACGAACCTTCTAACCTTTTGACATGTTATCCTTATTCATTAGACCACTTAAACAATGCTGTGTGAACCTGTGATCCTTCTGACCTTATGGACCTTTTAACCTTTGACTCTTAATATCATCTGGTGAATATAACCCACTCAAACAACGACCCTACAAATATTTGTTTATGCGTGGGAAATAATTTAATTCTCCTCCAACTTCCATCACCATACTCAAACCTTTTTAAAATTAATTATTCGCTTTTGAGAAATGACGTTGTTTCACTGACTTGGATAACTTCTCATTGTCTTATTTCCTGTTTCCTCGAAATGTTAAATCTGTGTTCTGTTCCCGAAAATACATTTTGGTCATTATAAAGGTCGTGTTGCCGGGCTGTTTTTATCATTACGAACCGAAGAACATGAGCATCAACATGTCTTATTTCACTCTCTACTCTGATGAAGAATACTCACCAGGACTTTGGTAAGTTCATTTGGTATTAAACACTGTTAATGAGAGCTTTGTATGTGATTAATTATACAACTAATAATTTATTTTTCCTCTTCATTGCAGCAATTCAAATATTGTAAATATCCTGGCAGAATTTCAAGTTGTTCCTCCAGAGGTTTACAACGAATTGAACATGGGTTGGAGCGACCTGCCTCACAGATTGAATGAATTCGATGTTTTACCGTTCTTAGAAGATGATCACCATCGGAGTTTGTCTCAGGTAATTAATTATTCATTTCTCTGATTGGTACCATTAAATGGGAGCTGTCATTTATTTATTCATTGTCAATACAATGTATCTTTTAGGAGAAATTATTAACGTTTTTTCTTTCTCTTTTTGAAAGAATATAACACCATCAACAGATGACCACAACCACAACCACGGCTTTGAGTGGAATGCTTTTGATTTTCCAAAGAGTGGTTATTTCCCGTCAACATGTGGTACCCTAAATTTTCAACTCGACCACTTGAACACAAAGCTCGATTTTTTAGAGGTATGTATCCCAATATCCTCATATCCTTGTGTGTGTGTGTGTGTGTGTGTGTGTGTGTGTGTGTGTGTGTGTGTGTGTGTGTGTGTGTGTGTGTGTGTGTGTGTGTGTGTGTGTGTGTGTGTGTGTGTGTGTGTGTGTGTGTGTGTATGTGTGTGTGTGTAATATTTTCTCTCCCCTCTTGTCCTCTTGCCTTTGACAGAAAGAGATTCCAAACCTGAAGATATCTGCTGCTGTTGAAACTACCTTTAACTTATGTTGGGAAGAGATTGATGATTTGTGCTGGGAAGAAGTTGAATGTATAATACCTCAAGGAAAATGTTTTTGTAATATGAAGCTTTTGTTTAAAATATTATTTATATATATATGCTTTGTCCAGAACTATTTAATTATTAATTACAAGAAAAGAATAAAGGTTAGAAGGAAGGGGGTGCGTTCCCCCACCCTTGATTTCCCCCATCCCACCCCTCCCCTCCCCTTGTGTGTGTGGGGAAGGTGGGGGTGGGATGAGGGGGGATCAAGGGTGGGGGAACGCACGGGGGGTGGGGGATGATGGGTGTGGTCTGTGTGGGCGTGGTCTGTGTGGGCGTGGTCTGTGTGGGCGTGGTCTGTGTGGGCGTGGCTTATGATTTTTTATTTATTTAATTTTTTTATTTATTATTATCACGAATTAAATTAGCTAATCTGGGTGGGGTGAATAGAAATGTTGTTTAATGAATTATTAGCTTTGTTTTTTGTAATTCTTGCGAGTAAAATGAACCCAAGATTTCTTCTCCATTTAAATCATATAATTTGTAGGTCCAAGGGACTGTATCCATTACATCAACGATTTTAAATAATTCATTAGTCCATCTCTTTGTATAACCTTTCTCAAAATGGCTTTTCCATTTGTATATTCTTACAATATCACCAACTTTAAACTTGGGCTTTCTCAAATTAATCTCCTTTTCATATTCTAATTTTGTAAATGTTTCTGATGGTTTTGATTTTGTTGATGAATGAACTGTATTATTGTAATTATCTACAATATCCTGAATTAAATACACCCATTTTTGAGAACTGAGTTGTGTGAATTTTTTATATAATTTCTCTTTTAAAGTACGATTAAAACGCTCAATAACAACTGCCTTTCCTTCATTAAAGGTGCTGTATAATTTAATACCCTTCCCCTTAAGAAATTTCATGAATATTTTGTTATAGAACTCTGTTCCCTCATCAGTCCATAACTTCTTTGGTTTCCTTTTATCCCGATCAAATATTCGCTTAAAGGCTAACATTAAAGTATCACCCCTTTTATTTTTTAAAGGGACAACCCAGGCAAATCTACTCCTCAAATCAATAACGGTTAAAGCATACCTGTATCCCCTGTCATTATTCAATTCAATTAAATCAGCGGACCATATGTGGTCGGTGTATTTAGAATAAACCTTCCTTCTTTTAAACTTTGTGATTATAGGTTTGTGTAATTCTTCAGCCAAAAGCTCCTCAGTCTTGATGACATCATTAGAGCCTAATAGTTTTTTGAGGAATAACCAAGACCAAGTTTCAATTTAGCATTTATCAAATTTCTCACAATAAACCTATCAACTTTCTCTCTCAACGTTGGATTTTGTATCAAAGACAAATTATACAACATTTCGCTGTCGGCTTTATGTTTTTCAGTCAACGTAGTGGTATCCCCATAAGCAATATCATGCTTCATACACACTTCATCAACCCTATTTGTAGGTTTAGACCAAGGTTTAGGATTGTTAGCCTCATCTAATCTTTTATCCAAGTTTGTTCCTGGACCACAGAAAGAATACCCTGGAAGGTGTAATTCCCCTGGAATTCCAGTTGTTGTAAATTTACTTCCTGACAGAAACTTTTGTATGTCTCCTCCTCTTTTAGGAGAGATGAATTGGCACTTTTTAGAGCCACACACTTGACATATTCCTTTTTGACAAACTCTATTATTTTTAGCTTTAACATAAGAGATATTTTTAGATTTAGTTTTCTTTTTACATTTGAGACAATAACTCATATTTATTTATCAGAAAAATTCCGACAGAGTATCAAAACCTTTTTGGTTTTCAACATATACATTTCAATCTTGATTTTTAAAACATAAAGAATCCTAAGGAATGCCTTCACTCTCTCCTCCATTTATTTACAAATAAAACTAACTAAAGTCAATTACACCGACATCATCAACCACATAATCTTTTCCTTCTTCTTCTTCTTTATCCCCACTTTCTCATTTAAATCTCCTCCCTGAAACTGAAGACATTGACGTCGTTATTCTTGAAAATAATATTTTCATTAGACTTCTCATTTCTTTATTTTCCTCCTCAGTGCGTTGAGTTTGATTTATTTGCTGTAATACCTTCAATCTTTTATTAATCTCACTGATTTCCATCTTTTTATATTTTTCCTCCCTCTCTCTTTGCTCCCTCTCCTCCTTCTCTCTTTTCTCCCTTTCCTCCTTCTCTCTTTTCTCCCTTTCCTCCCTCTCCTCCTCCTTTTTCTCCCTTTCCTCCTTCTCCTTTTTCTCTCTTTTCTCCCTTTCCTCCCTCTCCTCCTCCTTTTTCTCCCTTTCCTCCTTCTCCTTTTTCTCTCTTTCCTCCTTCTCTTCTTTAACTCCTTCCTCATTTATCTTAGCAATTTTTGATATCAATATTTTCACAGCATTCATTCTTTCTTTATTTTCCTCTTCGGTGAGTTGAGATTTATCTTCTTGCTGTAATACATCCACTCTTTTTTGAATCGCTCTGATTTCCATCTCCCTCTCCCCCCTCTCTCTTTGTTCCCTCTCCTCCTTCTCTCTTTTCTCTCTTTTCTCCTTCTCTTCTTCAACTCCTTCCTCATCCCTTGCTACCCTTGAGTTTAAACCCCAAAGAATATTATACATATACTCATCTGGATTTTGAGATATTCTTGTATCTATAATTATTTTTCTCATAATAGGATACCAATAAGATTTGTTGACGATTTCTAAAAGAGTTTTATATTTCATAACTTTGAGAAGTTCATTTTTATTTAATATTTTAAACAAGTCTCTATTTGTGGGTTTAACAATATCAGTATAAGGCCAGTTTTTTATGACAAAATTCCCATGTATATGCTCCAAATCATAAGGTATGTAATACCGAGCACCCTTTTCTTGTAGGTATCCTTGAATACAAAAATTATAATTCTCTTGTAGTCTTCTTCCTGCCATTTATGTATCAGAAATATATGTGAGATTAATATTATGACAGGTAATACCACCCCATCTTCCCACTACCAAATCGGTTTGTATTCCTCGGCTTTCTATCCTTATCTCATTACCTTCCTTCTTTGTCATGCGAACCATCGCTATACTATCATATATTTTTATTTTCTTAAAATCACGTATTTGTTGTTTACTAATTGTACTTCCACATAAATCCTTATCTTCACCAAGTGGATAATATTCTTCTTTACGAGACTGATTTAAATCATGTAGGTCTTCTATGTTTATTGAAAAAGACCAATTATACCCTAAATCAGGCATATCATACCCCCATTTATTAATTCGCATATTAACTAAATGTCCTTCTTTATAAAATTTAATTGTAAGCAGGTAGTTAAATTCAATGAGGAAAGGTGTATGGTCAGTATAACCAGGTGTTGTGGTTGTAAATTTTACTTGTTTCACAAAACGTGCTGTTTTCTTTAAAGATATATATTGTGATAAATCACTGAATCTAATCAAGTCATTCGCATCTGTAGGGTTTGGATAATTGATTAATTTATAAGTATTCTTCATATTAATATTTTTACTTACACTATATTTTTGTCGTTCAGCCTGTGCCTTTGTATAATAATTTGATAAATCAATATCCTGAGAGGATTTTCCAAAGATAGAACCATCTTTTCCAACATAGGTCATTTATATTAGATAAAAAATGATATCATAAAAATTTTCATTATTGTTGAGTTGAAATAATACATATAAACATAATTGGCCACAACATTTAGAATTAATTTCTTGAACTTGGAATGTTTGATAAACACCATTCTGTAAGAATTGTATTACTTCAACAGGTGGTGGCATACCATAACTATCAAAATAATATTTATCCTGACTATTATGAATACAAACCCAATGAGAACCATTCTGTGTGTCTAAATTCATAATAATATTCTTTGTATTCTTATTTATATGTATTAATTCATCTCTCATACAAATAACCACATTATCAATTTTTAGTGTTTTACAATACTTAGCTAGTTCTATATTTGACGTTGTATTCTTTCCAAATTGTTTAAACCATTTATCCATTTATTTATGAGAAAGATACAATCCATTACCCCGTTTAGTTAGTTTAACACCCGCTTGAGCGATAGAGGAAAGCATATCTCCAACCAACAATCTAGCTTTATCAGGTAGACTTTCAAGTTTTTGAGCAAAATCTACAATTACACCACTTCCACTAATTTGTTTCTCCAACTCCTTGTTATGTCTTTCCAATTCTTTTTGAGCTTTTAGTTGTGCCTTCCTTTCGTTAGCAGTTTTTACCGCTGCTGAAATACCACCAGTCAATGCTCCCGCCGCACTTAAACCAGCAAATAAAGGAATTAGAAACGGGAGAAATCCTCCTCTTGACTCATCTATTGAATATTTCTTTAACATAGGTTTCGTCATTTTAATTTTAAGTGATCCAACATCATTTAGTGTTTTTACTTGTGTGTGTGTGAGTAAAACATCAATTCTTACAGCTCCTTTTCTTTGAATTGTATTAACATTAATAATACAAGGCTTTTGATTTTGAATACAAGATGTTAATTTATTAAGATTGATTTGATTAACATATACCCCAACCATTTATTTATGAGAAAAAACCTATGTGATATTAATCATAACACCATTATCTGTATTAATCTGTAATTCTGTTTCCTCCAAAAGCAAACAATATGCATTAACCTCTTCACTCTCCCCTCTTTCAATGTATAGAGAAGTATCCACTCGATTAGACTTTATAGTTTCCTTTTGAGAACTCAGGTCAATTGCGTAGATTGTATAAAGTTTTTGAAACGCAACCATATCCAAAATAGGATCATTATTACCATTACTTTCACACACCTTTTGGTAGGACTTGTAGGCTTCCGCATAATCATTTTTTTCCCAATCAATTTCCAATCTATCTCGTGGATAAAATGTGCCATCAAGAGAAACCCGAAGTTGTTTCACCTTAGCATTATCACTCAGCGCATTATTCTTATGAGTACCGTCCTCTCCATCTGGTTTTTTAAAAATGAGCCAGAGGTATCGTGGCTTTCCTTGAAGAACACCCAAATTCCAAGTGTAGGTAGTGTGTTCCAGTTTAACGTGTTGACATCTTCTTTTAAGGTATGATACATTTAGCGGTTTCTTTGAGTTAAGTCTTCTATTTAACATCTCTTCCGTTTTAAGATTAGGAGTATATTCACTGATATACCAACACAAATCATTAATAACAAATTTATTGTTGTCTCCAAAAGCATTTTCATCCCCAAAAAGCAACCTATTTACATTATCATTCCTTTGTAGTTGAAATCTAATTTTAAGACCATACAAAACTTTATCATAATCGCAAAATCCAAATATACCTTTAAGAGGTACTGCTACGGTAAAACTATTCACTGCTTTTGTTTCATCATTATACATTGACTTCCTTTGACTATAACCAGGGTCTGCGTTTGTACCCGTTGACATATCAGGAATAAAACCTTCAACAGCTCCCTTACCCATTCTATCACTAAACGAATATAGTGTAAATTTCATCATTTCAGATGTAGCAGAGACATAATCAACCGCTTCAACCTCTTGTGTTCCAATATACAGGCGGACACTGTCAAACATTTTCCAGAAGAAATCATTTACGAGTGTAGCATTAGTATTATTCGCAGCCTTAGTGAATTTAAATTTACACAGCAAGAAACTATCAGCTATATTCAAGTAAGTTTGTTGATTATTTATTTCAAAACTTTTTGTTCCGTTTGAATTCCAGTCTGTTCCAGTTATAGCATTTACCTTAAAATAGTCTTCCTTTTTAGTGGAGTTTGAAATGATAATCGTATCATCCAAATCATAGATACTATCAATCGCTTCCATACTTGTATTTATATAGCATTAAAATTGTTGAAACCCTGACCCAAGTATTTTAATGATTTTTTGTCGTTCTTGTGAAGATAGTTGAGTTTTACCTTTTTTAATTTCTTTGATTGCTTGTAATTTATGGGACTCCTTTTGAGCATCTTTTATACTCTTTACAACACCTGCTACATTTCCCATGAGAGAAGCAGTTGAACCAATTAGGTCTTTATGTTTAAGAATGGTTGAACCAATACCCATTAGAGTATCAATTATCCCATCTCCTTTATTTCGAAATTGATGACCCACACCCCGTTGTCTCTTAGGTTTATAGTATCCTTTACCCACATACCTTGTATAGTCTGGTGAAAGGAACATGCCCTCCCCTGTAATTATTTTATATTTTCCCAACTCGTGTTTTCTTACAATAACCATTATTTATTTATTGAAAAACTTCACGTAGGTGAATTCTGATGGATATAATTTCATCATTAAAGGATATCATACGATTATCTTGGTCGGTTATCCTAAAATTTACTCTGTATATGGTTTTTCCTGACACAGGTAAATAGACAAGATTTTTTGGTTCCATATTAAATTTATAACCAATCGGGGTTGAGTATGCACTGAATGAAAATATTGTATTTGTTCTTATTCCATCGTTATAAGCACCATCAATCAAATCACAATGAATTAATACTGAATTTATACCGGAGGATATTTGGATAACATTATCACTGTAAAACGTCCCGTTATTTTCAATCTTTTTTGAAGAGAAACCCAATAGCTCTCTAAACGAATTTTCAATCGTGAAATCAACTTTATAATTATTTTTAAGTTTAATAGTTGATTTTGAAGTGTGTTTTTGAATATCTATTACAATATTTTTTGGTTCATCACCTTTTTCTTTCATAAGGCGAGAGACTTCTGAAGATATTTGAGAAATCTCGTAAGCTCCAGGTGAAACGGTTATAGTTTTATATCCACTTCCTGGATTATAACTAAACTTGTTGTTTTTCTCTGTGATATTAAACAAGGTATTATAAGTTTCCATTGACAATAAAGATGCCTCATATGAGGTAAGGGGGTCAAGTTGTAGTGGGTAAGGGAATGAAGCTGTGTAATCGCTCGTTGTGAAATTAAAACTAAGAATTGTGCTTCTCATCTTATTTAATATCTAATAAAATATCTTTGTATTGACATTTATTAATTATTTTCATATTCATCAACTGATCTAAAATGGCTGAGGATTCATTAAAACAATTGTTGTTTCCAGCCTTCTTACTACCTAACAACAATAATAGCCTATTAACTAATTGTGATGGGTCATTTGGAAGAAAACTAACACCCGAACCAAGCTTACTTAAAGCATCAATAATATGTTTCTCCTTCTCATTCTTCTTACTTTTACCAGCAACAGAAACTCCATAATCAAGTGCATTTAACAACTCAATATATACCCTATCTTCCTCTCTTTCCATATCAAGTGGTTCCTCAAAATATTTTGAACCGCTGAATCCGGGGTTTGTTAGAAGAAACATTAATCTTGGAGTTAATTTAACATTTGGTTGAGTAGAACTCAAGAACATCAATTCATCATTAAATATCAATACCTTTTCTTCCACAAGATGAAACACTGCTGGTTCTTCTGTTGGAATGAGACCTGCTCTGGTTTTTGAACCCGCCGAATATTCATTGTTTTGAAGAGCTTCCACAACATAATTAGGGGGTTGATTTACCTGCTCAAGTTTCCGAAATAATCCCTCGTCATCATATTCTAATTCACCAAGTTCTTGTTTTGTTATCTGACTAAAATCTTTGAGCATTTGAAGTTTTTTCGGAGTAAATTCTACCGTGGGAACTGTAGGTGATTGTTGAGTTTTCAAAAGTGGTTTAAAGAATTTCTCTTGTTTTCTTTCAAAGGCTTCTTCACCAGTTAGTTTCTGTCTCCGTTTCTTCTTTATCTCTTCCTGTTGTTTAACAACTTTTGAAACTAATTGTTGATGTTCCTTAAACTTTCTTTCTCTTTCTTCGGTATTCATTTTCTGTATTTATTTATTGAAAAATATCATTTAATGAATTGTAAAGGTCAATGGGAAAATTTTCCTTTTCTTCATCATTATAGTAAATGTGTTGAAATAAATCTTTTTCTTTAAATATTTCATCAAATTCTTTATTGGTATTAATACGAGTTGTTATTTCTTCTTCACTAATACTTGTATCTCTGCTTTTCATACGTTTGCGTTGAATCTCCTCATCGATATCAAAACCGAATGATAAAATCTTAACTCCATCACCACACAATTGTTTAATAATTTGTCTCATTCCTTCAGGATTAGTTTCTAAAATCCCAAGACCATTAGATTTTACTTTATTTAACTCACTCTTACAATGTGAATATTTTGTAGAACCAAGAGAGACCTCCTCAAATATTTGACCTTCGTTCCTCAATCGCATATGTTCCTCCATTGAAATGTAGTAATAATCTTTCCCTTCTACTTCTCCTGGTCGCTTTGCTCTGGTTGTAGTACTCACAAAACGAATCATAGGGTGTTTTTTAAAAAAACTTACAATCTTTTCATTTTTACTATTCAAGAGTTTAGATTTATGAAAGTTCTTTCCAGAAGCAGATTTACCCACAAGGTTAATAATAATTGTTGTCATTTATATATGTAATTATGTTTAAAATAAAAATACATCCTTTAATATCTCATCTTGTTTCACAACAATATATTTATATTTTCCAATCGTGTGTTTCATATAATTTTCAAATTCTTTTTTACTACATAACGTAGAGCAATTATCTCTCCAAAAATTATTTACATCTATTGAATTTAACTTAAATAAAATAAAAGTATTGGCATTGTTTCTTATTGAGCGTCGAGGGAGTTGAAAATATGACTGACTAAGATAAATACAATTACAAGAAGAATGTCTCCCTCTTGTATAGTAGCTGTCCATTACTGTTTGGTTTCTCTCATTAACACAATCATCAAAGATGACGAGGTTCTTTTTTGATTTATCTAAATCTTGAGGTGAAGGTATATCATCCGTATTATCACTGAGAATACAAGTTATGGGTTTTGGTTTCGATTTTGATTTCTGTGTATCACAAAATAATTGTATTATATCTTCAATATTATAATCATTTAGTTTGTTTTGAAGTTTAAATAAACCGATAATGTCTTCCTTTTTAAGACCTGCATTAAAACCCTGTGAGAGTAGTTGATACTCGGGTTGAAAACTAGACTTTGTAAAAATTATTAAATTATCATAATCTAAAAAATTAGGACCAAGGAGCATCTTTAAAAGTAAACAGGTTTTTCCACATCCGCTTGAACCAACTATTAGACATCTCAATGAATTTGGAATGTTTTTATGGTTATTAAATTTTATCTTATTTTCCCAAACGGGTAAAAAATCATTCATTTATATATTTGGAAAACAAGTCATCTAACTTTTTTTGAGCTATTTTAGAAACTCTATATTTTATCCTGAGTTCGGGTTTAATTTCAAAATAATTCATTATTTTATTTATATAGTATCTTGTATTAACATTTCCATTAAAATTATTTTGAATAATAAATATCATTAAACCCTTATACATTTCCTCAATACAAATAGTCTCTTCCCTTGAAAGAAATGGTGTATTATCATCACAATACTTAACATTCATCTCTCTTATTAATCTTGTAAAGTAATTCATTTTTGGTTCTAATTTAAAAGAGTTATATATTTTTTTATATTTTTTATTATCATTAATTAAAATTAAATCACAGAAAATACATTGTTTATATGAACCCTCATTATTAAGCCCTATTCTATCACAAGCCGGACAATTCTCTAATTTATCATATGGAGAGTCTGGAAATTCTAAATATCCTTCAGAACTTATCATATTTATATGGTAAATTTTTACTTAAACTAAACGCAAGTTTATTCATTAATAAATACAATGTTTCAAAGCACAAAAGACAAATTTCACTCAATCTCTACTTCAGTGAAAGATATAGAAAAATATGTCAAAGATGTTAAATTGAACAAAGATAAATATGGAAATTTTTGGGTAAAACCAGTTATGGAAAATAACATGAGCCCCTCTATTTCATTTAAAGGAAGAGCTCTAACTATACCTGGAAAGACATCCATTAAAGTAAATCTAACAAAAGTTTCTCCTCTACTCCTGGCAATTTATTCAAAGCTTGAAAAAGTGATTGACCACGATACTTTGAAAAAGAATGATAAGACCATCAACAATACTCGTGGAGAAATTTGTATTTACTTTAATAATCCAAAGGGTGTAGATCTAAGTAAAATGAATGATGTTAATATTTCTGGTGAAATGTCATTTCGTTCTATGATAGTTAGAGATTATTTAAAGATAACTTTTGATATTAAAAATGTAGAGATTGAATCCGTTAATGAAAGAAAGTATATTGGTATAGATGGAAAGGTTTTTTCTGCTAATTAAATATGAGTCATTACAGCAGTGAAGATTTTACTATTTCATTGAACTCGGACGATAGTGATGATAGTATTTCATTGAACTCGGACGATGGTGATGATAGTATTTCATTGAACACAGATGATAGTTATGATACTAATAGTTTGTGCTCAAATGATAGTTATGAGAGTAGCTTTATTGATGACTCTGAGTATGATTCTGAGTATTCATGTGATAGTTATGACTTAGATGATTCTGAGTGAAAAAGTGTTTTAGTTTAAGCACAGTGATATATATAAAACGGAGCTGTAAAGCTCAAAAGTGTTTTATTTTAAGCACAGTGATATATATAAAACACCACGTTTTCTCACGCTATAAATATGGTTTATTGTGATACTTGCGAGAAGGAAGTAAAATATTATAAACAACATATTCTCACCGCAAAACATACATACAACATTCTTAACAAACTTTCCCCTCTTCCACCTAAAACAAAACATTGTAAGGTCTGTAAAACAACCATCATCAAGAAGGGGTTTAAAGCCCATCTTAAAACTAACAAACACTTGTCAAAATTGTTTACTATTAAAAACTCTGATGGTGCATTCAAAGGACATATTAAAATAAGAGTCTTTAACTTCAAACCTCCTGAACCAGAGTCTATAGTTGATGCTGTAGAAATAGTTAAACCTGCTGTTCAAACGTTGATTGAAAAAACACTAAAAGAAATGAAACCACTTAAATTTTATATGGGAGTAAAATTAGAAATGACAAAGGACGAAGGAGTTATAGATACACCATACATGAGAACTGAGCCACACTTTATATCTTCATATCAAGATTTTAAAACATCAGGAGTCTATGATGAACTTATTAAACAAGAGCAAGATGTGGATAATTCAATCGTAGGAAGTGGATTCAATATAGGAAAAATTATTTACATAGACATTCATATTCTTAAATCAGATCCTCTAAAAGCTTCTTCTTACATTGATTTACCCAGTGTTATCAAAAATAGAAAAGCAGTTATCAATATCAAAAATAAAGACAATAAATGTTTTCTCTGGTCTATTCTAGCACACTTACATCCTCCACATTTTCATGATGAAAGAGTATCTCATTATAAAAAATATGAGAATACATTAAATACGAAAGATCTAAAGTTTCCGATGACTTTAAATGATATTCCTAAATTTGAAAAGTTGAATAATTTATCAGTTAATGTTTATGGTCTAACCGAAACAAACAACATTCAGGTTTTAAAGCTTTCTGACAGTTGTAAACAAACTCATATTAATCTTCTATATTTTAATTCAGACGAAAATTCACATTATACATACATCAAAGATATTACAAAATTAATAAAACCACAAGTATGTAAAAGAACAAATAAAATATATATTTGTATGCGTTGTCTTAACTTCTTCCATACACAAGAAAGATTAGATAAACATTCAAATTATTGTGGTGAACATAAATCAACGGTAATCAACATGCCTAAAAAAGACTCAAAGATCACATTCAAAGATGAAAAGAAAACAATAAAACATCCATTTGTTATATATGCTGATTTTGAAAGTATTTTAGAAAAAATTGATACTGCTTCTCCAGATCCAAAAGAATCATACACAAATAAATATCAAAAACATACTCCTTGTGGTTTTTGTTATTATATCAAATCATCCGTTGGTGATAAATATAACAAGTTAGAGATGTATAGAGGCTCAAATACCCCAGAGGAGTTTGTGAAACGACTAGAAAAAGACTGTGTTCGATTAACCAAGATAATGAGAGAAACCAATAAACCAATGTCCTTAACAAGTAAAGAAAAAAGGGAATTTATAAAAAACAATGTCTGTCATATTTGTGAGGAGAAAATTGGTAAAGGTCTAAAGGTTAGAGACCATTGTCATCTCACTGGTAAATATAGAGGTCCGGCTCATCAAAGTTGTAATATTAATTATCAACTCCCCTCTTTCATTCCTGTCTTTCTTCATAACAACGCTCATTATGATACACATCTATTTATCAAGGAACTCTCAAAGACTTCTGGAAGTATCTCAGCAATTCCAAACACGGATCAGAAATACATTTCATTCACAAAAACAATTCACACATCTCCTATTACTCATATCAGATTTCTTGATACATTTAAATTCATGGCAAGTCCATTGGCTAACTTGGTTCAAAATCTAAAAGAGTTTCCATGTCTTTCAGAGTATTTTTTAGATAAAGATTTTCTAACACAAAAGGGAATTTACCCCTATGACTATATGGACTCATTTGAGAGATTCAATGAAACACAACTTCCTTTAAAAGAAAATTTCTATAACAAATTAAATAATAGTCATATATCTGATAAAGATTATGTACACGCACAAAATGTTTGGAAAAAATATAACATTAAGAATCTTGGTGAGTATCACGATTTGTACCTCAAAACTGATGTGCTTTTGTTGGCCGATGTATTTGAAGCCTTTAGATCTGTTTGTCGCACTGGATATGGATTGGATCCTGCTCACTACTACACAGCACCTGGATTGGCCTGGAGTGCGATGTTGAAAATGACAAAACAAGATTTGGATTTGATAACCGATGTTGATATGCTTTTGATGATTGAAAAGGCAAAAAGAGGTGGAATTTCACAAGTCTGCTCGAGTAGATACGCAAAAGCAAATAACAAATATCTTCCAAATTATGATCCAACGAAAGAGAGTTCTTACTTGATGTACTATGACGCGAACAACCTGTATGGCTGGGCAATGTCTCAGGCTCTTCCTTATGGAAAACTTAGATGGGTAAAGGAAAAAGACTACAAAAACGTTTTACAAGATGTATGTATCTCTACACAAAAAGAATTGGATGAAGAAAAAGTTGGTTATTATTTTGAAATTGATTTAAAATATCCAGAGGAACTCCATAACCTACACAAAGATCTCCCATTTGCTTGTGAGAAAGAAAGTCCAAAGAAAGAATGGTTGAGTGATTATCAACGATCGTTTGATATAGGTGAATCAACAGAAAAATTACTTACTACATTATATAACAAGAAAAATTATGTTCTACACCAAAGAAATTTGCGACAATATTTATCAAAAGGTCTAAGAGTAGAGAAGATCCATAGGGTTCTAAAGTTCAATCAAAGTCATTGGTTAAAGGGGTACATTGATTTTAATACACAAAGAAGAACAGAGTCAAAAACAGATTTTGAGAA
The DNA here is from genome assembly GCF_964187855.1 of Myxine glutinosa. Classification (NCBI taxonomy): domain Eukaryota; kingdom Metazoa; phylum Chordata; class Myxini; order Myxiniformes; family Myxinidae; genus Myxine; species Myxine glutinosa. The sequence continues at coordinate 40,912,480 of NC_136271.1, forward strand.
AGACTTTTATAAATTGATGAATAATGCGGTCTTTGGTAAGACTATGGAGAATGTGAGGAAAAGACAAAATATCAGACTATCAACATCTTGGGAACAAGCATCAAAATTAATTAATAGACCGAGTTTTACTCGAGCTGAGGTCTTTACTGAGAACTTTTGTGCGATCCATTTGATTAAAGAGAGTATTGAAATGAACAAACCTATTTATATTGGAACAACAATTCTTGATTTATCAAAGTCATTAATGTATGATTACTTTTATAATAACTTGAGGAAGAAATATCAAAATGATGTTAATCTACTTTATATGGATACAGATAGTTTTATTTTGAAAATTAATACCAACGATGTTTATTCAGACATGAAAAGAGACATTAATATCTATGACACGAGTAATTACAGTCCAGAGAGTGAGTTGTTCTCTTCTAAAAATAAAAAGGTGATTGGAAAGTTCAAGGATGAATTAGGAGGAAATGTTATGAGTGAATTTGTGGGATTGAGGTCTAAGGCTTATGCTTATAAATACATTGTGAATAACGTCGAAAAGACTGATAAGAAGTTAAAAGGTGTAAAGAAAAATGTTATTAAAGAAACAATAAACTTTAAGGATTATTATAACTGTTTAACAACAAAGAAAGAAGAGTTTAGAAAGATTAATGGAATAAGAAGTTATAAACATAAATTATATTCAGAAGAGATGAATAAGAAAGCATTGGGGGCTTTTGATGATAAGAGGTTTATTTTAGAAAATGGAATTGATAGTCTCCCTTATGGTTATATAAGTATATAAGTGATAAGTTAAAAAGGGGGTTAGGGATTTTA